>NC_045971.1:28661109-28965988 GCF_010909765.2 Amblyraja radiata | reverse complement strand
TTGTGATCCAAAGAGAAGCTTTTTGTGGGATGTTTAGGCAGATGATGACTGCCTTGTGATCTAGACATACAACTCTTCTGAAGACTTTGGCAGAAACCAAGCCACTGGATGTGCGGAGGCATTTACTCTTTGAGCACTACTTCCAAATGAAAGACAAAGCCTGCATTTTGTACAATTCTGGAAAATCACTGCAATTGATTCCTCAATAGATATTGACAACTCACCAACAACCTGCACACTAAAGCCCAGGTTAGTTTTCACTAAGACCATTCGGCTCCAGACCTCAAATGTGGATCGAAGAGCCTAATTCCAGGAGGGTAATGAAAGTGACACAAATGCAGAGTTTTACCAAGCCTAGCATCATGGTACCCCGATAACAATGAAATTCCAATGGAGTTGATGGCCTTTGCTGCTTCCATATTCTGACCTTATTAGTGTAATGATGCAGATGGGATATTTTGGCAAACGCCACCCTTCATTTGTAAAGCTGAAGAGAAAGTTAGTTTGTGTATTAATTTCCTGTTAACATTGGGCCAAATCATGTTAACTATTACCACTGGTTATAGTCATAGAGTCATACAGTGTGTAAACAGGCCCATCGGGTCAACTGGTCCATACTGACCAACGTGCCCCATCTACATTCGTCCACCTGCCCGCGCTCGGCCCATATCCTATCCACAACCCGGTCTAAATGCGTCTAAAATGTTGCAATAGTACCTACTTTAACTATCTCCTCCAATAGCCCGATTCATACACCCACTACTCTTTGTGTGAAAAAGTTACTCCTCAGGTTCCTGTTAAATATTTCCTCCCTCATCTTAAACCTATGTCCTCTGGTTCTCGATTTCCCCTACTCTGGGCAAGAGAATTGGTGTGTTTACCTGATCTATTCCTCTTGTGTTGACGAGATGTTCTGAAGGATGGTGCTGTCGTTCGGCCCATCAAGTCCACTCCGCATTCCATCATGGCTGATCTATCTTTCCCTCTCAAACCTCATTCTTCTACCTTCTCCCCATAACCCCTGACACCCATACTAATCAAGAATCTATCTATCTCTGCCTTAAAAATATCTTCCACAATCTTCTGTAATAAATTCCACAGATTCACCACCCTTGGACTAAAGAAATTCCTCATCTCCTTTCTAACAATACATCCTTTTATTCTCTGGCTATGGCCTCGGGTCCTAGATTCTCCCACTAGTGGCAACATCCACTCCACATTCACTCTATTCAGGCCTTTCACTATTTGGTAAGTTTCAATGAGGTTCTTGGTTCTTGGTTCTTGGGTCCTCCAAAATATTCCAATTGGAATTTAAACTGGAGGTGGTGAAGGGAGGGATTAAGCCAGAAAGGGTATAAAGAACACACACTATAGAATTTAACATAAAACATCCCCACACAGCAGAATCAAAGTTTCCCACTGTGTGGGAAGGCACCAAAGTCAGTCTCTTCCTCCACTGTTCCTCGTGGTCAGGGCCTCCCCAATGGCATGTTGGCCTTCATAACAAGAGGAGTTCAGTATAGGAGCAAAGAGATCCTTCTTCAGTTGTACAGGGCCCTAGTGAGACCATACCTGGAGTATTGTGTGCAGTTTTGGCCCCCTAATTTGAGGAAGGTCATTCATTGCTATTGAGGGAGTGCAGCGCAGGTTCACTAGGTTAATTCCCGGGATGGCGGGACTGTCATATGCTGAGAGAATGGAGCGGCTGGGCTTGTATACTCTGGAATTTAGAAGGATGAGAAGATATCTTATTGAAACATACAGGCAGGAAATATGCTCCTGATGTTGGGGGAGTCCAGAACCAGGGGCCAGAATTAGGGGTAAGGCATTTAGAACGGAGATGAGGAAACACTTTTTCACACAGAGTTGTGAGTCTGTGGAATTCTTTGCCTCGGAGGGCAGTGGAGGCCGGTTCTCTGGATACTTTCAAGAGAGAGCTTGATAGGGCTCTTAAAGATAGCGCAGTCAGGGGATATGGGGGGAAGGCTAGAACGGGATACTGATTGAGGTTGATCAGCCATGATCACATTGAATGGCGGTGCTGGCTCAAAGGGCCGAATGGCCTACTCATGAACCTATTGTCTATTGTCTATCTCTGTTTTTATATTCTAGCCCTCTCGGAATAAATGCTGGGATTCCATTTGCCTTCGATTTGCAAATGAACTTTTTGGGACCAGCACTTCCAAGTCCTTTTACACCTCCACGTTCTGAATTTTCGGAAATAATCTACGCCTTTATTCCTTCGACCAAAATGCATGACTCCACACTTTGCTACATTGTATTCCATCTGCTTACTCTCCCAACCTGTCCAAGTCCTTCTGCAGAGTCCCTGCTTTCTCTACACTACCTGCCCCTCCACCTATCTTCGTATCATCTGCAAACATGGCCACAAAGTCTTCAATCCATCATCCAAATCATTGATATACAACGTGAAGAGTAGCGGCCCCAGCACCGACCCTTGCGGAACACTGCTAGTCACTGGCAACCAACCAGAAAATGCCCCCTTTATTGCCACTCTTTGCCTTCTGCCATCCAGCCAACCTGCTACTCATGATAGTACCTTCCCTCTGATACCATGGGCTAACATCTTCTTTAGCAGCCACCAGTGCAGCACCTTATCAAAGGCCTTCTGAAAATCTATATAAACACCATCCACTGACTCTCCTTTGTCTATCCTGCTATTTACTTCTTCAGAGAATTCCAACAGGTTCATCAGGCAAGATCTCCCCTTCACAAAAACATGCTGACTTTGGCCTATTTTATCATGAACTTCTAAGTACTCAGAAACCACATCCTTTATAATGGAGTCTAAAATCTTACCAACCACTAAAATCAGGCTAACCGGCCTATAGTTTTCAGTTCTCTGCTTCGCTCGCTTCTTGATCAGAGGAGTAAGATTTCCTGGATAATAATTTTTTCCCTTCTTATACAAAGGAGGAGCATTGGCTATTGTGGCAAGAGAAGATATAAAGATCTTAGTCAAGCCCCCTGCAATCTCCTTTCTTGCATATCCCACTAACCTGTGATAGGTTCCACCTGTACACATAAGGAACTACAGATGCTGACATGCTATGGGTCTTATCGACCTTGACTTGTGAGTCTAGGAAAAAAAGAGGTAGGACCAAGTCGTACTGTGAGAAAACAATTAAAAGGTTGTTGAAAAGTGAATAAGGTAGCATCAGATCTAAAGCCTATATACAAAACCCCTGAATGTTATCTTGCAGTTTGTAAACTGCATTTTGTCTGAAGAGTCTGAAGAAGGATCTCGACCCAAATTTTCACCCATTCTTTCTCTCCAGAGATGCTGCCTGTTCCGCTGAGTTACTCCAGCATTTTGTGTCTGTCTTCGGTGTAAACCGGCATCTGCAGTTCCTTCTTACACATTGCTCTGCATTTATGTTCTGCTGATAATCCAAGCACATGTTTATCGAGGTGAGTTGTTTATCAGTTTGCTATATTGGCACATTATAACTGAAATTTAGCAGTTATATTGGAGTGGCCTGGCTTGACCTGACATTTGTTTCCTGTTTATTTCTGTAAGTACCATCCCCGTCATCTAGGTTACAATAGGAAACTAACCACAGACTACAGCATTATGTAAGTTTCTGTCATGCCAATGCAAGTAGCAGGTGAGTTTTTATTTGCATTTTCTCAGAGCTTGTGCAAAAGTGGAAGCCATTCATCTTTTATCTTTAGCTTTCATTATTTGTATAAATTAAAGCTTTTATTCATCAGATCATTCCAAATAAAATAGTAATGTATAAGCAGACATAGCATAAAAAAATCAATGCAGAACAGAAAGTGCTGGAGTAACTCAGTGGGTCAGATAGCATAGATATGTGATGTTTCGGGTCAGGACCCTTCTTCAGAGTCTAACAAAGGGTCCTGACCCGAAACATCACCTATCCATGTTTTCCAGAGATGCTGCCGACTTGCTGTGTTACTCTGGCACATATGTGTTTTGTTTTGTAAACAATATCTGCAGCAAATTGGAATGCATAAAAATCAATGCATTGCATTAACAGATTTGATGACTGATATTTATATATTAAATTTAGATCACATTTTCACGGCAACCTCATATTATAACACTACCGAACAGCAATCACCCGCTACACTAGCACTATCCTACACACTATGGAAAACCTGAGATTTACAGAAGCCAATTAACCTACAAACCTGTATGTCTTTGGAATGTGGGTGGAAACCAGAACACCTGTGGAAAACCCACACGGTCACAGGCAGAATGTACAATTTCCGTACAGATAGTACCCATGGTCAGGATTGAACCGGGGTCTCTGGTGCTATAAGGCAGCAACTCTACCGCTGCGCTACTGTGCCATCCAATTTTAAGAGATTTTGATAATTAGAGAGGTTTAACATATTTTCAAAGGCTTTTTTGTTTCAGTATCCTCCACGTGAGGCCTTGGTGGACAGGACAGTTCCCCTGAGGAGGGCCACAGTGCCAGGCCAGGATGGTCAGACACACAGAGTTATAAACGAATGGAAGGGAGGTTGGTTTGCAGAAAAGTTGAGGCTTTGGCCGATAGATAAATGTGCTTAGATCGACCATGATCCATCACAACATGTCAGTGTCTGCATATAAACAAGTTATATAGTTTGGAAGATGGTGAATATTTCTCTGTTTATTATAGATTTCTAGCATCTACAAGTTTATGATTTACAGCGAGTGTGGTCCTACATTCGTACATTGTCGTGTTCTCGCAATCATTCTTTCTGATCTGCTTGCCTGCTATCCTATAGCAGATTCTTTCCAACTTGCTTCTCTTCAATGCTTCCAGTTTAAGCAAATGTGTACTACTCAAGCAAATGGTTTCCAATGTAAGCAAATATGAAGTCTTCTACTTTGTCAAACTAGAACAGTAGTTTCTAATGGTGAAGCAACAGATGCAAAAATTCAGTAGTCCACAACTAGATAATTCAAATTACCGTATTTGAACTGATCTAAGAATAGTCCTGAAAAAAATGAACTGTTTTTAGTCATAATAGGTTAGGTTTAGGGAGTTCGGCACATTCCCAACAACTGTTACCAACAGATGCGCCATAGAAAGCATTTTATCTGGATGTATTACAGCATGGTTTGGGAACAGCTCCATCCAAGACCGCAAGAAATTGCAGAAAAATATAGACGCAGCCCAGACCATCAGGCAAACCAACCTCCCTACCATTGACTCCATCCACACTTCATGCGGTCTCGGCAAGGCCAGCAGCAGAATCAAGGACGAGTCTTGCCTCAGTCACTCTTTCTTCTCCCTTTTCCCATCAGGCAAGAGGTAGAGAAGTGTGAAAACCCCAGATGGGTTTTGGGAAGGTATGTCTCACTCTTCCTCCAATAAGGCTTTCACTGTTCTGCTCAGGTAGTTTGCCATTTTGTTTTGAGTATTGAGTTGACTAATGAAGATTGCTAACTTCATTCTCAGCTACAACAACATGACATGATTTTCATGCTGCTCTCCCTAAATACTGAAGGAATGTTGTTGAAATAGCTGAGAATGAATGTTCTCATTCTGTTTGTTTAAATATTAAATGCCAGTCATTTTATTGTTTGTGGCCACAACCTTGTTCACATATTGTCCCCATCCTTCTGATTCAAATGTCTCTCCAATTTGCTTATCATTCAATCTCATCATTTTATAGCTTCTGATCAAACTAGAAATGGTAGGGATCCCATGATTAGCACTTTAGACATTTTACTTAAATTTGACCCTAAGTTTTGCAGAACTCTTCCATCAATACTCACTGCTTTTCATCCTTCAGACAAGTTCTGAACCATTCTGAAATTTCACCCTGATTTCTTACCCACCACACTGATGGGCCGATCTAAAAGCCTCACCACTATTATATCTACCTCCGCCACCACCCCTGGCAGCATGTTATAGATACCCACTTCTGCGTAAAGAAACGTGCTCCTCTCACCTTAAAGCTATCCCCTCTGTTCTTTGAAATTTCAAAAGCTTCTGTTTTTCCTCCCTTTCTATACAAATATTTCTATCTATTAACCTTGTCTATTCTCAAATCTTGTCACTTCTCTCTGTTACTTTAAGATGTTCCTTCAAACCTACCCCTTTGACTACTTTGCCTTTGAACGACAGAAGTGTACCGATTGCCATTCCATCCTATTATTCCCCCTTGTGCAATTCAAGGTCAGATTATGTTTTGTTACTGGTCTTTTGGGATGCTTTTGGATATTGTACCATATTAACGGCACTACATAAATGCAAGTTGTTATTAATATTAGCTGTATTTATTTTCTCATCATTTTTAATTGGTTTTATTCATTTGTGTCTTTAATATTTTTCAAGTCGATCTTATTTGTTTAGATTTTTTATTTCTCTTTTATAATGTCTGCCTCTCATAATCATTGGCTGCTCGTCTCTGCCACTGGAACAGTAACGTTAGATGAGTGGGTGGATGGAACAGACTCCTCCGTTGCCTGATGCCTTGTGAAGTAGCAACCCTTGTGACTTCTTTCAGCACCTGATTTCAGGTAGCTATAAATTGAAACTGCTGTAATTTTTTACCTTGCTATAGTTTGGTTTCCAGCCCCCTGCTTTCCACCCCCCCCCCCCCCCCCCGCCCCCTCAACCCATCCCCAGGGTAACTTGATATACCATGATACAACAGGCAAATTCAGGGCAATCTTATCTCAAGACCAAAATCTAACTTGCAAAGCGCACGGATCAGTCTATGTAGGTGAAGATTTAGGCCAAATTAAAGTACGAGCAGTCTACAGTTTATGTGACAGGAACTGTGAGTGTGTACCATGAAAGCGCCTTGACCTAGAAATGCAATACAGAGCAATGAAAATCGCAAACAATCATTTCTGCCCCATTTTGAGTTGGTCTGGAAATTCATGGCTGGCCAAGTGGTGATTCCCACAAAAATAGGGTTCACTGGCTGAACAGAGGCTTCCGCCCTCCCCCATTACGTATCTCCTATGTTTTGGGCAAAACACGCTATCCCCACATTATTGACCCTTCTCACTGTCCTTATGTCCGATCCACTGGTGCCCAAATGCTTCTCTTCCCAAATGCTTTGAACTTAATCCAACTTCCCAGCGAACCTGATGAACCATACACCTTAAAGACCCCATTATCCGCAATCCTCCAATGGTTCAGATACCTTTAGTACAGAAGTACAGAAGAACCCATTAACCAACCAGGTCCATGCCAGCTCCCAAGCGAGCTATCCCATTAGTTCAAGTGTCCCTGTCTTTTATTTTCCTGCATTGTTGCGATTCATTCTCTCTCACATGCCCATCAATGTCCTCTGCAATTCATTTTGTCGTTAACTCACACAAAGGACTAATTTACAGGAGAGAAGTGCAACAAGGGCACCTTGGGTAAAGCCCATATTGAATGGTAATCTTTCTCGATGACATCCTTGCTCCTATGTGGCATGTTTTCTCTGCATGCAATTCGCAGCACGCAAAGTAAAGGAGTAACCACAATTCAGCTGTCATCGGGCCCACAACTGGTAGAATTGTCACTTTGCCATGCGATGATCATTCATCGTGTACATTATAATTCCTGGGCCATAGTTCAATGGTTCAATTGTGGTTTATTGTCACGTGTGCAAATGCAAAATGAAATCCTTTCCTTACATATGATTCAGTAAAGAATGCCATACTTAAACACAATCCCCGATTAGCAAAGTGTACAGAAGTAGTCCACTGAGGCCGCATGCACGATGTTTGCATTATGCCATGATTTTCAAAGTGCCTTCGCCAAAGCTGACGTCACGTGTAGGTGCAGTAAATAAAATAAGCTGTGGTGCATTCGCATGAGTAAACAAAACAGTTAAAGATAATTAACACTTTCATCCAATTGTAATTCAATAGACAATAGACAATAAGTGCAGGAGTAGGCCATTTGGCCCTTCAAGCCATTCAATATGATCATGGCTGATCATCCACAATCAGTACCCCGTTCCTGCCTTCCCCCCATATCCCTTGACAAAACTTGTGCAAAACTCTGAAATTGAATCGGTTAGGCTGCCATCTGGTTTCGAGTTTCCTTCTGAACATTCTTCAGATCATCTTCTGCATTTTTTAATTTATTTTTTAATTTTGGATAGCCACGACTGATCCATATGTTTCCTTCTGTTGGTTTGTCATGTGGCAGGCTGCAAAAACATGATCTTTAACTCTGTCTAGCTCTCTCTTGAAAGCATTCAGAGAACAAGCCTCCACCACCCTCTGTGGCAGAGATTCATCTCTGTTCTCTGCACTATCCCACTGTAACATCCGTTTGCTTTTTACATGATACCACAGTGCTTTCTTTCAAGTCTGAAAATCTGAATTTGCTTGAGATTATCGACCTTATTGTGAATCAATTGCAAGGTTGTTATTGCAGTCAATGGTCAAGTTTACTTTGCCTAATGTTTAAGGTCAGTTTGGCTGCTCTTGGACGTGTGCAGGCTCCTTTCTATCTCACCCACACAATTGACACTTTAGATGCAGTGTCTGAAAAGATCACCGAACAGTTCTTTCCCTGGCTACTGTTTTGAACGTATAGATAAACATTTCAATGGCATTATTAGCTGTTGCTCTGCATAATTTTGATGATGATTCGTGATTAAATTTCTAGGATTTCAGAATTTCTTTCAGCTAAATTTATAATTATTCCAATCCCAGTTTTGGTTTCTTATTTTTTGCTCCAGTTTGCAGTGCTGTACAAATGTTTGCATTCCTTTCAGTTTACTGTTGTCCAGACATTTATCCAGCTCACTCTGTGTTGTGATTTCACTACAGCTCCAATTTTGTATAATTTGGCCACCTACTCAGTATTGTATTCCACTCTGACGTAGCCCTTCTGTCAAGCAAACGTTGTTCTGCAATTTCCATACAGTTTCTTAGTCAATTACAGGAATTAGTCTAAATTCACATTGTCCTAAAATTGTCAGAAATCTTTTCATTGGATTCTTTGTCAAATGACTTCTCAGAGAACATGCACTGATCGGAATTTGTATGATTTACCAGGTCATTATTCCACACATGATGGTTGAATTTATTTCTGAAATTGGTTACTTTGTTATATACGGAATGGAAGAAAAATTAATGGATATTGAGCTAAGTGGCAGCGTACATTGTGAAGAAGGTGCAGAAAAACCTCAGGGGTATATGTATAGGCTAAGTGAAGGGGCAAGGACATAGCAATCGGAATATAATGCGGAAAATACAAGCTCAATCATTTTAGTAGAAAGAAATGAATGTTGAACTTCTTATCAATGGCAAAAGATTGAAAGATGTTGATATTCAAAGGGATCTGAGTGCTCTTACACACTGTGGATTCACCAAATTGATTGTTGGGGTAGTAGGTGGGAAGAGGAGAGTGGATTGTCAGATGAAGAGAACAAGGAGATTGGAGCAGGTGTAGCCAACTGGCCTCTCAAACCTGCCATGCTTTAATATGCCTGGTCTACCCCAGGCCTCAACTCCTCATCCTTGCTGGTTCCACATAGCCCCCAATTCCTAATTTTTCAAAACATTATCTGCGTCCATGTTAAATACCTCTAGTGATCTAGCCTCAACAACCCTCTGGATTTGAAAGCTCAGAGTTTCACCACCACCTGTAAGAAGAAATGTCTGCACATTTTGGTTTTAAGTGGCTGCCCTGTTATCTTGTAACTATGTCCCCTTGTTCACAATTCTCCCATAAGTGGAAACATAACAATATCTGATGTTTCGGGTCAGGACTCAATGCAATGTTACTTGGTTTCTCTTTAAACATCCTCTGCAATGAACTGTTAAAAAGAGTGTGCGGGTTGCAGCTCAGTGATCACAGTCTTGCTTCTGCCCAGTCCTGCTCTACTTGGGCCCGGTTATGACCATATTGAACTTTCTCTATGTCTGTGTTCCCCGTGGATAGATCAGTGCAAGTCACGAGCCCTGACCCAGGAGCATGCTGTCACAAGTGTGACCAGACAGTAGTGCAAATCCTTCTCTGTTGCCTGGCAACTTCTGGAAGGATGATTCAGCCCATCAGTTTAAACAGTAAGATACTGAGTAACAAATCTTCTCGACCCATGACTATTTTTAATTTTTCTTCCAAGTATAATGTCGGGGGAAGTTGGTGTAACTGATCTTTCTTCCTGGAGAGCCAGTTTTAAGATCAACCTCGAGTGAATGTAATGAAACATCATTCTTTTGGTTTGTTAAAAGTGCAAAGGTTTTTGGTTTGCTTTAATGTAGACAAGTGGAACTATGGATGCAGATTTACAAAATAAAGACACAAATCATGGAATAACTCAGCGGGTTAGATAGATGTTCCTGACCTGCTGAGTTACTCCAGCACTTTGTGTCTTTTTGTGGTTTATTTTAACCATATTTTGAATTGTTTAGTTTAGTTTAGTTTAGACATACAGCACGGAACAGGCCCTTCGGCCCATCGAGTCAACGCCGACCAGCGATCACCCCATATATTAACACTACCCTACAGACTAGGGAAAATGGACCATTTTACCAAAGCCAATTAACCCACAAACCTGTACGTCTTTGGAATGTGGGAGGAAACCGGAGAAAACCCACACGGTCACAGGGAGAACGTACAAACTCCAAGCAGACAGCACCCGTAGTCAGAATCGAGCCCAAGTCTCTTGGCGGTGTAAGGCAGCAACTCTACCGCTGCGCCCCCACGCCATCCCCAATCAACCTAGTCATGGCAGAAACTGCCTACAATATGTGTGTGTGTTTTTTTTTTAATTTATTCCAAGAAGACGGAAATAGGCTAGTCTGAGAAGTGGAATGTTATTCTTGTGCAATGTCAGGGAGATTGCCTGAATGACTGGAATGTACAGGGAATTCCACATCACAGGAAAAACCAGCACCGCAATCCCTGGGACCACTTGATGCTGGAAGAAGCATAAAGAGTTCTACCTCCTCACACTAAAAACCAAACACCATTTCCAACCACTGCAGGTAGACTTCAATCTGATAAATAATTTTAGTTAAGAGGCTTCTGAATTGACGTTTGTAAGAAAAAGGAAAATATTATGGAGAAAGCAATCAGGAAGATTAGACTGTGAGTGTCGTTTCACATGTACCTGCTGTTCTCTAAAGAAGAAACATCTGTCTCCCAGTTTCCTATCCACCCCCTCAGTTCCAACTGGATCACTTCCGCATCAGATTTCTTTGATGGCTAAGTTTTGGTATCCAAACGGTAAATATAGAACTGGGCAGGAGGTGGGGGGGAGGGGCTGTGATGTGGGGGGGGGGGGGGGGGGGGGGGGGGAGCAATGGGGAGGAGAGAGGAAGGAGAAAGGATTGTACTGAATAGAGGGAAACAATGATTGCAAAGGGATCCACATCTGCAAATAAGGCATGTTTAGAGCTGCTGGAGCTGGACAGATGTGTCTCATGCAGGATTAAAATTCAATTTAAATATTATCATCTTCATAGTCACAGATTGCATAATTTAATATCTCTAAACACAGCTTCAATCCTTTCTGAATGTCCCATTAGATATGGTCAGCAATCAACTCCCTTTAGACATAAGACTTTAGACTTTAGAGATACAGCGTGGAAACAGGCTCTTCAGCCCACCAAATCCGTGCTAAACAGTGATCACTTAGTAAACACTAGCACTAACCTACACACTAGGGACAATTTACAGATAGCTATTTTACCTACGGACCTACACATCTTTGCAATGTGGGAGGAAACCGGAGCACCCGAAGAAAACCTTGCAGGTAGAGCGTACGAACTCCGCACAGATAGCACCTGTAGTTAGGATCGTACCTGGGTATCTGGTATTATAAGGCAGCAACCCCAGCTGCAATTCCTTGCACTAAATGTCATTATGTATCTATACACTATAATGACTCGACTGGAATCATGTATTGTCTGCTGACTGGATAGCAACAAAAGCCATTCACTGTTATGCCCCTGTCCCACTTAGGAAACCTGAACGGAAACCTCTGGAGACTTTGCGCCCCACCCAAGGTTTCCGTGCGGTTCCCGGAGGTTGCAGGTGGTTGCCGGAGGTTGCAGGTAGTGGAAGCAGGTAGGGAGACTGACAAAAACCTCCGGGAACCGCACGGAAACCTTGGGTGGGGCGCAAAGTCTTTACACGTGACAATAAATTAAACTGAATACTCTAAATATAGCATTCAATACTCTAAATGGAGCGGCATAGTGGCACAGCGGTGGAGCTGTTGTCTTACAGCACCAAATACTGTGCCGCCCTTTCTTTCCACTTGTCCAGTAATTTTCCTTTTTTTGTTAAATTCTCAGAGCACTAGCTTTGATGCCATTGTTATATTTGCATTGCTTGATTTTCCCCAAACTTCTTATATCACTAATTACCTTCCAGTGTTTCTCACCTCTCCAGCTGCTCCTCGTCTCTGGAAGGTAGTCCATCAGTCACAGAACGGCTGAATAAGCAGTCTGGGAGACAACCTGCTACCTGATGCCACATCAAGCTGTCAAATCTTCCACAGCTCGTCCCACCCACCCTGGCAGATGGCAAAAGAGAGACAAGCCAGCCCATAACTTACTATTTTACTTCCAGTTTCATCTTCCTTTCACCCCAGCTAAAGGAAGTGACTCCCCTACTCCTCCTTGAAACAATCGCTAAATATCACACTTTAACATTTCTGATGTGTGAGAAGTGATGTACAATTAATGGCAAGTCCCTTAACAGCATTGATGTATGGAGGGATCATAGGGCCCAAGTCCATAATTCTCTGAAAGTTGCAAGTAGATGGAGTGGTAAAGAAGACATCCAGTATGTTTGGGTCGACAGATGGCACAATGGGCTAAGTGTTCAGCTGGCAACCGGAAGGTAGCCGGTTCGAATCCCGCTTGGAGTGCATACTGTCGTTGTGTCCTTGGGCAAGACACTTCACCCACCTTTGCCTGTGTGTGAATGTGTGTGAGTGATTGGTGGTGGTCGGAGGGGCCGTAGGCGCAGATTGGCAGCCATGCTTCCGTCAGTCTGCCCCAGGGCAGCTGTGGCTACAGAAGTAGCTTACCACCACCGAGTGTGACTGAGGAGTGAATGAATAATGCGATGTAAAGCGCCTTGAGTATTAGAAAGGCGCTATATAAATCCCATCCATAATTATTATTATTATGTTTGCTTTCATAGATTGGAGCATTGAGTAGAAGGATCAGGAAGTCATGATCCAGCCTTATAGGACTTTGGTCAGGCCGCTTATGGAGTATTGCGTGCTGATCTGGTCGCCCCTATATGTAAAAAAGTGAAGGCTTTTGAAAGGATGCAGAAGAGGTTTACCGAAGTGATGCCTGGATTCGAGGGTATTAGCTGCAAGGAGAGATTAGGTAGACTTGTATTGTTTTGAATGCCGGGGGTTGACGGGAGACTTGATAGAAATATATAAATCTAGACAAAGTGGGACCCGTTGGGTCCCATGTTCACACGGGAGGGCTGGTACCCCAACGCAATATTCCACCTCACCACCAATTCCAATATTGGTGGCCAGTGGGGGGGGGGGGAGGGGGTCTTTCTGGAGTGCTAGTATGGCCGAAGGGACAGGTTTCCAGAGGGCTAGTATGGACATTGTGGACCATATGGATTCCTGGGCTAGCAGCTCAGTCACTCAGGCCTGGTGGGCTGGAAGCTCAGTCACTCAGGCCTGGTGGGCTGGCAGCTCAGTCACTCAGGGCTGGTGGGCTGGCAGATCAGGCACTCAGGGCTGGTGGGCTGGCAGATCAGTCACTCAGGGCTGGTGGGCTGGCAGTTCACTCACAGCTATTCCTTGAAATTCCATTCAAAGCAGAGTGCAGGCCACGAAATTCAATTTCATAGGATTTCAAGCAGTGTGCAGGCCACGAAATTCAATTTCATAGGATTTCAAGCAGAGTGCAGGCCACCACATTCAGTTTCATAGCATTTTAAGCAAAGTGCAGGCCACCACATTCAGTTTCATAGCATTTCGAGCAGAATGCAGGACACCACATTCAATTTCATAGCATTTCAAGCAGAGTGCAGGCCACCACATTCAATTTCATAGCATTTCAAGCAGTGCAGGCCACCACATTCAATTTCACAGCATTTCAGGCAGAGTGCATGCCACCAAACTTAATTTCATAGCATTTCAGGCAGAGTGCAGGCCACCTCATTCAATTTCATAGCATTTCAAGCAGAGTTCAGGCCACCAAACTCAATTTCAGGTAGAGTGCAGGCCACCAAACTCAATTTCAGGTAGAGTGCAGGCCACCAAACTCAATTTCACAGCATTTCAGGCAGAGTGCAGGCCACAAAACTCAATTTCACAGCATTTCAGGCAGAGTGCAGGCCACGGAGGAGGACTGTGAGTAAGATGGTATAAAATCATAGCGATATATGATAGCGTTTTTTCTAAAATCAATATACAGCGCAGACAGGAAGTGGTCAAGATGAGACTTTTAGTTATATAGATTATGAGAGGCATAGATCGGGTAGATAATCAGAACCATTTTCCCAGGATGGAAATATCAAATGATAGAGGGCATAGCTTTAAGGTGAGAAGGGCAAAGTTTAAAGGAGATGTATACAGCCAAAATCTTTACACAGAGGGTGGTGGGTGCCCGGAACATGCTGCCAGGGTTGGTGATGGAGGCAGACACAATAGTAGCATTTAAGAGATTTTTGGATCAGCACATGGATATGCAGGGAGTGGAGGGATATGGATTGTGTGCAGGCAGATAGGAGTTGTTCATTTCATCATGATCGGCACAGATATTGTGGGTCAAAAGGCTTGTTACTGTGCTGTACTGTTCTATGTTCTACGTGATGTTTCTGCAGAAACCGGCCCACTTCCCGACAATGAATTATTTCTGTAGTTTTACATGCCATTAGTCAGAACTGTGAAGGAATATTCTCTAATAGCCTTAATGACAGCAGTATCAACAACAGTGAAGAATCTGGGCACCATGTGAAATACAGAACCCTATCTCTTTGGCATCCCATCACCATCCTTAACATTTACTCCCTTGATCAGTGGCCTACCCGAGAGTTAGTGTGTACCATCTACAGACCAAACTGCAGCAGCTCATCAAGACTTCTGCAGCACTTCCTCCCGTCATCTAGAGGGACAATTATGTTAATGTATATGGGATGGAAACATCTCGACATGACTTGGAATTACACGTGTGTATCAAAAAAGTAACAGCAGATGCTGGAAAGCAAAGGGGAGAGCACTGCTGGTTGAGCTGTTGCCTCTTGGTGCCAGAGACCTGTGTTCCATCTAACCTCGGGTGCTGTCTGTGTGAAGTTTGCACGTTCTCCCTGTGACTTTGTGGGTGTCCTCCCAACTCTCAAGACGTGCAGGTTTGTAGGTTAATTGGCCTCTGTAAAATTGCTCCTCGTGGTACAGGGAGTGGATGAGAAATTGCGATAGTATAGAGCTGATGTGAATGGGTGTCAATAGCTGGCGTGGACTCACTGCGCCAAAAGGCCTGTTTCTATGCTGTATCTCCAGAATTAAAAACACAAAATACTGGAAATACTCAGCAGGTCAGGCTGCACCTGAGTTGGATGATCAGCCATGATCATATTGAATGGCGGTGCAGGCTCGAAGGGCCGAATGGCCTACTCCTGAACCTATTTTCTATGTTTCTATGTTTCTATCTGTGGGAAGATAAACAGAGGTAACGTGTTAGGTTGGAGGTCCTTACCAGGCGAAAAGCAGACGGAAAAAGGTTATATAGCTGCAAAGGAAATAAAAGGAAGGTTTGGGAGGGGGGAAGCTGGGATGACCATGAGCATAAGCTGTAAACAAAGATTATCTGGTGAATGAGTGAATGGGAGTAGTTAGAGAATGGAAACATGGACATTAGAGAAGCTTTGGTCAAAGCTTTGTTTTTTTTTAAATCAAAAAATGTATTCAATTATTTAAAAAATAATATTACACTCCAATAAAACAAACCAGAACCCACCACCATAATACAATACAAACAAATATCCTTCATAAACTACTATACAACTATGTTACAATCCTTATTGAGGATACATTCAACACCCTGCGGAGCCCATGGTGCCAGAACTCCCCCAGGGTGCCCGTGGACAGGGCGTATTCCCTTTCTAACCTCACCCGGGCACGGACGTAACCCTGGAAAACGGGCAGGCAGCCGGCTCAGGTAGAGCCCTCCACCGCCTGGTGCCGTGACTCGCGAATGGCCAGCTTGGCCAGGCCCAGGAGCAACCCAACCAGGACCTCGTGCCCTATGCTCTCCCCTACGCACAGGGTGTCCAAAGATGAGGATGGTGGGTGAAAAATGCAGCCAGAAGGCAAGGAGCAGCCCCTTTAGATCTTGGAACAGTGGCTGCAACCTCACACACTCACTCTACACGTGGTACACAGACTCTTCCAGCCTGCAAAAGTGGCAGGCGGCTGGCGAGTCTGTGAACCGCGAGAGAAACAGGTTGCAGGGAACTCCTTGGTGCAATACCCTCCACCCAGGTCCCCAATGTACAGGGGGAGAATCCCTACGTAGAGGGACTTGCTCAAAACTTTGTGGTGATCTTAGCAGGAAACCTTGGATAAACGGGGGGATTCACTCACTGCGAAAGTCCATACCCGAAGCATTCAAGAAGCTGAGTTAGCCCATACTGTGCAAGAAAGCCAAGTGTGATCTCCATAAGGGACTCCATAGTATGCCAAGAGTTAATTCCAAACCAAGATAGAGGCTCAATTCAGTCAAGCACATGTCAAAGTACCGTGGTTGGGCCTATCATCATCAGTGGCTACAAGCCAAAATCGGGGACAATCTCTGGGAATGTTACGTCTCCACCGGATGAGGTTAATGCTTCTGTGCCTAGTTGGTGCAAACAAAGTTCCACCAAGTTGCGTGTTCCCAACACTCTTCCTAATGGCTGACGTTAGATCGGCTTTCATGAAGGTGAACTCTCAGAAGGCAGCCGGCCTGGTTGGAGTCCCTGGACACTTTCTGAAATCATGCACCGATCAAGTGGCCACAGTCTTCAGCTTGATTGTAATCATGTATAGTCTTTCCGCTGACTGGATAGCACGCAACTAAAAAGCTTGTTGTGAAAACTTTGGTACATGTGATAATGATAAACTAAACAAAAAATATATAATATTAAATATTAAAATAATATTCAACACTCTACTTTCCTCATCTGTTTCATGAAAACCTCCATCATTCAAGTCTCCAAGAAAAATTAAGTGACTTATCTCAATGACTCCTGCCCAGTAGCTCTAACATTGTCCATAATCAAGTTCTTTGAAACATTGGCAATGGCCCACGTCTGGACAATCTAGGCCCCTTACAAATTACATACGGACTAAATAAGTCTACAGAGGATGCTAAAGATAGACACAAAATGCTGGAATGACTCAGCGGGTCAGGCAGCATCTCTGGCGAAAAGGAATAGGTGACGCTTCGGCTCGGAATGTCTGAGGAAGGGTTCTGACCCGAAATGTCACCTATTCCTTTTCTTCAGAGATGCAGCCTGACCCACTGAGTTACTTCAGCGTTTTGTGTCTATCTTCGGTATAAACCAGCATCTGCAGTTCCTTCCTACACATACGGAGGATGCCATTTCTCTTGCACTGTATTCACCACTGGATCATCATGACACTACAATGGGAAGATGCAACCCATCTACTGCAGCCCAGCCTTCAACACCAACCACCTCTTTCATACCCTCTTCCCAGTGGTGTTGCCATGTATTCTTACTTTTAATTCTATCTCATTCAATTATTGTTGTTGTAGTATAATTTCTTTTGCACTATTTGCAGATTGCACTACAATCTTGCACCATTCTGTCACTCTATTTATTGTTTAGTATATTTATTGTGTAATAGATTTGTTGTCCTCATGTTTACTCAGTGAACTTAATGTGCACAAGGAATTTCATTAGACTCTGGTGTAAATGACAATGAACTAATCTGCATCTGAATCTGTGCAACCGAGACAAAAGTACGTGGGAGTTGTGAAATGCATCTTTTGTTTCCGTTTTCAGTTCTGTCGAAGGCTCGCTGACCTGAAACATGACCCCGTTTCTCTTCCCACGCATGTCGCCTGACCCTCTGAGTATTTTAGGTGTTCAAGAAGGAACTGCAGATGCTGGAAGATCGAAGGTACACAAAAATGCTCGGAAACGATCGCCCAACCTTCGCTTAGTCTCCCCGATGTAAATCAGCTGACAATCGTTGCAGGTGCGACAAAGGTTCACCTGTATCTCCTCCAACCTCATCTACTGCATCCGCTGCTCTAGATGTCAGCTGATTTACATCGGGGAGACTAAGCGGAGGTTGGGCGATCGTTTCGCCGAACACCTCCGCTCAGTCCGCAATAACCTACCTGAACTCCCGGTGGCTCAGCACTTCAACTCCTCCTCCCATTCCCAATCCGACCTCTCTGTCCTGGGTCTCCTCCATTGCCAGAGTGAGCAACACCGGAAATTGGAGGAACAGCACCTCATATTCCGCCTGGGTTGCTTGCGTCCGGATGGCATGAACGTTGAATTCTCCCAGTTTTGCTAGCCCTTGCTGTCTCCTCCCCTTCCTTAACCCTCGAGCTGTCTCCTCCCATCCCCCCGCCCTCGGGCTCCTCCTCCTCCCTTTTTCCTTCCTTCTCCCCCCCCACCCCCCATCAGTCTGAAGAAGGGTTTCGGCCCGAAACGTCGCCTATTTCCTTCGCTCCATAGATGCTGAGATGCTGCTGACCCGCTGAGTTTCTCCAGCATTTTTGTGTACCTTCTGAGTATTTTATTTTTGTTTTGGAAATGTATATATTATTCTTCCTTCATTTCCACTGGGGCAAGTTCCCGTGACGTTTTCCCTCAGGTGTGGTAGTCATGGCTATCCCCCGAGGTAAAGGATGATGGTCTACGTTCTGTTGTTTATATAGACTCTCAGGTGGCGTATGAGTCCAATTCTGGTTTTGAAAGTTCTTCTGTACAAATTTGAGCGATTGAATCAAGTATTCACCGCTCCCATGCGGGTTCTTGACTAGGAGCTTCCAGCCATCATGTAGCCTGCTCCCGTCGCCCTTCCCCGATTGCCGAAAGTCTTGAGAAGTTTTGTGCTGCTCACAGAATGAAGACACCTGTGCGTGTGTTTGTTTAACGTATACTGGATGTTGCACTCCAAGAAGCACACGGTCCTTCACAAATCAATCAACTCATTCCAATGGCAAGGGAACCAAGGCGATTGGAGCTGATAGATCTGTTGATAGATATATATTAATGATTTGGACGAGGGAATTGAATGCAATATCTCCAAGTTTGCGGATGACACGAAGCTGGGGGGCAGTGTTAGCTGTGAGGAGGATGCTAGGAGGCTGCAAGGTGACTTGGATATGCTGGGTGAGTGGGCAAATGCATGGCAGATGCAGTATAATGTGGATAAATGTGAGGTTATCCACTTTGGTGGCAAAAACAGTAAAGTAGACTATTATCTGAATGGTGGCCGATTAGGAAAAGGGGAGATGCAACGAGACCTGGTTGTCATGGTACATCAGTCATTGAAAGTAGGCATGCAGGTGCAGCAGGCAGTGAAGAAAGCGAATGGTATGTTAGAATTCATAGCAAAAGGATTTGAGTATAGGAGCAGGGAGGTTCTACTGCAGTTGTACAGGGTCTTGGTGAGACCTGGAGTATTGCGTACAGTTTTGGTCTCCTAATCTGAGGAAGGACATTCTTGCCATAGAGGGAGTACAGAGAAGGTTCACCAGACTGATTCCTGGGATGTCAGGACTTTCATATGAAGAAAGACTGGACAGACTCGGCTTGTACTCGCTAGAATTTAGAAGATTGAGGGGGGATCATATAGAAACTTACAAATTTCTTAAGCGGTTGGGCAGGGTAGATGCAGGAAGATTGTTCCCGATGTTGGGGAAGTCCAGAACAAGGGGTCACAGTTTAAGGATAAAGGGGAAATCTTTTAGGACTGCGATGAGAAAAACATTTTTTACACAGAGAGTGATGAATCTCTGGAATTCTCTGCCACAGAATGTAGTTGAGGCCAGTTCATTGGCTATATTTACGAGGGAGTTAGATGTGGCCCTTGTGGCTAAAGGGATCAGGGGGTATGGAGAGAAAGCAGGTACAGGTACTGAGTTGGATGATCAGCAATGATCATATTGAATGGCGGTGCAGGCTCGAAGGGCCGAATGGCCTACACCTGCACCTATTTTCTATGTTTCTATGTTGCAGCCTTCATCCGCCTTCACAGCCGTTGAGTTCAGTATAACTTTGTCCGCCTGGTCCACTGTTAAGGTCTTGTAGGTTGGATCGTTGTGAGTCTGCACCCTCATCCTCGACCTTACCGCCATGGGTGGCCCTACCAGAAGCTGGTGCTTCCAACGGCATCACTTTAGGAATCATGGGGACACACAAACCTCTTCACCACGACATGGTAAATGATCCGAAGAGGAAGGTGTGGTACTACCTTCACCATGAAGACTGCAGCGACTGCAGAAGATGGTTTTCCACCAGCTTCTGCAGTTGCAGTGAGGCCTGACCATTGAATTCTGGTCTTCTCCATGACACCTACATTATGGACCCACAGATCCTAACCCGAAACGTCACCCATCCTTTTTCACCAGAGATGCTGCCTGACCCGCTGAGTTACTCCAGCACTTTGTGTCTATCTTCAGTATAAACCGATATCCGCAGTTCCTTTCTACACTATTCCAAGATACCTCGCATACACCTGCAGAAACCTCTTCACGTGGGTAGGCACAGGGTGAGCATTGATGGAAGAATATCTCCTGTCATCTTATAATTGCCGATTCGGAAACTCCAAGCCGCTGAGTGTGTTCTTCCATTCTGATGTCGGAGCTCCAATCATCCCGGCGATATGGCGTGAACATCAGGTCGCCCTAGCGACAACTGCAAAGGTTCAAAGGCCCAGTCAGGAAGATGACTGAAATTTATTGCCTTTCCTCACAGTGGGAAACATTGATTCCGCTGGGTGGGGATGTTTATCGTGTATTGTGTTCTTTGTGTATTTATTCGTATGGCTGTATGGTAACTCAAATCTCACTGTACCAATTGGTGCAGGTGACAATAAATGTAACTTGAACTTAAACTCTAATTGTTTTATATGTAATATTAGAAACATACAAAAATAGGTGCAGGAGTAGGCCATTCGGCCCTTCGAGCCAGCACAGTCATTCAATACGATCATGGCTGATCATCCAAAATCAGGTCCCCGTTCCTGCTTTTTACCCATATCCATTGACTCTATTAGTCCTAAGAGCTATATCAAACTCTCTCTTGACGGCACTCTAACTGAGAACCCAATGAGAGCCAATCTGGCCATGATCACGGTTGTCAGGGCAGGTTTTGGTTATCATGTTACGATGTGCTGTCAGTCACAACTATCCTGATCTTGTTTGAAAGATTACACAATTTATGCAATGCCATTTTATCATGGAAATCATCTGTGAAGTGTTTGTCAGAGGACTGAGGAAGTATTTGTAGCAGATGAGATTTTATTTGGATAGATCATCCGTGTTTAAACACCCACTTGAACTAATTTCATTGTCATCTCTGGAAGACAGCATGCTGGAATAACTCAGCGGGGTCAGGCAGCATCTCAGGAGAACATGGATAGGTGACGTTTCAGGTCGGCCTCCTTCTTCAGACTATTATCTCTGCTTCCCTCATCATTTTCCCAAGATCCAGATTAGAGACATTTAAAGATAAGTCAAATTTAATTGAAAAAGATGTTGCTAACATTCCCTAAAGATGTTGAACTCTTCAATTACAACAGCCAGTCTGAACCAATTAAGAACGCAACTTTGACTATTGCATGATTCGCAGAATCTAAACCTGTCTCTGCTGAACCAGAAGTACGTGAATGAGAGCTGCATTTTGATTGACGTCTAAAATTAACTTATGTTAAACATCTATTAGTATGGTGAATAAAATTCTACCTATTATGTTAAATTAGGTAAATCCGCTGTGGGGGATGTTTATGTTAAATTCTATAGTGTTGTGTTTATTTTATTTATGTGGCTGCATGGTAACTCAAATTTCACTACCCTTGGTGTATGTGACAATAAATGTAACTTGAACTTGAACTTGAAATTAAATCACGCTGGATGTTAGTCTTATATAGAGCTTTCTCTATAGTCCATACTTCTTCTGAGATTATTGGAAGGGAGAAAATCATGAGGCTGAAAACCATGCCCTCTTTTGGCAGATCAACAACAAATCAGATTTTTAACCATGCTTATAATCTCTGTCTTGTACTGGGAATGTAGTGAATCACCTAAAAGCCATGGAAAATGGCTAAACTCTGCATTTTCGTCATTCTACTTGTTCCAACTTCCTGTGGCATGTATGCATACATCATATATACATTCAGTTTACACGCACTACAATGAGGGAGAATGAACAAAGAGTTTAATGCAGGACTAGTGCTTCTTCTTCTTCTTGCGTGTGGTGTGCACAGCCTAAAGTTGTAGGACAACTTGTTCTATTTGATCTTATTTGATTGTGCACGCCGGGTTGATTGCATTCGTCGAAACAGGGCGGACCACGTGAAGGTTGCAATCTTCCACCCCCAGGACTAGTGCAAGTAGATAGTTGATGGTTCTATACCCTTTTGCTCATTGACTCTATAACTGCCCTTTGGAATTCCACTGGAAATTGTTTTAATATTAAAGAAAAACAACTCACAACTAGCAAAATCCTCTATTCAGTAAAATAAAGAAAATCCAAAATAGGCAGTCACTGCATCCAAAGGTACAGTAAATAAAACATCAAACGTTCATTAATTGAAACAAAAAAAAACCTAAGCTCCTACAGCGCTAGAAAATAAATGATGCTTTTGTCACTTGTCGTACCAATGAGGACATGTTTTTGTGTACCTGCAGCTTATAGTGCAATGCTAGGGCCATCCTTCCAGTCTGTTTTTAGTTATGGTTTTGGAAATAGTCCGCACCAACCAGCAACCGCCCATACTCGTTCTATCCTACACACTGGGGACATTTTACAGAAGCCAATTAACCTACAATACAAACCTGCATTTATTTAGAATGTGGGAGGAAACCGGAGAAACTGGAGAAAACCTACGTGATCACAGGGAGAACGTACAAAGTCCGTTCAGACAGCACTTGTGGTCAGGATTGAAGCCGGGCCTCTGGCGCTGTAAGGCAGCAATTCTACCGCTGCGTCACTGTTGAAAACTAATGTGAGCAAACAGAGGTTTCTTGCAGTGGGCAGTGGGGTACAACGGAAATCTTGCTTGCAGTAGCATCATAGGCACATATACGTACAGAAACAAACAAAAACATAAATAATACATAGATTGTACATACATCACTCATACAAGACACAGGTAAGAAGACTGCAAGAAAATTAACATTAGTGCAAAATAGACAATGAGAAATCAAGTCCATGGTAGTACAAGAGGAGGTCTGTAGTGTTTCTTGCCAAGACAGCATTGGGTTTGCGCAGGTCGGTTCAAGAAGCCGATAGTTGTAGGAAAGTGGCAGTTGATGAGCCTGTTAGTGTGGGACTTCAGGCCTCTGTGCCCCCTGCCTGATAGTAACAACGAGAGATGGCATGACCCAGTGGTGGGAATACTGGATGATAGATGCCGCCTTCTTGAGGCAGCACTTCATGGAGATTGTTTCGATGGTGGGGAGGGCTGTGCCTGTGATGGACTGGGCAAAGCCGACTGCTCCCTCTGTGCAGCCTCTGGCATTCCTGGGTGTTGGAATTGCTGCACCAGGCCACGATGCAACCAGTCAAAATTCTAGATGATGGAAATCTGAAACAAAGGCAGTAATGGTGGTCACATCCTGTGTCTGATTCAAAGAATATGTTATTATTTTGTTCCGAGACAAATGTAATTGTTGAAAGAAGAGCTATCAAAAAATAGCGAGAGAGCATGTGCAGTAAAATTTGTGGAAACTTTTATCTGCTCCCTGTTGAAGACAGAGAATACTCCACGCAAATATGAAGCCACAACTCAGGAATGGGTTGCAAGATGTTCTTCATTGATCTTCATTCAATTTAGCATTGTGCAGCATGTTTGTATAATTTTTCCTTTTGACATCTTCGAATGGTGAAATGTGGGTAAAGATGAACAAATCAATTCGAGATGAACTGTAGGTGTTGGTGCAAGTAGTTGGTTCACAACCTCTTTCTCAAGAGTGGTGAGATATTACTATTGTCCTTGCCACAGCACCCACAGTCTGTAACTGACTACAAATGTTTTTTTAATAGAAGTCAGGGAGTGGATGGAGTAGATCTTGCAGCAGGATTTTGATCAGTTGGGCAGGTGGGTGAGGAATGGTTAATGGAGTTTAATACAGAGAAAGGCGAGGTGCTGCATTTTGGAAAGTCAAACCATGGCAGGACGTACAAAGTGAATGGCAGAGTTCTGGGAATGTTGTAGAGCAGAGGGATCCAGGAGTGCAGGTACATAGTTCCTTGAAAGCAACGTCACAAGTAGATAGGTCAAGAAGGCTTTTGGCACATTGGCCTTCATCAGTCAGAGTATTAAGTATAGAAGTTTGGAGGTCATGTTATAGTTGTACAAGACATTGGTGAGGCCACATTTAGTGTATAGTGTTCAGTTTTTACTTTAGTTTAGAGATACAGCGCGGAAACAGGCCCTTTGGCCCACCATGTCCGCGCCGACCAGCGATCACCCTGTACACTAGCATTATCCTACATGCTAGAGACAATTTACAATTTACAAAAGCCAATTTACCTACAAATTTGTACATCTTTGGGGTGTGGGAGGAAACCGGAGCATCTGGAAAAAACTCGCGCGGGCACAGGGTACAAACTCCATTCAGAGAACACCCACAGTCAGGATCGAACCCGGGTCTCTGGCACAGTAAGGCAGCAATTCTACTGCTGCGCCATTGTGCATCACATTTAGAGTATTGTGTTCAGTTTTTGTCACCCTGCCATAGGAAAGATGTTGCTTGGAAAAGGGTGGAAAGGGTGCAGAAAAGATTTACGAGGATGTCGCCAGGACTTGAGGACCTGAGCTTTAAAGAAAGGTTGAGCAGGCTTATTACTTGTAGTGCAAGAGGGTAAAGGGTGATCTTGTAGAGGTATTTAAGACCATGAGAGGAATAGATAGGGTAAATGCATAGTCTATTACCCAGAGCAGGGGAATCGAGAACCAGAGGACATGGGTTTAAGGTGAGGTGGGGAAAGATTGAATAGGAACCCGAGGGGCAACCTTTCTTACACAAAACGTAGTGGGGATATGGAATGAACTGCCGGTAGATGTAGACAAAAGTGCTGGAGAAACTCAGCGGGTGAGGCAGCATCTATGGAGCGAAGGAAATATGCAACGTTTCGGGCCAAAACCCTTCTTCAGACTGATGTAGGGTGGGGGAGGGGGGGATTGAGGAAGAAAGGAAGAGGAGGAGCCAGAGGGCTGAGGGAGTGATGAGGTGCAGGTGAACCTCTGTCGCACCTGGAACGACTGCTTGGGTCCTTGAATGGAGTCGAGGGGGGAGGTAAAGCGACAAGTGTAGCATCTCCTGCGGTTGCAAGGGAAAGTGCTTGGGGAGGGGGTGGGAAGGGTGGGAAGGGAAGAATTGACTAGGGAGTTACGGAGGGTGCGGTCTTTGCGGAAAGCAGACAGGGGGGGGGAGATGGGAAGATGTGGCGAGTGGTGGGGTCATGTTGGAAGTGGCGAAAATGACAGAGGACTAATTGCTGTGACGGCTAGTGGGGTGGAAGGTGAGGACTAGGGGGACTCTGCCCTGTAGAGGTGGCTGAGGCAGGTATTATCACAATGACTAAGAACCATTTAGCCAGGCATATGAGGAGGATAGATTTAGAGGGGTATGGGTGAAACGCAGGCAGGTAGGACTAGCGTAAATGTTGGTTGGCATGTTGGTCGGCGTGGGCAAGTTAAGCTGAAGGGCCTGTTTCCACGCTGTATGACTCTACTACAAAACTCTTACGAATGTTGGGTTTATAAAAGAAAATACTGAAGAGTCCAAGCATCTCTGCAGCTTTGCGGGGTAAGAGGTGATGCCAAATGTTTTCTTCCGCCAAGTTCAAGAGAACATTTGTCTCGAAAATAGATTTTGTAAATCACCACATGATTGAGTTCACAAATGGCAAGTAGTTGAGAAACAAATGAAGGAATTACAACACCGGATCAGAATCAAACAGTTCAAAAATAATGATCTTTATTAGTGAAGTGATTTGTAGCTTTGTGAGATAAGCCCTTAAGATGTGTTAAATTTGCATGTCCCTAACCTGTCTTGTGGCAAAGTGCTGCCCTCTTTCCCTTGATGAAATAACTTCAACTTCCTTTCAACAGCCATCAGCAATTGCTCGTGCAGGAAGTGGCTACAGAGTTGGAAAATTCTGCGTAGTACCAAGGCTAAGTTACGATAAGATTGGTTTCAGCACTTGCAAACCGCAGCATTGGAGTGGAAAAGCATAGTGATACCAAAGTACAAACCATATCGTTCTTGAATCAAAAATATGACCCACAAAGCTGAACTTCAGATTGGAAATATTTTCAGTAGTGATTCTTAATCTGGAAAAGCATCTTTAATGTGAAGTTACACAATACGGGTCACACTGAAATTAATTGATAACTCAGAAATAAAGTCCGGACCAAAACAAGATAGAGGCTAAGTGTCATTTTCCCCCCTTCACAAGTAACTACTGTAACTGTTTGACATAATTGATTAAACAAACAAAATCAGATGTCTGATTGAAAAGATATTATTTACGTGTATTTGCATGTTCTCCCCGTGACCATCCGGGTGCTCACCCCATGTCAATAGACAATAGACAATAGGTGCAGGAGTAGGCCATTTGGCCCTTCGAGCCAGCACCGCCATTCGATGTGATCATGGCTGATCATTCCCAATCAGTACTCCTTTCCTGCCTTCTCCCCATATCCCCTGACTCCGCTATTTTTAAGCCGTATCTAGCTCTCTCTTGAAAGCATCCAGAGAACCTGCCTCCACTGCCCTCTGAGGCAGAGAATTCCACAGACTCACCACTCTGTGAGAAAAAGTGTTTCTTTGTCTCCGTTCTAAATGGCTTACTCCTTATTCTTAAAGGAGAATGTCCCAAAGACATTCAGATTTGTAGGTTAATTGGCCTCTGTAAATAGCTCCTAATGTGAAGGGAATGGATGCGAATATGGGGTAACATAGTGCGTGGATTTGGTGGGTTGGCGGGCCTGTCCCTCGCTGTATCTCTCGATCAATTCAACCACAAAGAGTTCTCAGTGATGTTGGCAAGGGTTGCCTATGTGAGAACTATAACCAATTCTGGTATCCTTGGGCAAGAGATCGTATCATATCTTCTACTTCACAGTCAATCTATATGTTACGATACGATTGCATTTTATTTATCACAGGAGGGAAATTGGTCCGATAACAGTCCTAAAACACAAAAACGTGAAATTAAAGTGGAAAGTCCAGGATTGGGGATGTGCAAAGATTGGGGAGGGGGGTCAGTCTGTCTCACGACAGAAGGGGAAGGAGTTGTAGTTGTAGCCACAGGGACAAAGGATCTGTGCTGCCAGTCCTCTCTGTAGGAGAATAACCATGTCGCTGGTTGTGAGTTGTGTAATGTTGACCCCAGAGGTCCACAATTTCTAGCTGGTATATTAATCTATGGTCTTTAAGGAGAAGGAGAGGCAAAGAACAAATTGGTTCCAACATTATTTTATTTTTCTTACAATTTTAAATATGTTGTCCTTGAAGCTTCGGAATCCCACTTTGAATTTTTTTTAAAGTTACTTCAACCCAGAGTGCATGTCACATCCCAGTTATCAAGTTATAGCTTGGAAACAGGCCCTTCAGAACAACAAGTCCACGTTAACCACCAAACATTCTTTTTTACACTAATCCTACCCCAGCCTATTATTCTCCCCACATTTACATCATCCTTCCCCCCACAATTCTATCTCTCATCTACAGACAGGAGGCATTTCACAGTGGCCAATTAACCTGCTGACCTGTGGGAGGAGACGAGAGGAAGCCCACACAATCACAGGGAGAATGTGAAAGTCCAGGCAGACAGCACTGGTTCATTTCCACTATTAATGTGTAAGTTAGTCCATATTCTCCAGTGGTTGTTCTGGGCCAGCAGACTGGAATTTATCGACACCAAAGCAAGAGATAGCCATCATCCCACTCGGTATATTCACCACCTAGCTGAGGGACTGAACATGAACCACTGACAAGAGGAAGACAGGGACCCAGCTCGAGATCCTCCAACATTAGTCTGGTCTTGCCACATCCAGCTGGGTCAAGTAAACAGAGAAGCTGTTCTCCGATCTCTGCCACCTGGCCGCCAGCTCCAACCCTAAGGGACGGCGACAGCAGCACTTGCCATCCAACGGTTACCAACACTCACGTCCTTATGCTACAGAAAAAATAATGCTGTTTCACACAAGTTCCTCATGCATCCCTCCCCTTACCTCAATGGTAAGTCAGGTATTTTCAAGGGTCTGCACTCTGGTGTTGCCCAATACTACAGTGACGTGGTCTGAACGACATACTTGGTGCTTTATTGTGTTGGAACACTTTCAATATCTCACCAAAAATGTCAGACCCAACCAATTATCATTGCTTTGCAACTTCCAACTTACCCAATCCACCATTAAAATCAGAGATTTCAACAATTTAGCATTTCACAGAGCAGAGATAGGCTAAGTGTTGCCCATGTGATCCCATTGTATAGGGAGTCATCATGAAAGGATTAATAATGGCCCCCAATTAGATTAGTTTCACTAATAGATTAATGTAGTTAGAGGGGAAAAAAGGGTTAAATGCAGGTCAGAAGTATTGCTGAAAGAAAATGGGAATGCTGAAAATACCCTGCGGATCAGGCAATGATCTGATGAGTACTTGGAGGAACTAAGTGCAGGTTAGGTGAATGCTTTGGTAGACGCTCTCCACTGGGACTGCAAGAGTGACACTGAGCTTCTGGTTGCCTGTCACTTTAATTCTCCAACCCTCTCCCACTCTGACCTGCTTGTGGCCTCACACTGATCCCACTGAGCCCATGTAAGCTTGAGGAACAGCATGGTGGCACATTTCGTGGAGCTGCTGCCTCACAGCTGCAGTAACCCAGATTCAATCCTTACCTCAGGTGTTGTCTGTGTGAAGTTTGTACTTTTTTTCCTGTGATTGCGGTGATTTTCTCCCACATTCCAAAGGTGTGTGCATTTGTGAGTTAATTGAAATTCTTCAGGTTCCCCCATTCTCCAGCACTTGGGAAAACCCGGTGCTCCATCACTGACCAACACTTTCTCATTTTCACCTAACACCCAAGTCGCACCAGCTTCTCGTTTTCACTAAGCCTGTTTCCTTTATCATTGTTACTTTTTTTAAATTCATTGTTGCATATCTTACATTCGTTGTTCTTTATCTCCCTACATCATCACCTATATCTCTCATTTCATTATCCCTAACTAGACTGAAGTGTCTTGACCCGTAACGTCACCCATCCCTTCTCTCCAGAGATGCTGCCCGTCCCGCTGAGTTACTCCAGCTTCTTGTGTCTATCTTCGGTTTAAACCAGCATCTGCAGTTCCTTCCTAAACACTTTCTCCAACACAGGCTAAGTGTGATGCAGGTGAGGGTTGCAACCTTGGATCAGCCTGTGAGTGCTGAGGCCTGCAATGGACTTGGGAACGGCGGGGGTAGATGGTGGAGGGCGTATGTCTACAGTGGGAAAAGTGTCTTGGGGTTGAGATGGTGCATTGGAACCTGGCCTCTCTGCTCCCTCATTCTCCATCCTTTCCCTCTTGGTTTCCAGCAATATCTTCCACATCCCATCTCTAACGCTTCGGGTGGGTGGCGCGACTCATGTCGCAGCAGCCTCTGCAGTCCGTCTGTCGTTTTTTTTTTTGTCTCGTTTGTATGTAGTTTTTATTTTTTTTTAAACTGGGTATGTGTGTGGGGGGTGGGGACACTTTTTAAAATCTTTCCCCTGCACGTAGAACCCGACCTTTTCTCTGTCGGGTCTCCGTTGTCGTTGGGGCCTAGCACCGTGGAGCGGCCTCCAACCGGAACGACCTGGGGCTCCAGTCGCGGAGCTGTGGACTACTCACCATCGCGGAGCTGGCCGAGTTCGGAGCGGGAGGAGCTGTGGTGGCGCGCTGCTGCAGCCCGACCCAGGAGATTCGGAGGCTCCAACCGCCGGCCCAGTGGACGGTGACACCGGGAGCCCGCGGGTCCCTGCTGGGAGACCGCTTTTCGGGGCTTCCGCAACGACGACTTCTCCCGCCCGAGTTGCGGGGTTGAGGATGACCTGGAGTGGGGCCTTACATCGCCCGAGCGGCTTTAAATGGCCGCGGGACTTGTTAGCGCACGCCGGGGCTCCAACGCCAAGACCCGGAGCGCGGCCTTGCATCACCCGGCGCGGCTTTATAATTGCCACGGGACTTATTTACCATCGCCCGCCGGGGGTTTTGACTCTGACATCGGGAGGAGAACGAGGAGTGCAGGGGAGAAATAAGACTTTGCCTTCCATCACAGTGAGGAGGAGATTCACTCTGATGAATGTTTGTGTAAATTGTGTTGTGTCTTGGTTCTTCTTCTTGTTTGTATGACTGCAGAAACCAAATTTTGTTTGAACCTCTGGGTTCAAATGACAACAAATAAATTGTATTGTACTGTATTGAATTGTAACCATAGTAGACACTCTCATGCTGACAGTTGTTACTATTATTACACTGTTAATATGTGGCATATCTAGGCAATGGAAGACCAATTGATCCACCTTATCTAATCCAATAGGAACATACTACATATAAATAGGCTGTGCTTGGCTTCAATTACATGCCCACAAGTCCACTTCAAGATTACAGCTGCATAAAGAATAAGCTGTAAAGATGACGCCCAGGAACAAAGAAGATTGCATAAAGTCCATCACGAGTACTGACCTCCTCACCACCAGAGGGATCTACAAGAGTTGTTGCCTCAAAAAGGCAGCCAGCATCACCAGAGACCACACTACCCTGGCCACACTCTCAATTCACTCCTGCCATCGGAAAGAAGGTATAGGAGCCTGAAAGCTGTAACTTCCAGGTTCAGGAGCAACTTCATCCCAACAATCATCGGGCTATTAAACACTACAAATTCCAAATAAACTCCAAACTGCATAGACTTGGGGACATTGTCTATACTCTATTATTGTTATATATATATGTGCCTGCCTCTTTGTAGGGTACATTGATCAATCCCTGTTCCAGGCTTACACTGGCCCTATTCCCGAACTCTATCTCTGTTACATTGACGACTACATTGGTGCTACCTCCTGCATCCATGCAGAACCCATGAACTTCATCAACTTCACCATCAATTTCCATCCTGCACTCAAATTAACTAGGACCATCTTTGACACCTCCCTCCCCTTTCTTGATCTCAGTCTCCATCACAGGAAATAGACTATCGTCTGACGTCTATTACAAACCCACTGACTCCCACTCTGCATCCTGTGAAGACTCCATCCCCAATTCCTCCGTCTACGCTGCATCTGCGCCCAAAATGAGGTGTTCCATACCAGGACATCCGGACTTTAGGGAACGGGGGTTCCCTTCTCCCATCATAGATGAGGCCCTCACTCGTGTCTCCACAGTACCCCGCAGCTCTGTCCTTGCTCCCCCTTCCCCTCGTTGCAACAGTTCCCCCTAGTCCTTACCTTTCACCCCATCAGCCGTCGCATATAAAACACATAATCGTCCAAAATTGATTTTACAGTAATATTTTACTTTCTACTAGGTTTTTCATGATTCTTTACGGTCAATGAAACATAGAATTGTGGTCATGGTTGTAATTTAGGCAAATGGTTCAGCTCACTCCGTTGTGGAGAGACATTTAGTTCCGGCTAGGAAGTTCAGTTCATAGCATCCCTTATTATTGTATCATTGCTGGTTCCTTTCTCCACCTACTGATAAAGTTGAGTTGAAGACAGAAATGGTTGAGAGGGTTCTAATGGGAAAAGAAGCATGTAGCAAAGGAAGGCAACAAAAATAGAAAATATGGGCATTGACCAAACACGGGCAAACGGGACTAGCTTAGAAAGCATTCCTGACCTGCCATCTACCTCATTGGACACCTTCGAACTATCTTTATTCTGACTTTACTGCACTTTATCTTGTACTAAACGTTTTACCCTTTATCCTGTATCTGTAGGGCTGGACCTCTGGACGGCTTGATTGTAATGTAGTCTTTTCGCTGACTGGATAGCATGCAACAAAAATGCTTTTCGCTGTACCTCGGTACTTGTAATAAAGTAAACTAAACTGGATGAAACATCATGGTCGGCATGTGTGGGTTGGGCCGAAGGACCCGTTTCAGTGCCATGGTACAAGCTTAGATGGGGTTCTTGGTCAGCATTTTGGGCTGAAGGGCATGTTTCTGTGCTGTATGACTATAGCGGAGTTTAATTTCAAAGGAGATTTGGTCCATCTGGGGATTTCTATTGAATGGAATGTTTGAAATGTTTTCTCTTTGGTGTTCACCTTGTGCTTTGATGACACGCTGAAGCAAGGAAGCGCCAGCAGCGGTACGAGAGCCACCAATTCTGCTGCTGTCAGAACGACCCACTCTGGTGTATATCGTGGATGGACCTAACAAAATGGTGCGGTGTCAGGTCTCGTGAGTGTGACTGTATATAGGATTTCACCAACATGTGTCTTACAGCTGGATGTTGTTCTCCAAGTTATTGCTGGTTTGTGTGTTATGGCAACAACGCAAAGCAATTAAAAACTATGCTGGATGTCATTAAAAGGCAGACAACTTCAACAGGACTTACTTCAGTTCCACAAGGAATTAGTCATACAACTGCAGAGCCCTAATTATAAAATACATAATATCATTACAACTGATACTAGGAGAGAATTCAAAATCAAAACATCAGTTTTAGCAACAGCTCATTTCACTCACCTTTCCATTTAAAATATACTAATTTATTTAAATTAATTAACCAAAGGATAAGTAGAATTGATATTGTGGGATAAATCTACATTGCAAGTGTTGTACAACAAACACAAAGTCAAAATAAATGTCTTCTCATCGTCCATTCAACAGTTTAAATTACTGCTATTATTATAAACGCTTCACAGATTTACAATTTGGTCCATTATTTTCCTAGTTTAGCAGAGCCTTGGATATGGTTGTTACTTTATTATCAAATGGATATTTTACCAAAAGAGTCACATCAGTAATTGCACCATACAGGCAATGAATTCAACCTGAAAAATGTGTGGGCCTATAAATGATTATATTAGTTTTATTATTCCACATTGTAATTGCATAAAATCTCTATTATGCAATCATTTTAAGGATTTTTTATATGATAATGATTACATCAGAATCTTTAAGTTTAAAAAAAATTGGATTTTCACATCTATCGAAATAATTTGTAATTTCCATATGATGTACAATCCTGAGAATGCATTATAAACTAATTTCTCGCTGTTATTTTATTACGAGCTTCTTACATTAGCTTCCCAATTAGCATTACAGTCACCAAAGGAAGGAGAACCTATTTCACATTCATACTCGGGTTGGTGGCATCTTGCCAACTGCATAACTCCGTTTTATAATTCCAATTTCCAGTTTGTTGTTGAAATCTGGAACACTGTAAATTCAGTCTTCCTGTACATTATCAGACAACACCTGATTAAAGGGTGGCACACTGATGCAGCTGGTCGAACTGGTGTCTCAAAGCACCCAAGACCGTTAGGGAGGCCTGATTCGATGCTGATCTTAATGCTGCCTGAATGGAGTTTGCATGCTCTCCCTGTGATTGCATGGGTTTTCTCCAGGTGCCCTGGTTTCCTTCCACATTCCCAACATGTGCGGGTTTGTAGTTAATTGGCCTCTGTAAATTGTCCCCAGTGTATAGGCAGCAGATGTGAAAGTGGGATAACATTGAACTAGTGTGAACGGGTGATCGATGGTCGGCAAGGACTCGGTGAACCGCTGGGCTTGTGTTCATGTGTATCATTCATTCAGTAAAGATTTCATATGAAAATATTCAACCACTTCGGTTACAGCCTTTGTCACATTTAAAATATAATTCCTTGAACAACCGCAGAACATAGACATTACAACCTTGCACAAAAAGCACAAAGTGCTGGAGTAACTCAGCGGGTCAGGTAGCATGTCAAGTGGACATGGATAGGTGACGTTTTGTTTAGGTCAGGGCCCTTCTTCCGATTCAGTTGCACATTAACCCTTTTTGGGGCAAAGCTTGCTGGAACAAATCTGTAAGTGTCAGGATCGTGATTGATAACATTTTGCGTGCTTTATAGTTCAATCTACCATTTGTTGTTGAAATTTGGAACTGGCACAAGTTTCACAATTGCAATACACATTTGCCAGTGCTGGGTTCTTGCATTATGTGCAGGAATCCAACATCACCAGGATCAGTGACTGATAGATAGCCTGATAGTTGCTATGTTTTTTGTAAAATGTTATGAATCCGTTTGAGTGGAATTCAACAAAGCTTCATGAGGCAGGAAGGTGGATGGCTTACCTTCATTCGTGGAAGTGATTTTGTAATTTTGTAGTCCGGGATTATTTAAACAGTCACAGAATCATAGAGTTACACAGCACAGGAACAGCCGTTCAACTTACCAACACTTGGCCTATATCCACCCAGACCTTTCCTGTCCATATACACCGGTCTAAATGTCTGTTACTTTTGAGATACAGTATGGAAACATGCTCTTCGGCCCACTGAGTAGCAATCCATCAGTCCATTCTGTACACTAGTACTACCTACACACTAGTATTCACAATTGTTTCCTACAATTTTTACCGAAAAGTCAATTAACCTACAAACCTGTAGGTCTTTGGAATGTGGGAGAAAACCCAAACGGTCACAGGGAAAATGTACAAACTCCATACAGACAGCACCCGTAGTCAGGATCAAACCCGGGTTTCTGGCCCTGCAAGACAGCAACTCTACCACTGCGCCGCCCTGCAATTTGCAGAAGTCAATTAACCAAACATCCTGCACATCTTTGGAATGTGGGCGGGAAACCAGAGCACCCGGAGAAAACAGGGAGAACATACAACATCCACACAGACAGCAGCTGTGGTCAGGATCGAATCCGGGTCTCTGGCGCTGTGAGACAGCAACTCTACTGCTGCACCATCGTGCCAGCCTTTTAAATGAAGTAATTGTACCTGCCTCTGTCTGTTCCTCTGGTAGCTTGTTCCATCCTCTATGTAAAAAAGTCCAACCCTCAGGTTCCCTTTAAATCTTTTCTCTCTCACCTGAAACCTATGCCCTCTACCATTCGACTTCCCTGCCCTGGGGAAGGCTATGGTGATTCACCTTATCTATACACCTCCTGATTTTATATTCTTCTATAAGGTCACCCCTCAACCTCCTAAGCTCCAGGTAAAAAAGACCCAGCCGATCCTTATAACTCAAACCCTTGACTGAAAAACAATCCTCTACCATCACCCTCTATCTCCTACCTACGTTCCAGCCCAGTCTCCCATGCAGTTCCTTATCAACGATCTTGCTAAATTTCATGTAGATAAGGTCTGCACTGCCCACATCAATCTTCATGGTCACCTCTTAAACGCAATCAAATTCGTAAGACACAATTTCCCCATGTACAAAGCCATGCTGACCATCCCTAATCAGTCAAAATACAAAGTGCAGGAAGAATGCACGCTTCATTTCTTACCATCACATCTTTGATTTCCTTTTTAACAGCACTAGTACAGGTATTGAGCTGCACCCATACCACCAATCTAACTCAACACCATCTGTTTATGTCTTCGACTGAGCCCTGTTGGCTACTGATTTGAAATGCTAACCCTCTAAGTGTCAAGGATACTGCATGACCTCTTGAAAGTTTCCAGAGTGGAAACATTTGATTCAAAAGCTATTATCTCTGAGATAACAGCACACCATCCATTGTATTGAGGTGTTAGCTAAGAGTACATGCATGTCACAGGATGACGTTTGCAGCCACCAGAGGCAAGTGCTATTGGCAAGCCAAAGTCAACGCCTCAATATCTTTGTTTTTGCAAGTAAACACACTCAACAAATTATATTTTTAACCACGGTTCACTGGCAATAACTGCTTTCTCATTGAGCAGTTAGAGTGTGGTATGACTGATTCACCTCAAAAGATGACTACTGGAATGTAGAAAGTACAGAACAGTTCCCCATAGTGGCACGCTTTCATCCTCCTTAATAAAGAGAATAACATTTATCTTTCTAATTTGGACTCATAAATTTTAAGGTGGCCCACAGGTTTAGCCTTTCTACAGTGGCTTTGTGACTAGTTAAAATCTGCAGGGCATGGGGCACTAACTTTTTTATTTCGAGTTGACTATTTCATGACATACCTTTGCGTCAAGAGCATGGCGTTTATATGGTTACGTTGGAGCCATTTATTAACCTGCTCAACGGCTTTGCCCTTGGATTTTGCACCATTCCTATGGTTTAGTTTATTATCAACTGCATATTTATCCTTGTTGTTGCACCAATGATCCTGTAAAACTGCAGCAAATAAGAATTTTGTTGTTCTTGTGCGTATGTCAAATAAACACCGTTGAATGATGTGGATTTCTCCAAGTTAAACCGGAACAGGCACCACAGCACTCGAGACTGGAGATTACACAAAATCTTTTAAGCCTGCTTCCACATCATTGCCCATTTCAAAATAGCTTTGAATTTTTTACTAGAATTTAACAGCAAAGGTAAATAGATTTTCCCAATATTAACAGTGGCCATTTGTACACATATTCAAGGGCAAGGGACCTTTAGTTGCCTTTACCTTTCATTCCAAAACCTCTGGTGCCACTGTGTGGCTAAACAAATTATTACACAAAATATTTCAAGAATAATCCAGACAAATTCCCAGAATTCCACAAACTTTCTCTGCATACTGCACCTTATTAAAACAAACTCCTTGCATGAGTGTTCTTTCACGACCTGTAATGCTACTGCAAGTAAGATTTTATTGTTTAGTTTTCAGTACATATGACAATTAAACACAACTCTTGTAAACAATTTCAGGTACTACTTAAAATTCTATACTTTTGGTGTGTGTTGATTATGCTGAACATTCTGACGTTCAAACTGAGTTTTCAGCACATCACCTTCTGCCTTTGTCAGTCCCCTCACAGAGGAAAACCAGAGCAACTTCAAATCCTACTGAATGCTTATGTAATTACTCGATTCACTTGCAATGCGTCAGCATCAGGGGTATAGCCCAATGAAAATGCCAACTGGAACAAGGACGAATTTGGTTGTGCAGAGCAAGGAACAGGTGATTCTTAGGAGCAAAGAGGTTCTTCTGCAGTTGTACAGAGCCCTAGTGAGACCACACCTGGAGTATTGTGTGCAGTTTTGGTCCCCTAATTTGAGGAAGGACATTCTTGCTATTGAGGGAGTGCAGCGTAGGTTTACAGGGATAATTCCCGGGATGGCGGGACTGTCATATGCTGAGAGAATGGAGCAGCTGGGCTTGTACACTCTGGAGTTTAGAAGGATGAGAGGGTATCTCATTGAAACATATAATAATAATAATAATAATGGATGGGATTTATATAGCGCCTTTCTAATACTCAAGGCGCTTTACATCGCATTATTCATTCACTCCTCAGTCACACTCGGTGGTGGTGAGCTACTTCTGTAGCCACAGCTGCCCTGGGGCAGACTGACGGAAGCGTGGCTGCCATTCTGCGCCTACGGCCCCTCCGACCACCACCAATCACTCACACACATTCACACACAGGCAAAGGTGGGTGAAGTGTCGTGCCCAAGGACACAACGACAGTATGCACTCCGAGCGGGATTCGAACCGGCTACCTTCCGATCGCCAGCCGAACACTTAGCCCATTGTGCCATCTGTCGTCCCCCATATATAAGATTGTTAAGGGCTTGGACACACTAGAGGCAGGAAACATGTTCCCGATGTTGGGGGAGTCCAGAACCAGGGGCCACAGCTTAAGAATAAGGAGTAAACCGTTTAGAACGGAGACGAGGAAACACTTATTCTCACAGAGAGTGGTGAGTCTGTGGAATTCTCTGCCTCGGCAGTGGAGGCAGGTTCTCTGGATGCTTTCAAGAGAGAGCTAGATAGGGCTCTTAAAAATAGCGGTCAGGGGATATGGGGAGAAGGCAGGAACAGGGTACTGATTGTGGATGATCAGCCATGATCACATTGAATGGCGGTGCTGGCTCGAAGGGCCAAATGGCCAGCTCCTGCACCTATTGTCTCCTAGAACAATACTCTTTTAATCAACCATTTAAGACCAATTCACATCTCCCATCCATCACAATTCCAAAGGATCCAAGTATCCCCATAAACAAGCTGCTGAAAGATATCACAGGCACAGCAGGAAACTTGGAGGCCAGTGATGTGTCAAGAGGTGTTGAATACAATTGATTGCAAGAAGTGTTGAATACAATAAAAATCTATAATTATATAGGTTCTTGGTGAGATCACATTTAGAGTATTACTAGACCAAGTGCAGACCCGTTGGGTCTGTTTCCCCAACGGCGTTTGCGGGGGGGGGGCTGAGGCATCACACTCACATTAACCACCCCCAAACACACAGGTGGGGGGAGGGGGGGTGAGAAGAGGGGAGGGAGGGGAGAGGAGGAGGATGAAACGGGACAGATTTGGGAGGGAAAGGAGAGCGGGGTAGGAGGTGAGAGAGGGGGATGGGGAGAGAGATGTGGGTGAGGGGGGGGGGGGGGATGGGGAGGGAGGAGAGGAGGGAGGGAAGGGGAGAGGGGTTGGTGGAGAGAGGGGAAAGAGTGGGGAGGGAGAGTGGAGGGGGAAGGGGGGAGAGAAGTGAAGTGGAAGAGAGGGAGGAGAGAGGGATGGGGAGGGGAGAGAGATGTGGGGGGGAGGGATGGGGACGGAGAGGAGGAGGGAGGGGTAAGAGTGTGGAGGGAGGGGGAAGAGTGTGGAGGGAGGGGGAGAGAGGTGGGGGGAGAGGGGGGAAAGAGTGGGGAGGGATAGTGGGAGGGGGGAGAGGTGGAAGAGTGGGGAGGGTCAGAGGGGTAGGGGGAAGGGGTGTGGGGGGAGAGGGGAGGGAGGGGGAGAGAGAGGGGTGGGGGAAGGAAAGGGGTGGGGTGAGGGAGAGAAGTGGAAGAGTGGGGAGGGAGGGGTAGGGGGAGTGGTGGAAGAGGGACAGAGGGGTAGGGGGAAGGGGGCGGGGGGAGAGAGGGAAGGGGATAGGGTAGAGAGTGAAGGGGGGTGGGGGAGAGAGGGATGGGTGGGAGAGGGAGAGGGGTGAGAAGAGGGAAACTTAGAAACATAGAAATTAGGTGCAGGAGTAGGCCATTCGGCCCTTCGAGCCTGCACCTCCAGTCAATATGATCATCCAACTCAGTATCCTGTACCTGCCTTCTCTCCACACCCCCTGATCCCTTTAGCCACAAGGGCCACATCTAACTCCCTCTTAAATATAGCCAATGAACAGGCCTCAACTACCTTCTGTGGCAGTGAATTCCAGAGATTCACCACTCTCTGTGTGAAAAATGTTTTTCTCATCTCGGTCCTAGAAGATTTCCCCCTTATCCTTAAACTGTGACCCCGTGTTCTGGACTTCCCCAACATCGGTTTCTATAAGATCCCCCCTCAATCTTCTAAAATCTAGCGAGTACAAGCCGAGTCTATCCAGTCTTTCTTCATATGAAAGTCCTGACATCTCAGGAATCAGTCTGGTGAACCTTCTCTGTACTCCCTCTATGGCAAGAATGTCTTTGAGCATTGGGCATTGTGACATCACACGATGGAACGAATCAAAAGGAAGAAAGGCAGCGGCAGCCGGATGGACGGACGGCAGCCACAGACTTTTATATAATAGATAGAAGATAGATAGATGTACAATTTTGTTCTCAATCCGCAAAAAGTGATTTATTAGTTTTTGATGAAATGGATTGAAGATTCAACAAGCTAATTCCTTGTAGAAACAAAAAGCTGGTTTATATCGAAGAAAGACACAAAGTGCTGGAGTAACTCAGTGGGTCAAGCAGCATCTCTGGAGAGAAAGGATAGGTGACGTTTCCGGTCGGGATCCTTCTTAGATTATTGGTTTGTCGTAAGTGGAGAGATGGGGTGACGAGCTTTTGTGTTCAAGAATGAGAGCTGACCTAACTGATAATTGATTTATTATGCTCATGTGTACCAAGGTACAGTGAAAAAAGTTGTGTGTGGTATCCAGGTGAATCTTACCATGCACATGTATAATCAAACAAACCATAGATAGGTACAATAGGAAGTGCTAAAACAAAGGAATCAGAGTGCAGAATACAGCATTACAGGGAAAGGAGATACAAAAAGTGCGGAATACATCCTTAGCTTATGAGAGATCAATTCAAGAATCTGATAACAGCAGGGAAGATGATTTTATATCTTCAGCCCAACGAGAGGGAGAATGACTGGGAATGAGCGGTGCTTGATTATGTTGACTGCTTTCCTCAGGCCGAGCGATAGGGGGATGGTGGTAGATATGTGTGATGGACTGCGGTGCATTGACTGCAATTTCTGGCAGTCTTGGGTGGAACAGTTGCCAAACCACGTTGTGATGTATCCCGATCACGATGTTAAAGTCCACAGGCCCCGCGGTTGGAGCTTCAATCCCCGGCAAAGGGATCGCAAGCTCCACGATGTTAAAGTCCCGCAGACTCCCGTGGCTTGGAGCGCCGGTCGGTCTCCAGGAAAGGCCGCCAACTCCACGATGTTAGGCCGCAGTGAGGACGGAGATACAACACGGAAAGAAATCGCAACTTTGTCGAGGTAAGGGATTGGAAAAAAAAGTTTCACCCCAACCCATACTAAAAATAACAAAAAGAAAGGACAGACTGTTGGCGAGGCAGCCACTGCTGGTGGCGCATCTGCCTGTGTCTTAGGGTGGCACAGTGGCACAAATAACCATGGTGGACCGTATATCTTTTTAAGTCAGCCAATCCCTGCAGCAGAGCGAGAGTAAACTACGCCAATTGCAGTATGCTGAAAAACATTACCACACTGTGGCACTGCACGTTTGCAACAATTCGGAACAATTCCTAACAGCAAAATGTTACCCTAAATGACGAAAGACAAAATTTGGTAACTTCAGTATATTTATTGAATTTAAAAAAAAAATTACCTTTGCACCCATTACGACAGTCATTAAATACAATTTTTCACATAGGCTCTGCAAAGCACAGAATGGATTCTGAGGTTCTGTACCATTCTGTAGTTTTTTTAATTAAAGAAATAATCATTGCGGTACCTTCATGCTTTCACTGATTTAAATCCAGATTAGTAATTTACATCACGTTTTAATCACAAAATGCATTTTGTTCTGTACTGTAACTTTTACACACATTCTGCATTGTTCCACATTATTTTGTAGGAATAACTTTAACAAGTTTTCTAAAACGAAATGTGATGTCATAACTTTGGACCGTGGTTATTTGTATATCTTTTTAAATCAGGCAATCCCTGCGGCAGAACGAGAGTAAACTACGCCAACTGCAGTATGCTGAATAACATTACACATTCAAACCAATTATTTTTCCTAATCTAATTCTTTCCATTCCTAGTCTACAAATGCAATTTTTGGGACCAAAGATTGCATTGAGAGAAAGGACATACATATAAAAAAGGAGATTTAGTTATTTTGGACATACAATGCATCATGACAAAGATCTTTGTTAATGTTGGGGCAGCTGAAGTAATGTTGACTGACCAGACGGTAAATAGGTTACATTGCGAGATCTAGAGAGCTGGTAAGCGATATCCTCGGCAGCTTCCAGTTTTCTTAGTTCAATCAAACCATCTCCAACTTGTGCCATTGCGTTAGCGATTAGTTCTGCAGCTTTAGAATCCCCTTCTGCAGTAATAACCGCTGCTTTCTTCTGTTGCTCAGCCTGTCCAACAAAACAACATTGCAACGTGTCAGCAGCATGAAAATATTTCAGAAACCAATGTCGGCCCACAATGTCTGTGCAGAACATGCCAAGACCATCTCTTATCTGCTTGCACATAATCCATACCCCCATTCCCTGTGCAATCTGTGAAAATCAGTGTTTTCTACCAGCCTCAACCCACTCGGTCTTATTTTATAATATCAACATACTCTACTCCTTTCTCCCTCACAGATTTATCTAACACCCCCAAAAAGGGTTTGAAGAAGGGTCTCGACCCGAAACGGCGCCTGTTTCCTTTGCTCCATAGAGTCTGAAGAAGGGTCTCGACCCGAAACTCCGCCTATTTCCTTTGCTCCATAGATGCTGCCTCATCCCCTGAGTTTCTCCAGCATTTTTGTCTACCTTTGATTTTCCAGCATCTGCAGTTCCTTCTTAAACAAAAAGTATCTATGTCATTTCAACTGCTCCGTGTGGTATCCGATTCCATTAGCTAAAATTAACTAATTTCTGTACATTCCAAGAAACTCCAATAACCTTTACTGCAAGTTTTTTTCCTAATTGGACAATTAAATGCAAGTGAGGTACTATAAATGGTTAGAATGAATCAGATTAGAGGGGACCAATTTAGATAACAAGCTTATAATGTTTTCCCAGTTTTACTCCAGTTTCATAAATGATTTGTTTTCTTGTTTGTTTTGCAACTACAGGCCCAGTGCAGCAAACCAGCACTTACCTTCTCTACAACAAATCTGGCCCTTTCAGCTTCCTGTTGTGCAACTTGTTTGAGCTCCACAGCCTCTGTGAACTCTTTGCCAAAGGTCAAATGAGTCTGAAGAAAACAAAGTGGGTACACAAAGATCAGAAATATAAAATGGATGATCAAACTCATAGTAAATCTTTTATACAAAAGTCAGGGAGGTTACCATATCATCAACAAATTGCATGACTGCTGCAATTTGTGGAGTTGACCAACAATGAGGGAGGTGGGATCTGCCCTGTGCATTTGCATTCTGCATTTATAATTGAGAAATTCTTGCAGAGCTTTTGAACTCACGGTCTCTGTGCCAAGTAGTGGTTTGACATGGCATATTTGCTGGGCAAAAGAATTTTAGGGTAGCATGTAGAATGTCTAAAACCCATCAGTCTCAAATGTGAGCTTTCTAGCAGATCAGCTCTGAACGTAAGACTTTGAGGTAGAGAAAGAGTAAAAGATATAGGAGAGAAATTACTTTCCACCCTCGGAGTCGCATAGGGAGAGGGTATGACAACAACAATTAGGCTCTCAATTTAGGCTTAAATAACATTTAACTAGCATCTACTTAACATTTCAAATTTACAAAACTGATGAAGAAGGGGATCTTGGGGTCCAAGTCTATAATTCCTTGAAAGTGGCAGCGTAAGTACATAGAGTGATAAATTAGAATGATGTCCGGATTAGGGTGCATTAGCTACAAGAGAAGTTGGACAGCCTTGGATCGTTGTCTCTGAAATGCTGGAGGTCGAGGGGTAAAAGTAAATAAAATTACAAGAGGCACAGATAGGGAAGACAGTCAGAACCATTTTCCCTACAATGGAAATATCAAATGCTAGAGAGAATACTAGAGACGAAGGCAAAGTTTACAAGAGATGGGTGGGGCTGTTAATCTCTGATATTTGCTGTGCAAGTTTTCTTTAAAATACAGAGTGCCTAGAACGCTAGTCAGGGGGTCGGATAGGCGATTCTGTGGACGCAGACAGGAGAGCCGGATGGTAGTTTGCCTCCCTGGTGCCAGGGTCAGGGATGTGTCTGAACGTGTCCAAGAAATCCTGAAATGGGAGGGAGAGGAGCCTGAGGTTGTGGTACCAAAAGGTACCAACGACATAGGTAAAAAAAGAGAAGAGGTCCTGAAAGAAGAATTTAGGGAATTAGGTAGAGAGTTAAGGAGAAGGACTGCAAAGGTAACAATCTCAGGATTACTGCCTGTGCCACGCAACAGTGAGAGTAGGAATGGAGCAAGGTGAAGGATAAATGAGTGGACGAGGGACTGGTGCAGTGGGTATGGATTCAAGTTTCTGGATCATTGGGGCCTCTTTTGGGGAAGGTGCGACCTGTACAGAAAGGACGGGTTGCACTTGAACTCGAGGGGGACCAATATCCTGGCGGGGAGATTTGCAAAGGCTACTGGGGAGACTTTAAACTAGTATGGTTGGGGGGAGGGACTCAAATTGGGAAAGCTAGCAGTCAGTGTATGAGGCAGGAGGCAGAGAATGGTAGCACTCTGACCCGAAATGTAGGGGAAAGAGAAGAAAAAGACAATAAACAGAGAATAAGAGAGGGTGGGTTTCTTAAATGTGTAAATTTTAATGCTAGGAGCATTGTAAGAAAGGTGGATGAACTTAGAGCCTGGATTGACACCTGGAAGTATGATGTTGTGGCGATCAGTGAAACATGGTTGCAGGAGGGCTGTGATTGGAAACTAAATATTCCAGGATTTCGTTGCTTCAGGTGTGATAGAATTGGAGGGGCAAGAGGTGGAGGTGTTGCATTGCTTATCAGGGAAGATATTACAGCAGTGCTTTAGAATAGAATAGAATAGAATAGCCTTTTATTGTCATCCAGACCGAAGTCTGAACGAAATTTAAGCAGTCATACATATAATACAATACAATAAAAAACAACAATAAACACATATTAACATCCACCACAGTGAGTCCACCCAACATCTCCTCACTGTGATGGAGGCAAAAGTCTTAGGGCTGCAGTCTCTTCCCTCCTCTTCTCCTTCTGCGCTGAGGCGATACCCCCCGGGCGATGTTAAAACCTGTCCTCGCGGCTCAAACACCGCGGCCCGGGGTAGTCGAAGCTGCCGCTCACCAGACCTGCTGACGCAGCCGCTGGCCCGCGGCCGAACCCCCGGTCTCAGGCCACTGCCGTCCCAGCCCCCGGAGCATCGTTCCAGCCCCGAGCCGGATCGCCCTCACGTGAGTACTGCCACCGTCTCAGCCTCGCGCCAGGCCGCCGCTCCTCCCTCGGGCCAGGCCGCCCCGACTGGGCGCCGCTCCTCCCTCAGGCTGGGCCGCCCCGACCGGGCACCGCTCCTCCCTCAGGCTGGGCCGCCCCGACCGGGCACCGCTCCTCCCTCAGGCTGGGCCGCCCCGACCGGGCGCCGCTCCTCCCTCAGGCTGGGCCGCCCCGACTGGGCGTCGCTCCTTCCTCAGGCTGGGAACGCCGTACCTCCCCGAGCTCGGCTACTCCGACGGGAGCACCGTTCCTTCCTCGGGCCGGCCGTCACAGCCCCTCACGAAAGCCCTGTTCCAGCCCCGAGCCAGGCCGTCCTCACGAGAGCGAGCTCAGTGCGAGTCCTGGCGGGCTCTGCCTCCTGAGCCTCGAGGTCGCCAGCTCCGCCATTAGGCCTCAGCGCAGACGGAGGCAGAGAAGGGGAATACGACAAAAAAGTCGCATTCCCCCGCAGGGAGAGACAGCAAGCCCCGTTTCAACCCCCCCCCTCCCCAAAACACAAACTAAAAACCAAAACTAGACTAACCAAAACGAAAATAAACAACCCAAAAAACACAAAATAAACAGGACTGCCGGAGAGCCGCTGCAGCCAGAGCCGCGCCGCCACTAGGGCAGGATAGATTAGAGGGCTCGTCTAGGGAGGCTATTTGGGTGGAACTGAGAAATGGGAAAGGGGTAGCAACACTTATAGGGGTGTATTATAGACCGCCAAATGGGGAGCGAGAATTGGAAGAGCAAATATGTAAGGAGATTGCAGATATTAGTAGTAAGCACAAGGTAGTGATTGTGGGAGATTTCAATTTTCCACACATAGACTGGGAAACACATTCTATAAACGGGCTGGATGGGTTGGAGTTTGTAAAATGTGTGCAGGATAGTTTTTTGCAGCAATACATAGAAGTACCTACTAGAGAAGAGGCGGTGCTGGACCTCCTGTTAGGAAATGAGAAGGGTCAGGTGGCAGAGGTATGCGTTGGGGAACAGTTCGGGACCAGTGATCACAATACCATTAGTTTCAATATAATTATGGAGAGGGTCAGAACTGGACCTAGGGTTGAGATTTTTGATTGGAGAAAGGCTAACTTTGAGGAGATGCGAAAGGATTTAAAAGGAGTAAATTGGGACAGTTTGTTTTATGGGAAAGATGTGGAAGAGAAATGGAGGACATTTAAAGGTGAAATTTTAAGAGTACAGAATCTTTATGTCCCTGTTCGGTTGAAAGGAAATAGTAAAAATTGGAAAGAGCCATGGTTTTCAAGGGAAATTGGACACGGTTCGGAAAAAGAGAGAGATCTACAATAATTATAGGCAGCATGGAGTAAATGAGGTGCTTGAGGAGTATAAAGAATGTAAAAAGAATCTTAAGAAATAAATTAGAAAAGCTAAAAGAAGATATGAGGGCGCTTTGGCAAGTAAGGTGAAAGTAAATCCAAAGGGTTTCTACAGCTATATTAATAGCAAAAGGATAACGAGGGATAAAACTGGTCCATTAGAGAGTCAGAGTGGACAGCTATCTGCAGAGCCAAAAGAGATGGGGGAGATATTGAACAATTTCTATTCTTCGGTATTCACCAAGGAGAAGGATATTGAATGATGTGAGGTAAGGGAAACAAGTAGAGTAGCTATGGAAACTATGAGATTCAAAGAAGAGGAAGTACTGACACTTTTGAGAAATATAAAAGTGGATAAGTCTCCAGGTCCGGACAGGATATTCCCTAGGACATTGAGGGAAGTTAGTGTAGAAATAGCAGGGGCTATGACAGAAATATTTCAAATGTCATTAGAAACGGGAATAGTGCCGGAGGATTGGCGTACTGCGCATGTTGTTCCATTGTTTAAAAAGGGGTCTAAGAGTAAACCTAGCAATTATAGACCTGTTAGTTTGACGTCAGTGGTGGGCAAATTAATGGAAAGGATACTTAGATAATATATATAAGCATCTGGATAAACAGGGTCTGATTAGGAACAGTCAACATGGATTTGTGCCTGGAAGGTCATGTTTGACTAATCTTCTTGAATTTTTTGAAGAGGTTACTCGGGAAATTGATGAGGGTAAAGCAGTGGATGTTGTATATATGAACTTCAGTAAGGCCTTTGACAAGGTTCCTCACGGAAGGTTGGTTAAGAAGGTACAATTGTTGGATATTTATGGTGGAGTAGCAAGATGGATTCAACAGTGGCTGAATGGGAGATGCCAGAGTAATGGTGGATGGTTGTTTGTCAGGTTGGAGGCCAGTGACTAGTGGGGTGCCACAGGGATCTGTGTTGGGTCCACTGTTGTTTGTCATGTACATCAATGATCTGGATGATGGTGTGGTAAATTGGATTAGTAAGTATGCAATTGATACTAAGATAGGTGGGGTTGTGGATAATGAAGTAGATTTTCAAAGTCTACAGAGAGATTTATGCCAGTTGGAAGAGTGGGCTGAAAGATGGCAGATGGAGTTTAATGCTGATAAGTGTGAGGTGCTACATCTTGGCAGGACAAATCAAAATAGGACGTACATGGTAAATGGTAGGGAATTGAAGAATGCAGGTGAACAGAGGGATCTGGGAATAACTGTGCACAGTTCCCTGAAAGTGGAATCTCATGTAGATAGGGTGGTAAAGAAAGCTTTTGGTGTGCTGGTCTTTATAAATCAGAGCATTGAGTACAGAAGTTGGGATGTAATGTTAAAATTGTACAAGGCATTGGTGAGGCCAATTCTGGAGTACGGTGTACAATTTTGGTCGCCTAATTATAGGAAGGATGTCAACAAAATAGAGAGAGTACAGAGGCGATTTACTAGAATGTTGCCTGGGTTTCAGCAACTAAGTTACAGAGAAAGGTTGAACAAGTTAGGGCTTTATTCTTTGGAGCGCAGAAGGTTAAGGGGGGACTTGATAGAGGTCTTTAAAATGATGAGAGGGATAGACAGAGTTGACGTGGATAAGCTTTTCCCACTGAGAGTAGGGAAGATTCAAACAAGGGGACATGACTTGAGAATTAAAGGACAGAAGTTTAGGGGTAACATGAGGGGGAACTTCTTTACTCAGAGAGTGGTGGCTGTGTGGAATGAGCTTCCAGTGAAGGTGGTGGAGGCAGGTTCGTTTTTATCATTTAAAAATAAATTGGATAGTTATATGGACGGGAAAGGAATGGAGGGTTATGGTCTGAGCGCAGGTATATGGGACTAGGGGAGAATACGTGTTTGGCACGGACTAGAAGGGTCGAGATGGCCTGTTTCCGTGCTGTAATTGTTATATGGTTATAATGCACCGACAGGTGTGGTGCTGTGGGCAGATACGATAGTGGCATTAAAGACTTTTGGATCAGCACATGGATATGCAGGGCATGAAGGGATATGGATTATACCCAGAACATCTCAGGTTTTGCGGAAAAATCTACAAGCGTACAGTACTGCTCTAGGCAATTCTGATTTGCGTAAATTATGACTTGCGCAAGTGTCTCTGGAATATACCACTTGCACAAGTCAGGGAGTGTCTGCATATTTATAATTAATTGAGCCGTGATGTTTTCTTTAAATTGTCAACAAGTGAGCATAACATTAAAATATTTTTTATAATTAAATCACTGAAGGACAGTTATATAATCGCAGCAGCCATAAAAGGACCAGGAAAAAAAGCAGATTGAAATGCAAATATTACCAATGATACGTCATCCAGGAGAAGTCCAAAAGCAGCAGCTCTCTCTGTCAAATCCTCGCTGACCTGTCTGGATACCATCTCTCTCTGTGTGATCAACTCACCAGCATCAAACCGGGCCTGTAAAGTGCACAATTTTGGATTGGTTTAAATTATAATCACCAAGTAGATCACCATAAATTATACCAAACCAATGACCATAAGGCACAGTTATAGGAATACATGGAAATAATTCCTTCAAACTGTTACAACTCAAGCCAGCAAGTGGAAAAAAAGCAACAGATCCATGACACAGACACGTGTAGATGCTTAAACTGATAGAATTGGTTAAAAAACAGTTAGTATTACAAAAGCATAATCAGTAGAATGATTGGCTGTGCTCAAGAGGTTATTTTTGTGTTAGTTACTCGTTTAGGTGATTAACAATCATTCCTCCACCTCCAGAATCTGCTCGCATATGGATGCAATCCAGCGATGTTGTGCAGAATTTAGATCAGCCCTCTTTTTTGCCAAGGCAAAATGGATTGCATGCATGCAGTGGAATTGAAAATAAAGAATGTGTCTTCAAGATGGCGGCTGCGGACAGAGAAGAGGAATGATGCTGGCGAGTAGGCTGGGGGTTTATCTCCCGTGTCCTCGGAGGCATTCTGGTGGGTTCAGAATTTAACTATGGTAGGCCCCCCAAGCACAGAGGCCAGGCTGTGGTTGCAGAACATTGAGGTGACGGGGGAGCGCAGGTGACTGAGTTCATGGGTAGATGCGTCCATGGAGTACGCCACTGTGGGTCCTGCAGCAGCCGGGGGATCGATTGGACAAGGCTTCGCTGGAGGCCCACAGACATCAGACGAGTGAGCATCGGACGTGGCCTGCAGAAGCACACAGCAGCGGCCCAGTGGTGGGTGACACCAATGTCACCATCTGACGAGGCCAACCCTTGCAACTCTGATCCAGAGTCACTGCCAGTACAATGGGCCTTTAGACAAAGTTAAGACTACAATTTAATTACTTTGAAACTTGAAGGGTACAAGATGGCACCTGAAACATGGCAACTCATGTACTACCCCAGTGTGATACTATTCTCACACTCCTATACTTCAAGTACGATTATGTTGATAAGATTTTACTGAACTCTATTCAATTGTATTTCACTGCATCTAGGTACATGTGACAATAAAATACCATTGAACTGTACAAATATCTAATTCACTGATGGAATCTTTGTATTTTAAGCAATGAACAATTTATAGATGAAAGTCAATAGTAGATGCAAATTTCCAGGAGATACCATCAGAATTGCTTGAAATCAATAACGCACAATTTTAAAACTCGCCCAGCCAAAAAATTTGAGTTCAGAGATTGCCATCCACTTGAGAGTTAGTGAAACTGTTATTTATGACATAGCAAACATCAGAGACTTATAGAAACGTACAGCACAAATGCAGTTCAGCCACCAATTTTTCACTGAATGTGATGTTTATCTACATTAGAACCATTGTGCACATTAGGCCATTGCTTATCCTATCCAAACGCCGATTAAACATTGTAATTGTACCAGCTTCCAACATGTATGGCAACTTATTCCAGATACAGTTACACAACCTTTTATCCGAAATTCCGGAAACCGAAAAGCTCCGAAAACCGGACATTTTTTTCCAGGACGTCGTCTGCACACCAAAGCTCGCGTTTGGCGCCAAACTTGACCCGAAACGACCCACGGTCAACCCAGGTCTGTACTACTGTAGCTGCTGGTGTGAGGGGGGGGGACTTTAATTCTTAGTCCCCTACCTGGTCGGAGAGGCAGCATCCCTCTAAGCTGCTTCTTCGCCCCGTCCTCGCGGCCTACCATCGAAATTGGAGCGGCGGTTGGAGCTCGGACCCCGCCGAACTCGATCCCTGGCTCCGCGGCGCTCCAAATCCAGCGCCGCCCGCAGCCCCAGCTCCGCGATGTTGGGAGTCGGCGGCGGCGCAGTGCTGGGATACCAGCGGGACGCGGGCAATGCCTTACTGGGTCGCCGTGCGGTAAGCTCCGGAGCGCTGTGGCCGCCGACTCCCAACATTGCGGAGCTGTGGCTGCGGGCCGCAGACCGTGCTAGATTTGGAGCTCCGACCCCGGCGAACTTTACCCCTTGCTGCGCGACGCTCCAAATCCAGCGCGGCCCGCGGCCGGACACCCGCAGCCACAGCTCCGCGATGTTGGGAGTCGGCGGCCACAGCGCTCCGGAGCTTACTTGTCTACTTGTTCATTGCAAGGTGTTACTCACTGGCACTAACCTCTATACAGAATCTACAACTGATCCTCAGCGTCACTGTTTCTGTTGAAATAGAGATTGATAGACAAAGTGCAAAAACCAACCACAAAAGCAAGTATGTGCATTTCTAGCTTATCCCAAGTTAAGGGGGAAAAGGCTCCTGTACTGAAGTAAGAACAGCTAAAACACAGCTTTTCCTGGGTGGACTGTGATACAGTAGACTGTAGAATGCCAAATTTTGTTACGTGCAGCAAAGGTACAAGCATTTTTAATTCTAGATGTATTTATCCTTATTCCTTATTCCTCATCACCCAAGACAGCGAGACACTCACAACAACAGACTTCAGGACTTCTGTTGTGATGGATGGCAGGACTCTCTCATCATAATCTTCACCGATGGTAGTGTAAATCCTGGGCAGCTGATCAGCCATTGGTCTAAAGAGAATACGCAGCGTAATATTTACATTCTGTAAATCTGTAATATAAAAAAAGTTAGGTAACTTGAGATTGTTGTGTTTTAGCCTCTTTACTTTTCACACCGCATCAACTTCTGTTACATTCCTAACTGTGAAATATAAAATCTTATACTTTACTGCCAGCACCATCGTTTTCAACATGGAGGGGTAGAATCGCCCATTTTGACAAATACCAATATCGAAATCTATCTATATTACTAAAAGTCTGATCTTGACCACTCCTGTATATTGATTTTAGAGAAAACGCTGCCACTTACAGCTGTATTTTTTGGCCATCTTACTCAGAGTCCCCCTCCGCTGCGCAGGGGAAGAGGATTTTTCCCATCGATAAAAAATAAAAGAGATATTAGCGTTTAAAAAAATGTTGAGATTCTCTCTCCTGAAGGCCACGCCCCTTCCAGAGGGACTATAAAGCCCAGAAGTGTTGAGTGCCTCAGTCAGTCGCTGCAAGATGGGGGAGCGTCTCTCAGTCTGAGCTGTGAATAACACTGAACACATATCTATATAACTGTGAGTGGTTTTACTGACCTGTCAGTGACCTTAATGTGTTTTGAAAATAGTTTGGAAATGCTAAAGCTGTGTTGCCTTTGGTTTGGAAATGCTAAAGCTGTGTTGCCTTTGGTTTGGAAATGCTCAAGCTGTGTTGCCTTTGGTTTGGAAATGCTAAAGCTGTGTTACCTAATTAAAGTTGCCTTGCCTAATTAAAGTTGCCTTGTCTTCTATATAATTAAAAGTCTAATCTTGACCACTTCCTGTTTGTGCTTTATATTGATTTTAGTAAAAATACGCTACCACGTACGGCTGTGATTTTTGGCCATCTTACTCAGAGTCCCCCTCCGCTCATCAGGTGCCGAGGATTTTTCCCATCGATGAGAAATAAGACTTATTAGTGTTTAAAAAATGTTGAGATTCTCTCTCCTGTCAATCACGCCTCCTGGCCACGCCCCTTCTGTTGGGTGGGGGAGGGACTATAAAACCCAGAAGTGTGGGCGTGGCTCAGTCTCTGCAAGATGGAGGAGGGAGAGGTCACGACTCGCTGTCTTTAGTGGCCTTGTACCCTGCTTGAAGTGGTAAGAAACCGCATTTGAATTTGGTGGCCTTGCACCCGGCTTGAAATGGAATTTCAAGGAATAGCCGTGAGTCAACTGCCAGCCCACTAGCCATGAGTGGGTGAGCTGCCAGCACAACAGGCTTGAGTGACTGAGCCGCCAGCCCAATAATCCATTCGGCCCACAATGTCCATATTAGCCTTCTGGAAACCAGTCCCTTCAGCCCACAACACCCATACTAGCGCTCCAGAAAGCGCCCCCCCCCACTGGCCACCAATATTGGAATTGATGGAGCGATGGAATATTGCGTTGGGGGACGTTGTGTGATGCTACGACCCAACGGGTCCCACTTAGTCTAGTATACTTATAAAACTCTGATCTTGGATGTGGATATATTTATTTGGGTGTGTATTTGTGTGTTTGTCTGTGATTCACATCTCCTCGAAAACACGACGCGCTAACAGTGAATTTTTTACATGAGGGTAAATCTCAGATACCCTCATGATCTAAAAAATCGCCTCATCTGAAAATGTGATTAATTATTTCAGGAATTATTTCTTCAAATTGTTCACAAATCTGAGATCGTTTTTAAAGCTAATGAGCCGATGACGTCACAATGGCTCTGCTCCTCGCAGCCAGCTGCGCACAGTTTTCAAAGCGCAGCCTGCTGGGCACTGTTTTCCACGAGTTGCGAGTTACATTAACCCCCCCCGACTCGCAGTCGATTCGCACTCAGCCGGCTGTCGGTCCCGCCCCGCCCGCAGCCCAGCCGCCCTCTAACCACCAGGGCTCTGGATTGAAGCTGCTGCACACGCAGTCATTTGGTTGGGCTTCCGAGGTCCCGCGAGCTGCCGAGACCCGCCGCCCGGTCAATCCCGTCCGTGCCGCCGGCTTGCCGAGTTCAAGTCCGCCCTCTCCCCCCCTCCTCCTTCCTCTCCCCCCTCCTCTCTCTCCCCACACTCCGCCCGCCCTCCCCCTCTCTCCACCCCCCCTCCCTCTCTCTTTCTCTGCCCCATTCTCTCTGCCCCTCGAAATAGGAAGGGGTAAAAGGAGCCAATGAACAATATTAATATGATATTAAGGGTAGTAATTAGTATGTGTGTGTGCGTGTGTGGGGGGTGGTTAGTGTGCGTGTGACGCCACAGGCCGCCACCCCCCCCCCCCCCCCCGCAACCACGCGTTAAGGGGACAGGACCCAACGGGTGCCCCTTGGTTTAGTATAATATATAAACTGCATATTAATTTGTCGATTTCCCAGTATAGATCTATTTATCCTCAAAAGTTTTATAACAAGTAATATTACACTGATCGTATTACATTAAGTAATCATAATCAAATCAAATGAAAGCATTATGGCTATACTCACCTTTGCTACCAGTAACAACTGGAACATTTCGTGGTTGCGATCGGCAGTCATAAATGATTGGTTTTTGCACCCATGGAATAAGGAAATGTGTGCCTTCACCGCTGACAATAGTTTGAACACCACGGAATCGATCAAATATTACGGCTCTGTGTCCAGCATCAACTGGGAAATAAAAGTTAGATGTCACAATTTTTGAAAATCAAATGTAGGTACATCTGAAGTGACATTGTATGAGGCAATTAAATGCTTTTAAAAATATATACACACCAAAGCAATGTTGTACATCAAACAAATTATAACATTGGTTACTGAGTATATGAGAATATTGAATATCCTGCCAGGTTATCTTAGAAACATAGAAAATAGGTGCAGGAGTAGGTCATTCGGCCCTTCGAGCCTGCACCGCCATTCAATATGATCATAGCTGATCATCCAACTCAGTATCCTGTACCTGCCTTCTCTCCATACCCCCTGATCCCTTTAGCCACATCTAACTCCCTCTTAAATATAGCCAATGAACTGGCCTCAACTGCCTTCTGCGGCAGAGAATTCCAGAGATTCACCACTCTCTGTGAAAAAAGCTTTCCTCATCTCGGTCCTAAAAGATTTCCCCCTTATCCTTAAACTGTGACCCCTTGTTCTGGACTTCCCCAACATCGGGAACAATCTTCCTGCATCTAGCCTGTCCAACCCCTTAAGAATTTTGTAAGTTAAAGAAACTGGCAGACAATAAATCATGAACTACACCCTCTCTCCAGACTTCCCAGTGGAAAACAAAAAGCAGAAAACTGCCACTAGAATTGCCAGACCTGACACCAGTTTTATAGAAAAACTAGAGTAATGGGAGGCCTGGTCCCCCAACACAATACTCCACCTCTCCATCAATACCAATATTCCATCATTCACGCATAGCCCCCAACTGCGCAGGTGCTGCTGACGGGTTCCCATTGTGACGCCCCTGATCCCGACTGCTCCCTTCACCCTCCCACTCCACCCCTTGCCCCCCCCCCCTCCCAAGCACTCACTCCATCCCCCCCCCCCTCAAACGCCCCCCATCCACTCTTAGCAGCTCTCCGGCGGCGCAGCCATTCCCTCCCATTGGGTTCCCATTGTGACATAGAACACGCAGGTATTACTGCGCAGGTGCAGCTGACGGGCACGGCAAGTGGAAAAGGGATTTATTAAAGCTTAAAATGTGAATGACTCTTAAAATATAACAACAATTTAAACGTTAAAGAGGAGATTTATTCAGTCCATTCTTTCTTGCTGTGTCTCTGCAGCCGGGGAGGGGGTCGGCTTCAGGCGGGGGCCGGTGGGGGGAGCGTCCTGCAGCCCGGGGAGGGGACGGCTTCAGGCGGTGGCCAGTGTGTGTGGGGGGGGGGCTTTTTGGAGGGCTAGTATGGGCATTGTGGGCCAAATGGACTTGGGCTAGTCCTGTAGCTGGGGATGGGGAGGCTTCAGGCGGGGGCCGGAGGGAGCGTTCTGTCAATCACTCACTCGTGGCTTCTGAAGCCACCGTTCACTCGCGCGGCTTCTGGAGCTACGGTTCACTCACTCGCAGCTTCTGGACCCGACTCTCACTCACGGCTTCCGGGCTTGCTGACTGACTCACGCCCGACTTCTGGACACAGGGTACCGTTTTTGCGCAAATTTACAAACAACGCAGACGAGATATGGTCAAGATGAGATCTTTAGTAATGGTATAGATAATTCTAAGTAGTACTTCATGGACAGGATTTAGGTAAATAAATCTTTACGGTGGAAAGCAAACCTTCCTATAATTTTCTCAAAACAGTACAATTTTACCTTTTTCTTTCCAATCCCTTTATGCCATAATTGGAAGCCAGACCTCAAGTGCAGTCAGAAATTTGTATGGAAGTTAGGGTAAATGCTCAGCTGATAAACCATCCTACAACTATGGATCCGAGATTAGGAACTAATTGATACGGTAACAAAAGAGAAAACTAAAAAAATAACATTTTGGTTTGTCCTCATAGAACGGAAAAATACTATTAATAATCTTCCATTGATCCAACAAGTTCAACTGCAGATCAAGAGCTGGGTATTAACCTTGAAACACTGTACATTGGGAAGGAACTGATCAGTTGAATGTTCCCTTCATAGCATTTTAATGAATTATCCAATCTCTATGAGGATGGTGTGCAACTTTCCCTGGCAGAGCCCCATGCAGTATCTTGAGGTATTCAGAATGATACAGATTTCAGTATTGAATGGACTAACCAAGCAATCAGAAAATAGTCTTCAGGTTGAGAGATTAATTTGAGCCATTGGATGTAGAATTGTTCAAGATGACTAGTTTATCCAAAATACTATGGGCTATTCTATTCAGTCTGGTGCATTGAGATTAAAGTGAAGCTACATTTGTGCATCTAGAAGGCACAAGTAGAGTTGGATTCCACCATAAACTGCCCTCACAGGGTTTGACATATCCCTGTCTTTCAACTTTGTCAGGCCAAATGACCAGCTCTACTTACATAAGGAATACATCAGAGCAAGCTGGAAGCTGGAGCAGATGCATCAGAAAGTCTAGAAAATGTCTACATCTAACAGTTTAAAGATTTGTAATCCTGCTACATTAAAGGGCCTGTCCTACTTGTGCGACTTTTCAGCAACTGTCTTCGACCTTCAAGCTTAGGGGCACTCGTCTGAAAAACCGTGAGCTGGATCGACCGTCAGCGATGAAACTGCTGGATCGGCCGTCAGCACACACACACACACGCACGCATCGCAAAGGCGGGGGCCAGGGAAAGCGGGCTAGCGCTGTCTGAAATTCACACAGTGCAAAGCCAAGGTGATACCTGCGATGAACAGGAAGGTAAAAGACGGCTGGCATAGTGTCCGTCCAGTAAGTCCTTTAAAAGAGCAGGGGGAGGGAGAAGGAGGGAGGGAGAGGAGGGAGAAGGGAGGGGGAGAAGAAGGGGGGGGGGGGGAAGAAGGGGGGGGGGAGGGAGAAGAAGGGGGGGGGAGAAGAAGGGGGGGGGGAGAAGAAGGGGGGGGGGAGAAGAAGGGGGGGGGAGAAGAAGGGGGGGGGAGAAGAAGGGGGAGGGGGGGAGAAGAAGGGGGAGGGGGAGAAGAAGGGGGAGGGGGGAGAAGAAGGGGGGGGGAGAAGAAGGGGGGAGGGGGGGGGGGGGGGGGGGGGGAGAAGAAGGGGGGGGGAGGGGGAAGGGAAGGAGTGGAGACACTTTTAAGAAGCCAGACAACTTTTAATAGTTTAGCTGGCATTTAACATTACCGGTCGATTTTCCTTGGTTCTGAAAACTTGTGCTTACTTTTTTTTTACCCCAATGAACCAATTAAAATGCCCGGTCAGCAAAGGAGATTGCCTGCAGCTACCCCGACTACCTATAACTACATGGCGACCCCACCACCACTTCAAAAGAACCATGCCGACCAATTTTTACTCACGGAAATTTTTTCAGCATGTTAAAACTTTTTCCTCGACCAAACTGAGGCCGCAAGTATGCGGGAACTTCTCTTGAGCGTGAAGGAGATTTACAGTGACCTCCAAGGACGTGTCGACCATGCTGTGAGTTTGTGGCGAGCGTATACTCTTCTAAACTCGCTAATTAGGTTGCCATAGTGGGACAGGCCCTCTAATCATGAATGACAGTGGATGGATATGAAACCGACAGGACGTAGCCCCAAGACCTCCACACTATTCATAATTTTAGATGCTGAATTGTACATCAAATAAATCATAAGAGCATATAGAAACATTATAAGCAAAAAATGAAGTGCTGGGAGACCTCAGCAAGCCAGACAGCATCTGCGGAGGGAAATAGACAGGTGATGCTTCGGGTTAGGACCGCTGAAGATTTCTGCATCTGAATGCCATTATATATCTTGAGAAGTTGTAAAACTGTCAAGCGTTGTACTAAAGGAAAATCATTCTTGACTAATCCATGAGTTATTGAAGATGGAACTAGATGAGTACATAATGAAGACCGAGCAGATACTCGGGAGTACAATTCAAGAATAACGGCTGGTTATATCTGGACGGGGTGATATTCTCCCCTCATTTAGAGTTTTAAAATCATTGGAATCAGCCACGATACCCGAAATACCGGGACTACGAAAGTTGAGTGTACAAGAAGTCAGTGAAAATTAGGTTTGAGATAAGAGAATTGGCCAAGTGAATCGCTGCATAGGGTCATAATGCTATTTGCTCTATTGTTATTCCTCTTATGTTCAACCAGAGGCATTGAATGGGGAATCCTTCATTGCCTCATGTCTCCACCATTCCAAGTTTCAGCAATCATAAAAAATAACTCAAGGGAAAATAAAAGTGTGCAATGAATGCTGGAACCTGCAGCAACAGTTTTTGCAGCTGGCAGATTACAGAGTGACATTTTCAATTGTCCCAAGAGCACTGGCACACCTAGCACAGACTACTCGCAAAACATAATACTCCCATTGCCACAATAGTACAAGAAAATTATAATGAGTTATACACATTAGTTGCCCATTGAAACTTTTCCTACTGCATTCCACTTGATGCATTTCGATATCTAGATATGAATAGTCAACAACAAAGTTGATATTTCAGAACAAAATGACTTCAGTTGACAAGACATTGCCCTAGGGGTAACCACCAAATGGTGTATGCTCATCATTAACACTGTGCAATCTATAATTACCAAATTAGAAAACTAAACCATTTGACACTCCCACTATGATCAAATGAAGAAATTAAGGGAAACAAGTGGAATGCAAAAGGAAGAGCCAGTGGATGTGGTGTATCTGGACTTGCAAAAAACCTTTGACAAGGTCCCACATAAGACATTAGTGTGCAAAATTAGAGCACATGCTATTGGGGCTGGGGTATTGACATGGATAGAGAACTGGTTGGCAAAGAGTAGGAATTAACAGGAGGTAGACAAAAATGCTGGAGAAACTCAGTGGGTGAGGCAGCATCTATGGAGCGAAGGAAATAGGGAGGTTGCACGGCAGTCGGGTCACGACCCATCCTGTTGCCACGCAACGCCAACTGGAGTACACGAGGTGAACTGCATGTAAGCAGAGTGCATGGATTCCAGTGTAGTGGGCCCGTCTTCTGTCCCAGCATCTGAACTCCACAGTGACCGATTCCACACTCGCAGACACGGGCTGTGTATCCCCGCAGGCGGGGGTGGGGGGGGTGCCGATGCAGTGACTCTGGGTGGGCGGAGGGACCACTGTCGCCAACTCTGCTGCAGCTGACGGGGACATTGCCAGGTGGTCCGGGGGAGGGGGAGTGGTTGGGGGGTGGAGGGTGGTCTGGGGGGGGAGGGGGGCTGCCGATGCAGCTCGGTCAGTGACTCTGGTTGGGCGGAGGGACCAGTCTGTCCCCAACTATGTTGCAGCTGACGGGGATGTTGCCGGGTGGTCGGTGGGGGGTCAGTGACTCTGGGTGGGTGGAGGGACCAAACTGTCCCCAACTCTGCTGCAGCTGACGGGGACCTTTCCGCGTTTTCGTCCCTGTGTGTCTGCTGCCAAGAACCGTGGCCCCGCTCAACCCGGTCCCGTGTGTGGGCGCTGCCAACCCACAGCCCGTGACAGCACGGCCGCACAGGGGGAGGGATGTCCCGAGGGGTGCGCTCCTTCGGCCGTTTACATCTAGGTGCTCGGGTTCAGAGCAAAGATACTAGAGCATTTGGTTCAGAGCGCTCAGTCACCCTCCACAGCGCAAATATGTACCCGTTTAGCGGTTTTGAACAGGTAAGAAAGTACGCGTTTCGTGTGTTAACAAACAGTGTATGCCATGTCCTCCAGATGGATTGAGCTGCTCCATGCGTCATGCCCTTTGACCCGATGACCTTACGTGCAACCCCCCTATAGGCAACGTTTCGGCCCGAAACGTTGCCCATTTCCTTCGCTCCATAGATGCTGCCTCACCCGCTGAGGTTCTCCAGCATTTTTGTCTACCTTCGATTTTCCAGCATCTGCAGTTCCTTCTTAAACAGTAGGAATTAACAGGTCGTTTTCAGAATGGCAGGCAGTGACTAGTGGGGTGCCGCAAGGCTCGCTGCTGGGACCCCATTTATTTACAATATATATTAACGATTTAGATGAGGGAATTAAATGTGACATGTCCAAGTTTGCAGATGACACAAAGCTGGCAATCAAGGGATATGGAGGAAAAAGCAGGAACGGGGTACTGATTTTAGATCAGCCATGATCATATTGAATGGCGGTGCTGGCTCGAAGGGCCGAATAGCCTACTCCTGCGCCTATTTTCAATGTTTACTCATGAAAGAACAGGGTTTCAACTTTGGGGTCGACCTGCAGAAACTCCTGCGTCCAGCTGTCATTTGCCAGGCTTTGTCCCACCCACATCTTTCTTTTCCAGCTTCTCCCCTCCTTCTACAATCAGTCTGAAGAAGGGTCTCGACACAAAACGTTGACTATCCATTCCCTCCGCAGAGGTTGCCTTGCTCGCTGAGTTACTCCAACACAATGTCAAGGTGGCACATGGGGAGCAGCGTGGGGCCAGGACTCATCCGCCTGAGTGAGCTGGAGTAAAGGTGTGCAGACACCCATACAGTGCCCGAGGACGCGGGGGCAAAGTCACTACTTGGCCGCAGCAGGTGAAGGTCAATGTCGCCAGCAGCGACCCGGACCCAGCCTCGCTCCGTGGGCCCGAGTACCACCGATACCCGCTGCTCCGGCGCCACACACCCGGGAGCCGCTCACCGTTGTAAAGCGCCGAGTTGACGATGCCTCCAGTGATGGCCAGTCCCAGCCCGATCTTCCCGATGGTCTCGAGAACTTTCGCGGCCATTCTTCGCTCGTGAGTCGGGACGGAGGCCGAGGAGGAGCAGCAGAAGCAAGACCAGGCCGCACGGTCACCTCCACGATCCAACCGCGCATGCACCGGCCCTGACCTCCAGCCCGCCGCCCTGCATCATGGGAGGTGTAGACTATACACCGGAAACTAGGGGGCAGGCGGAGGGAATTCGGACTACACTACCCATGATGCTCTGCGGCCGCGGCACGTGGTGTGGAGCTGCAGTCTTTTTGCCATTGGCCTGTTTCACAATCTGTGCCTTTGTGTACTTAGTGAAGTCTGCTGACAAGTTCAAGTTCAAGTGAGTTTATTGTCATGTGTCCCTGTATAGGACAATGAAATTCTTGCTTTGCTTAAGCACACAGAAAATAGTAGGCATTTACTACAAAACAGATAAATGTGTCCATATACCATGATATAAATATATACACACATGAATAAATAAACTGGTAGTGCAAATAACAGAAAGTGGTTGCTAATAATCAGAGTTTTGTCCGAGCCAGGTTTAATAGCCTGATGGCTGAGGGGAAGTAGTTATTCCTGAACCTGGTTGTTGCAGTCTTCAGGCTCCTGTACCTTCTACCTGAAGGTAGCAGGGAGATGAGTGTGTGGCCAGGATGGTGTGGGTCTTTGATGATACTGCCAGCCTTTTTGAGGCAGCGACTGCGATAAATCCCCTCGATGGAAGGAAGGTCAGAGCCGATGATGGACTGGGCAGTGTTTACTACTTTTTGTAGTCTTTTCCTCTCCAGGGCGCTCAAATTGCCGAACCAAGCCACGATGCAACCGGTCAGCATGCTCTCGACTGTGCACCTGTAGAAGTTAGAGAGAGTCTTCCTTGACAATCCGACTCTCCGTAATCTTCTCAGGAAGTAGAGGCGCTGATGAGCTTTTTTGATAATTGCGTTAGTGTTCTCGGACCAGGAAAGATCTTCAGAGATGTGCACGCCCAGGAATTTGAAGTTCTTGACCCTTTCAACCATCGACCCGTTGATATAAATGGGGCTGTGGGTCCCCCTCCTACTCCTTCCAAAGTCCACAATCAGTTCCTTGGTTTTGCTGGTGTTGAGGGCCAGGTTATTGCGCTGGCACCATATGGACAGTTGCTCGATCTCTCTTATGTACTCTGACTCATCCCCATCAGTGATACGCCCCACAATAGTGGTGTCGTCAGCGAACTTGATGATGGAGTTCACAAGCCCTCATCTTCACTAAAGTTCATTGCAGGGAATACGTGAGAAACAAATAATGTGCATTCAGATAATTCAAGTGCTGCATGGAGTCATAAATTATGGAAACAGGCCCATTGGCCCGACTTGCCCACGCCGACCAACATGAAGAAGGGTCTTGACCTGAAACATCACCTGCGCGAGATAACCACTGATGAGGTGTTTGCGCAGTAATCAACCAGAACCATTCCTCTCCAGAGACGCTGCCTCTCCCGCTGAGTTACTCCAGCTTTTTGTGTCTTATCTTTGGTTTACACCAGCATCTACAGTACCTTCCTACACATGCCCCATCTACACTAGTCCCACCTGCCCACGTTTGGCCCACAGCTGTCTAATTGCTTCTTAAATGCTGCGATAGTCACTGCCTCAACTACCGCCTCTGGCAGCTCGTTCCATATAGGGGGGTTGCACGTAAGGTCACCGGGTCATAGGGCTTGACGCACGGAGCCGCTAAATGCATCTGGAGGACATCCGTCACTTATATGTTATTAATGCTAGAAATGCGTATTTTCCTACCTGTTAAAATCCGCCAAAATGTTGAATTTTTGCGCTGAAACAAATTGTGGGAGTCGGGGTAAGTGTGAGAGACATGTACCCAACTTTAGAATTCCAAACGTGAAGCGAAATGAAGGTATAGAGAAGCGAGAACTGAAGGGACTACAGCAGCTAAAGTGCTTGGTAAACATTGAAAATATTGGGAATTATCTCGTTTGCTCACTGCATTTCATCAACTAAGGCATTATTTGTGTTTTTTCTTGATTCCTTTGGTATCTAAAAATTCTCAGAAGTGATAAATCTGGCTAAATTTTTCTTCAGATGCGTTTTCATTTTGTATGTAAAAACCCACTTGGGAACCATGGGCGATTAAAATAAATTACAGCCAGATTTATCACTTCTGAAACTTTTTAGATGCCAAAGGAATCAAGAAAAAACACAAATAATGCCTTAGTTGATGAAATGCAGTGAGCAAACGGCCAATGTTCGCCAAGCACTCTGGCTGTTGTTGTCCCTTCAGCTCCCGCTTCTATCTACCGTAATTTCTCCTCACTTTTGGAATTGTGAAGTATGCTAAATGTCTCACACGCTTATCCCGATTTCCATAATTATTTACAGCGCAAAAATTGACAATTTCAGCGGGTTTTAACGGGCCCGCTACGCTGGAATCAATGGTAAGTGCCTACCTGCAGTTCATCGCGTGTAATCCATTTGGAGTAGCCTAGCAACAGTACGCGTCATGGGTCGTGACCCAACTGCCGTGAAACCTCCCTATACCCACCACCCTCTCTGTGAAAATGTTGCCCTTCAGGTTCCTATTAAATCTTTCTCCTCTCACCTTAAACCTATGTCCTCTGGTTCTTGCTTCCCCCACTCTGGATAAAAGACTGTGCATTTACCGTATCTATTCCCCTCATGATCTAATCTTACACAGCCTTGCTATATATCTTATATCTATTCCCCTCATTAACTGATCTTATAAATGCTTCAAATTTATTTTTATCATCTTGTGTTTGCCCCTTGCTTCACTGAGAGTTCATAATAAATGTTGGTCATCATTGGTGCAGTTGTTAATCAGTGAGGCAGGTTTGAGTTCTGTGCGTGTTCATGGCATAAGAAATGGTGGCCGGAGAAGGTAATTTAGCTTGTTGTGTTTGCTGCACCATCCAGTAAATATGACTTACATTTTGCCTAAGTTCCACTTCCTATGTTAACCCCATATTCTTTGATTCGTTTAATACTAAGAATCCATAATCTAGTGTCATTGATCTTGGCTTCTTTATGATACTGCCTCGTGGCAGGTTTAAACCCCTGCTCATGGAAAGTGCTCTGAGAGCGGGGAGAGGTGTTACTTATGTAGTAAAGTCTCCCGTCTGATAGCTTTAGTATTCCAAAATTTCATGCCATTCACAAAACCTGCACTTATGGGAAGGGGTGTGATCAGTCAGAATTGACTATTGAATCTGAATTTATTCTTGGGTAGACAGTGACAGGAGCTTAGTTTAGAGATACAGCGCAGAAACAGGCCCTTCGGCCCAGTGAGTCCACAACGACCAGCGATCCCTGCACACTATCACTATCCTACACACACTAGGGACACTTTACACTTAAACAAGTCAATTTACCTACAAACCTGTACGTCTTTGGAGTGTGGGAGGAAACCGAAGATCTCAGAGAAAATCCATGCGGTCATGGGGAGAACGTACAAACTTCGTACAGACAGCACCCTTGGTCAGGATGAAACCCGGGTCTCTGGTGCTTCAAGCGCTGTAAGGCAGCAACTCTACCGTTGTGCCACTATGCCACCTTGAGCAGGTCTTTGGCCAAGAAACTAATTGGATGAAATTTTGGCAACTTTATGATTCCACCATGTAATTAGCAGCATCCATGCTTTTAGTCCATTTAAATTAAGCAGACCGACAGAGGGGAGCAACTTAATATGGAAGTACGAAAATCAATCTAATATCAATTATATACACCCACTAAATAGTCTTGACTTCTTTGCTAGTTACTAATTCTAGAATTAATATTAATCTATTTATTTAAAAAAAAAGAAATGACAAGATGGAGAAAGAGATTGAAACATCATCACATTAATTGGGGTTCACCAGAAGTTAGGACATTTATAGAATGTTTTGGATTCAACCATAAACCCTTGTTGCTGAAGATGGAATGACTCCAGAAGCTGACTACCCCCTTGCAAAGGTAAGAACATTTGCTGAGATTGACACAAAACCTGGGTTTAGTCAAGGTAACCGGTATTAGGAATTCCTTAGCCATTTATTGTTTGATTCAGTCTCTGCTTTGACAGCTTGATAGAAGTTCGACTCGTGTTTTCAGCTAACTCTGCATGTATGTGTTCTTTGGCACATACATGTCGAGGAACTAGTATTCTGTATTTGTTGGCTGCTAAACCTCAAGGGTGGCACAGTGACAGAGTGCAATTGCTGTTCGATCCTTGCTTCCCACGTAGTGTGAAATTGACATATTTGCCTGCGACCGTGTGAGTTTCCTCCGGATGTTCCAGTTTCCCCCAGGGCGGCAAGGTGGCGCAGCGATAGAGTTGCTGCCTTACAGCGCCAGATACCTGGGTTAGATCCTGACTACAGGTGCTGTCTGAATGGAGTTTATATATTCTCCCTGTGACCATGTGAGTTTTATCCGGGTGCTCCCGTTTCCTCCCACACTCCAAAGATGTACAGGTTTGTAGGTTAATTGGCTTTGGTAAAATTGTAAATTGTCCCTAGTGTGAACAATAGTGCCAGTGTATGGGGTGATTGTTTGTTGGCTTGGACTCAGTGGGCTGAAGGGCCTGTTTCCACGCTGTATCTCTGAAGTCTTAAGCGAAGTAAAGTCTCAAAGACGCACAAGTTGGTAGGTTATTTGCCACAGTCATTTGTCCCTAGTGTGTCGATGAGTGTTAGAATCTAAGATTGTGGAGAAAATAACATGGGTTAGGCTAGGATTAGTGTAAGATGGATGCTTGATGGATTTAGTGGATGGAAGAGCCTGTTCCTTGGTGGTGTGTTCACCAGGTGATTTCAGAGAAGATCCACAGGCACTTAACACAAACTAACTGGGAAATTACAGTGCTGTTTGTATTGCTGCTGCCCAAAGAAGGGCTTCGACCCGAAACGTCACCCATTCCTTCTCTCGAGAGATGCTGCCTATCCCGCTGAGTTACTCCAGCTTTTTGTGTCTATCATCGGTTTAAACCAGCATCAGCAGGTCCTTCTTACGCAATATTCATAATGTACTGAAATGTGATAACAACCAGTTTTGGGCAGTTTCCCATCCCTCTGGAAATTTCATGTTTGTCCAACCTGCACAGGAGAGGCTTGTTTGTTTGCTGAATATAGAGGTGTAGTCAACGACATTGTTTAATCACCTGCAGCTCAACAGCGACAAGAATAAGGAGTTAATGGTGGACTTTAGGAGGAGAGGAACACCCCTGTCCCCTGTCTCCATCAAGGATGTGGATGTGCAGTTTACCAAGGAGTACAAGTACCTTGGAGTTTACCTAGACAGTAAACTGGACTGATCCATGAATGCTGAGGCCCTGTACAAGAAGGGACAGAGCCGTCTGTACTTTCTGAGGAGGGTCCGCTCTTTCAATGTCTGCAGTAAGATGCTGCAGATGTTCTATCAATCGCTGGGGGCCAGTGTCATCATCTTCAATGTCGTGTGCTGGGGTAGCAGGGCGAAGGCTGAGAACGTCAACAAAATTAACAAGCTAATCAGGAAGGCTGGCTCTGTCTTGGGGGCAGAGTTGGATTCACTTGGGGTGGTCTTGGAGGGGATGATGCTCCTCAAACTATGGAGCATCTTGGACAACACAGCTCACACACTCCATGACACACTGATCAACCTGAAGAGAACAGACTGGTTCCACCAAGATGCAGCACAGAACGCCACAGGAGATCCTTTTTCCCTGTGGTGTAATGTATTGTTCAAATAATACACTGATGATCCTGCCCCTGATATTCCCGATGCTTATCCTCATTCACGGATTTGATTCAGTGCACAGGCTTTGAGAAGGCCATAGATTTTCTGCCTCAATCCTTATTTGATTTCCTCAAGCTGTCTCTCACCCGAAGGATTAAGAGAGCAGAGAGCCTGTTATAAAGCAAGGAGAGATTTTCTGTTACGTAGATAAATGGTGGTGGCAGGTGTGGGTGTAAGTGGGAGGCTAGCGGACATGTTAAATAGTCAATTATGAAAAATTGAAAATATTGGGAGTTGTCACTTCATAAGTTCATAAGGTCATAAGTAATAGGAGTAGAATTAGGCCATTTAGTAGCGATGTTACAAAACTTACCTTCAGCTGCGCTGCAGTTCTGCCACTGGCCGTGTGCGCGACTTTGGCACCTTTGGCACTTCCGTTCCCGATTTTTTATTTTTTATTTTTTTTAAGTCGCGAGACAATTTAATAATTAGATTAAAATAAAAAGCGACTTCTAACGCCCTCAACATGACGGATCGCAAGAACGGGACAAAACAAAGGGTAAGTCGTATATTTTACATATAATCGTGTTTCTTGGGATGGCTTTAATCTAATTTTACATTGCGAAAATGTGATTTGGGCCCCATACGATCCGGCAGTGTTTTTCCTGCCGATATGGAGTTCAAATTCACCGCAAATGCAACGTTCCAATCAATCGCGTTCCAGAAAAACCCACTCGCATGATGATTTAAATGCTCTTTTTTTTGGACAATCATGTCATAAGAGCATCTAAATCGTCTATACTTTGTGTTATTGCCTATCCATAGTCAATATTTTTATATTAAATATCAGTTTTAGTCCCATGTATTGTGCAAAAAAATTTTTTTTGATTATATTGAGTGGATGTTTCTAGATTAATTTATGGGAATTAAACATTAAATTCCTTCCATCTGGCATATAAATTCATGACAGTGAGATTTAAAAATCATGTTATACTGTGAATTCTTGTGAATGGGATTAGTTTGTTATTTGGATACTAATAGCCCTGTCCCACGGTACGAGTTCATTCCAAGAGCTCTCCCGAGTTTAAAAAAAATCAAACTCGTGGTAAGCACGGAGAATGAACGTAGCGGGTATGTCGGAGCTCAGGGACGTCTCTTAGCGGCTCGTAACGCTAACGGCAGGTACTCGGGAAGATTGCTAACGGCAGGTAAGCACGGGAAGACTCGTGAAGATTTTTCAACATGTTGAAAAATGTCCACGAGAGCCCCGAGTACCGACGAGTGGCCATTACCGTAAATCTTGGAATGCCACTGCAAGTTTTTGCCAGTATTCTGGTGTATAGCATTCTAAAAAATCGAGTGTATGATATACACTTTGATATGACGGAACAGATTTTGTGTTTAAATACAGCATGCGGGATTTTTTGGACTTAAAGATTGTTCTCAGTTAACACATTTGTATTGGAGACAAAAATACTGGAGGAACTCTACGGGCGTGGCAGCATCTAGATTTTAGATGCTGTCTCACCCGCTGAGTTCCTCCAGCATTTTTGTCTACCTTCGATTTTTCCAGCATCTGCAGTTCTTTCTGAAATATTTGTATTGGATATCTCGGCCATGAATGTCCACATTTCAGAATTGTGGAGTGTGAATGGATCACAGTTTGAAATGTGGAGAGGTGTATATGAACACATTGCTCCAGACCTCCATCACATCACGTAAATCAGTACAAGATGATGGACTCTTGAGACAAAAACAAAGTGCTGGAGGAACTCAAGGGGTCAGGCAGCATCTATGAGGGGATAGACACAAAAGTCGGACTAACTCACCGGGTCAGACATCATCTCTGGAGAAAAGGAATAGATGACGTTTAGGACCAAGACCTTTCTTCAGACTGAGGACAGACAGCATTTCAGAATCAGAATCCTTCTTCAGTCTGAAGAAAGGTATCAACACGAAACGTCGCCTGTCCATTTCCCTCTACAGATGCTGCCTGACTCCTAGAGTTACTTCAGCACTTTGGGATCAGAAATGAATTGGTGTGATTTAAAAAAACGCAGCAAAGAAAGCAAACTCCAGTGGCCTTCTGGCAACTGTTACTTCCCATTCGTTTCAATGAGTCCTGTGTACTTGTTCAGATTCAGCAGCAGTTGGGAATTGTGAGGAAGTCCGTGCTTCCTCACTGGACTTAATGAGCATTCCATCTGTACAGTTACCTGGAACAGAAGGCTGTGCCTGCCTTTCTTTGAGACTCCAAACCTGCTGCTCAGTCAAGTGCATAAAAACCAGCAGATCCAATTCAACCTGTAGACTTTTCAGCAGATCTGCCTATTATTTATGACTCTTGAACACACATATTTTTACATTTAATTTGCCTCTCTGATATCTACATTGTTGTTATATATTTATTTATTTGGTGCACATACTTTATAGTTTTAAACATGTCACTGTTACCCCAAACTTTCTGAACTTAAAGCTGGATGTCCATTGAAAATAATTTGCGATTTAAAAGGATCCCTCCCTCCTTTGATTGTTGAATGCAGTGATGTGGTTCATATGAACATGTTGTGTTCTGACAAATCATCCATGAGTTTGAATTTTGCCTACATTTAGACATTATCAATGCGCTATTCAGTCAAGAAGGTCATTAAACTATAGTTTGAACATGTCCATCATCAACATCCACTTGCTAACGGCTAACTTTCAGTTCCAGATTGTGGGCGTGTTAAGATCAATTCTAGTCATGCTATCATTTCAAAGACTGCAATGTAAATGGTCAATGCACAAGTCTATGCATATTTTAAGATCTTTGATCAAAGCACCATTCATCCTTCGTATAGCTATTTTATTGATGCCGGGCTAAACCAATTGCTGGTAGTGGGCCAGATGAAAATGGCAAACATCTTCAATGCATTAGAAAAAGATGTGAGGATTTCATCCATTTGGCATTCTCATCATCCGATGGAATTAAGCCACTGAAATCCTGTGGTAACAGTGGTAATGAGTGTTCCTCCAGAAAATATACTAATGAAAGGAATTGCTTCGAGAAGGAGGTACAAAGGGAGTTGTAGTGTCAGCTTTATATTAGACAGCCCCAGGGACTGTCTTCCTTTAATCATTGCCAAATATTCAAAATCTTTGAAATGTCACTTTAACCATAAAAATCAACCTGCTGACCTGTCCACAATGGACTCATAACTGAAATTGCGTGTCTCATGAAACAGTACCACAGTTTTTATATTTTGGAGACTGACTCATCTTCCAGCATATTTTCTTGCTTTCATTGTCTGAGGAACAAAGCACTCGAATTAAACATTCAAGAAAACTGAAATATCCACAGCATGGTTGGTTTGTAAATGTAGCCTGGAATATTGACAATTCAATTTCTAATACATATTATGGTGATAGTTTCGTAAATGAGGTCCGACGACATTCTTTGTAACACGAGAGTTGACTTTGCCAAATTGCAATGGATATTTGTGATGTGCAGGAATGACAGCAACAACAGTCTTTGCCAAGTAATCAAAATATAAGGAATATACGAGTCTGAAGAAGGGTCTCGACCCGAAACGTCACCCATTCCTTCTCTCCAGAGATGCTGCCTGTCCCGCTGAGTTACTCCAACATTTTGCATCTGTCTTCGATTTAAAACAGCATCTGCAGGTCCTTCCTACACTTCATGTGTAGGATGATCATTTAAGAAAAAAAATGTTTATTCATTTTTAAAAAGTATAGAACTGAAAGGAACAGTTAATGTAGGCCAAATTGACTCAGAGAACATAAATCACTTCTGCTGATCATTAAAGGCCAAGGAAAAATAAAGCACCATTCATAACATCCCAGAATGTTTTACAACAATGAGAACTGTACAGTGTACAGTTTTGGTTCTCTTATTTAAGAAAGAATGTACTAGCATTGAAGGCTGTCTAGAAGAGATTCACTTGGCTAATTCCTGGAATGAAAGGTAGACACTAGCAACAAATGGACCTCTGTCTCACTTGGAAGGACTGCTGGGTTCCCTGGATGGAGGTGAGGGAGGAGGTTTAGGGACAGGAGTTATATCTCCTGCAGTTACAGGCTAAGCACCTTGGGAGGGGGTAGTTTGGGTGGGAAGGGATGAGTGGACCAAGGAGTAGCAGAGGGAGTAGTCTCTGCAGGCGGAAAGGGTTGGGGATGGGAAGATGTGACTGGTGGTGGAAACATGTTAAAGGTATTGGAAATGTCAGAAAATTACGTGTTTGATGCAGAGGCTGGTGGGGTGATAGGTAAGGACCAGGGAAACTCTATCCTTGTTCCAGGGAAAGCAAGGGTAGTGGCGGCCCTGCCTTAGCAGCTGCGGCTCGCCTGCAGTCCGTCTGTTTTTTTTGTTTTTTTTGTTTTCTTGTCCTGTTTTAGCTAGTTAACTTGAGTTATTAGGTTGTGTATGTGTGTGGGGGGTGGGAGAAACTTGTTTTAGTCTCTTCCTTCGGGGGGGATGCGACTCTTGTCGTATCCCCCGTCTCCCTCTCCATCTGCGCTGAGGCCTAATGGCGGAGCTGGCGGCCTCCAACTGGGACCGACCTCGAGGCTCCGGAGGCAGAGCCAGCCAGGACCGACAGAGCGGCTCGTACGAGTAAAAAGTAACAATTGTTTTCCATCACGAGTATTTTTATACTCGTGGACATTTTTCACAGTGTTGAAAAAACGTCACGAGTTTACCGATTTCCCCGAGTACCTACCGTTACAGACCCGCTACAGACCCGCTACGGACATTCTCCTAGTTCAAATCAGGGGAAAACTCGGGAGAACTCTTGAATTACCTCGTACAGTGGGACAGGCCCTTAACTCTGGAGGGATGGGATGGGTTCCTCCCGCTCTCCGATTCACACCTTACCCTTCCATAGTCTCCCTCTCCCCTGACTCTCAATCTGAAGAAGGGTCTCGACCCAAAACATCACCTGTTACTTTTCGTCAGAAATGCTGCCTGCCCTGCTGAGTTACTACAGCATTTTGTGTCTCTCTTCAATTACAATGAAGCTACATTTACCAATTCTTTTTTCATCAATAAATCCCTTTTCTGTTTTGATTTTGTTACCAATCAATCACTAATTTAATAATCTAATAACTAAAAAGTATACACTCAACATGTGTAAAAATTAAAAATTAAAATTCAAACAAATTAAAAGTCTAGTTTTTAGAATATACCATCACACAAAACCATTAACTACAATTAAGATGTATAGGAATTTATTTTCCGAGACATTGATGAATCTTTGAACATTTTCTACCTTGGAAGGTTGTGTAGGATAGAACACTGGCAGCATTTATAGAAGAGTAGATACACGTTTGAAAAAAAAAAAGGAAATTGAGGGATCAGTAGAGGATTTGAACCCAGGGTCAGTTCAGCCAAAACCACATTGAGTGGTGGGGAAGGCTCGAGGACCCTGATGGCCTACTCCTGCACTTATTTTCTTGCACAGAAATACACAAAGCATTGGAAAAATTCTGCAGGCCAGGCAACATCTCTGACGAACATGGATAGGTGACGTTACAGTTTAAGGGCCTGTCCCGCCAGCATGCGATTGCATGCGTCTAGCGCGACCAAACGTGGTGGCTTGAGGCATACAGCCTCGCGGGGCCGGTCCCACTTTCAACCGCGGAGCTGTCTGGAGTTGTGCGGGGCTGGTCCCGACATCATACTCACCAATCAGCTGGGCAGGAGGCGGGCCGACCGACTGAATTTGGACGTCGCACGGCGTCGGGCAGTTACGTCATCACGCAACGGCACGCCGGGCGGTGAGGTCATCGCGCAACGCCACGCGCTAGGCGTACGCCATCAAGACGATGCGTACTGCGTCCAGACGCTGCGTACTCCCGTCGAGGCGCTGCGTACGGCCTCAATGAGGCTGCGGGCCGACAGGCCGTTGTCGAACAGAATTGTTGGACAGTGCCAGTTTTTCTGAGCCTCGCGCGATGTCGGGACCAGCCCCGTCACAACTCCATACGGCTCTGACAATCGAAGTGGGACCGGCCCCGCGAGGCCATACGGCTCAAGCGACCACATTAGGTTGCACTAGCCGCATGCAGTCGCATGCTGGTGGGACAGGCCCTTAAGGGACCCTAAATTCTTGTGTTCTTATGAAGTACAATTTTACTGAGTTTTCTCTACATCAACATGAATCATAGGTTATGTATTGAATTTATTTGTTGGACAGTTTCCTAATATATTAAATTGCAATTATCCATTCCAAATCATCATAAATCGAATAAATATTTCACAAGATCACATATTAACTACATGTAGTGGTTGTTCTAAATCTCCACAGATGGAGGTGCTCTCGCCATGGGTTTGAATATAATTCCAATGCAGAAATTGGGAGTTAACATTTTGTAAATGTTGGGCTGGGTTGTTTGATACATGAGAAACAGACTTTGAAAGGCAGAGTCTGGTGGGGACACCAGTCTAAGATGGGAAGAGATATCACCCCAGGGGGCCACATGAGTGTGGCAAGGGTGCTTTGTTTAAAGATAGGTGCGAACACTACTGAGCATAACACAATTGAATGTAGACACTGTGAATGTATGAAGTATTTTTGCACAGTTTTTCTTTTGTATATTTTTTACATTCTGAATAAAGTTTAATTTAAAAATAAAAGAAACACCAGCCCTCTGACCTCATATAGTCTGAGCTGGCGAGTCACTCCAGCGCTTTTTGTCTATCTTCGGTATATACCAGCATCTGCAGTTCCTTTCTACACATTTGCTGGCTAGCTGGTTTAGTGTCTGTTTAGCAGAGATACGGCAGGTGGAGTTGTGCTGGCACATAGGTTACCCGAAGCTGGAAAAGATTGAATGTGTCTGATCCGCTGCTGGCAGTCCCTCCAGGCAAGTGTCTGGGGATGGCTGGATGGTGACAGGAGGCAAGAGAAAGCCTGGTCTGAACAGAAGGGCTAATCTGGAGGACGAATGCCCGACTGGTCACCAGAACGAGGTGGAGAGCTGCTCTCCTTGGAAGTGAGGCAGCATTCAAGAGCAGGGCTGCCAACATTGGGTGGGAGTGAGAAATTGCGAGAAACGAAGCCCGAGGGAACGATGGCGGGGGAGGGGGGGGGGGTTATGGGAGGGGATTGCCCCCCCTCCCCCCCCCTCCCCTCCCATGGTACAGAGCTTTTGAATTTTTCATCTTGAAATTGTGCAATCTGGTGCATACTGTTGCAAGTCTTTAACTTACACTTGAATGCTTCAAATTCAAGAGCTTCAAATTCCTGGGTGTGCATATTTCTGAAGATCTCTCCTGGTCCCAGAACACTGATGCAATTATAAAGAAAGCACATCAGCGCCTCTACTTCCTGAGAAGATTACAGAGAGTTGGTATGTCAAGGAGGACTCTCTCGAACTTCTACATGTGCACAGTAGAGAGCATGCTGACTGGTTGCATCGTGGCTTGGTTCGGCAACTTGTGCGTCCAGGAGCGGAAAAGACTGCAAAAAGTTGTAAACACTGCACAGTCCATCATCGGCTCTGACCTCCCTACCATCGAGGGGATCTACCACAGTCGCTGCCTCAAAAAGGCTGGCAGCATCATCAAGGACCCACACCATCTAGGCCACACACTCATCTCTACGCAGCCTTCAGGTAGAAGGTACAGGAGCCTGAAATCTGCAACATCCAGGTTCTGGAACAGCTTCCCCACAGCCAACAGACTATTAAACTCAACTCAAACAAATATCTGAACTTTAATAGCCTATTGCACTTTATAGAAAAATAGAAACAAAGAAAATAGGTGCAGGAGGAGGCCACTCAGCCCTTCGAGCCAGCACTGCCATTCATTGTGATCATGGCTGATCGTCCCCACTCAATAACCCGTGCCTGCCTTCTCCCTACATCCCTTGATTCCACTAGCATCTAGAGCTCTATCTAACTCTCTCTTAAATCCATCCAGTGACTTGGCCTCCACTGCCCTCTGTGGCAGGGAATTCCACAAATTCACAACTCACAAATGGCTTCCCCTTTATTCTAAGACATTGGCCCCTGGTTCTGGACTCACCTAACATTGGGAACATTTTTCCTGCATCTAGCTTGACCAGTCTTTTCATTATTTTATATGTTTCTATAAGATACCCCCTCATCCTTCTAAACTCCAGTGAATACAAGCCTAGTCTTTTCAATCTTTCCTCATATGACAGTCCCGCCATCCCAGGGATTAATCTCGTGAACCTACGCTGCACTGCCTCAATCACAAGGATGTCCTTCCTCAATGCTTATTTATGTGTGTGTGTGTGTGTATATATATATATCAACAGGTGCAGCACATGAATGATCTTAGTGTATTCATGTATGGTTATCAGATTATAATCAAGCACTTGGCCCATGTTGACCAACCTGGGTCTCACTGCACACCTGGTACTACTCCTGACCCTGACTCCAGTTGCATACCTTCTCTCATTCCTGACCCTGTCCAGCCTTACACCTGGCCCCCTATTCTACCCTGATCATAGCTGCTTACCTGCTTAGGTTCCTAGTGCTGAACACTCCCATTATCCCAGCTTTGACTGCTCATGTAGTACTATTCCAGACCTTGATTCTGGATGTACACTTGGCCTTGCTCCTCGCCCCTCTGCACTGACAATATATCTGGCCCGAACATAAAGCCCCATATCTGACCCGCTATTCAAGTCCACAGGTACTATTATGTTCAAGTCCACAGGTGCTTAACTAATGCGGTAATCTTTTATGCGGCACTTCACGGACCAAATTTTGTATGACAAAATGTGCTACATCCATTGGCTTCCTTAATATCTAACATGCAAGTTACTTTGTCACAGAAGTCATCAATTGGTTGAATTTCTCATCCATAAAATTATACTCACTCAGCTGTATAAGTATTCTGTTACCATTTCCTTCATTTTCCTAACAAACTGTCCTGGTCATTTTCACCCCCAATATTTTCAATATTTTTTCTGTCTTCCTCTCAGCTGCGACTTTTCCGAAATGCAAAGTCCAATAATTATATATTTAAGCAATAATATTCTATTTAATGTGATAGAATATTGAGAGTACATAATATTTTCTCTGGTATTCATAACACAACAATGATAAAAAGATCTTTGTTTTGATTGCACCTACCAACATGCATACATTATTATATTACAGTTAATGTGTACCGAGGGCAAATTTTTGTTCCATTGCTCCCCTTTCCCCAATTACTTTTGCATTGAAGTGATTGAAATCCAAGTGAAGTTCAAATGGCATTAGAAAATTAAAACCTCCTAAATGGATGATATTCATTATGTGGTTGGTTGGAGTCAAGTATCAGCACAAATACTATATTAAACTTTGAATCTTCAGATGTCCAGGTTCAATCTAAAACTAAAGACAGATAATAACCTCCTCACACATTCCCCTGCAAGTATCTCTGACACACCTTTAAAATAAGCTGTTAAACATCGCATCTGAATCAGTTTCCATCTGATTACACTCTTTGAGGATGTTCATCTGCGTGTTCAATTAATAAAACAACGAGATTGGGGACATTTCTATTCAAACTGTCAAAGGAATTTGGGGGGGGGGGGGGGTTAGAAAGAGTCAGTGAGGTGAACAAACATAATAGTTTAGTGGCAAATGACAATAGTGCTACCTGCAAGGAAATAATGTTTTTTCGGGACTGTATGTTGTGACAGATAGTCTGACACCTTGCATGTAATTTTAATATTACACTTATCCCATCCCCCTGGATATTCCGGATTAATAATTTAAGGTTTTGTCAACTAATTACAAATCAGGCTAATTACAAATCAATAACATTAGCCAACTCCGAAACATGAAGCGCTGTGCATTGGGATCCAGATATCACGGACAATTTACATCAGTTCCCCGCTCACATCTGGCAGTGCTCTCCAGGGGCCACGGGGCGTTTTTGAAAGTGGGGGGGCTGAGCGATCACTGATCACTGGCCTTGGGGGTACCCGGCGAGGGAGTGGAGCGACCGAGTGGGAGGAGGGCCCCGCAAACACTTGCCAGCGCCGGCACCCTGTCCACATCTGCCCTCGCCGCTGCTTCTACTTCCATCCCTCCCTCCGCCCCAGCTCTCCAACACCCATGACCAGGTTGCTCAGAGCACAGCAGCGCCTCGTCCAAAACCGGAGATATTGAAATATGTCTAGCCAAAAAGGTGGGCTACAGCCCCTTGTTTCTTAGGAGGGGGACTGCAGCCCACCGCAAATCCTTAAATTCCGACTGCCGCCGGGAACTGGACTTGGCCTCACTTACTGCGCTGGGTGACACTCATTCACTGCCCAGTCCGTGTCTTTCAATGTAAATTTGCATGGGGACATGCTTTGGAGGTGTGTGACAGTTCGGTCAAGTGAGAATAATGGAGAATAAGAATGCTGCTGTCATGTTAACAGACACGCACACAAGCAGTTGATATTAGTTTTAAAATTCTCATTGATCACAGAATTTCTCACAACAGAGTGTGAGAAATTCTGTGATCAGCGTGAGAGCGTGAGAATTGAGCGAACTGCGTGAGTCTCACGCTCAATGTGTGAGAGTTGGCAGCTCTGGGTCAGGGAAAGCATTAAAAGTGGCATCTCCTGCATGAACTGCCTGCTCTACCTGCATGCTTACTTTCAGTGACTGATGTACAAGCAGGGCCTATGAGAGGGGGGTGCAGGGGTACATCGTACCCGGGCCCAGTGTCCAAAAGGGAGCCGGGAATTTCCTGAAATCTCAGAAAATGTTTGCAAATATTGTGTGAAGATTAGCATTCACATTTTGTATGAGCCTACATAGTTTTATATATCGTAATTCATAGAATTACAGACCCAGCAGAGTCATCACCACTGATGGGTCTTCCCTGCAGGAAGGGGAAGGGGAGCACGAGGACCCAGCTGCGTCAGACCACTTGCTGTCTGTCTGCATGGTGGAGGTTGTGGGCCTCGTGCTGTGCCTGGAACTCTGGTGAGGTGATGACTCTGGCCTGCTGGTGGCCGGTGGAGAGGCGAGGGAGGGTCGGTGGAGTCGCTGGTGGAGGCCCGTGGGGAGCTGGAGTAGATATACGGGCAGCAGCATCGGTGGCTTTCTGAAGACAGTGAAGGTCGGCGATGGCGGATGCGGTGGCTTCGCCCGGGGAGATGGTGAGTTTCAGTGGTCCGGGCCTGGGTGTGTGTGTGTGTGTCAGTGGGTGTGGGTGTGGGTGTGTTATATCCTGGCCTGGATCTCACAGGGAGCAAATGAAGGGAGGGAGAAAAATACTGGGGCGAGGTTTAATACTTGCAGGGAGAATACTTACTGATGAGCCTGGGCTAGTACATGCCTGACAGGCTGAATGGGCTCTTTAAAAAAAATCTGAGCAGATTCTCAGTGAAAGGCAATTTTTCTGGACTTTTCCTGGCCATGGCACGGGCCTTTTGGGCAAAAATGCTCCTCCTGGGCTAATACGGGCATTTTGGGCTAAAGGGACTAGTTTCTCGGCTAATAGGGTGGGCCGAAATTAATGGTTTCAGGCAGGCCAAACAACTAATTTCATTTCATTTCCAATTGCAGTGCAGATTCAAGCTCGGGGCAGGCTGAATAGCTCATTGCATTTTCACTTAATTTCCATTGCCATTGTAGTTTCAAGCACAGGGCAGGCCCAAGCCAAACAGCTGATTGCATTTTCACTTAATTTACATTGTTATTGCATTTTCACTTAATTTACATTGTTATTGCATTTTCAAACACAGGGCAGGCCTAAGCCAAACAGCTGATTGCATTTTCACTTCATTTCCATTGCCATTGAAGTTTCAAGCACAGGGCAGGCCCAAGCCAAACAGCTGATTGCATTTTCACTTAATTTCCATTGCCATTACAGTTTCAAGCACAGGGCAGGCTCAAGCCAAACAGCTGATTGCATGTTCACTTCATTTCCATTGCCATTGCACTTTCAAGCACTGGGCAGGCTCAAGCTAAACAGCTGATTGCATTTTCATTTCACTTCCATTGCCATTGCATTTTCAACACAGTGCAGGCTCAAGCCAAATAGCTGATTGCTTTTTCACTTCATTTCCATTGCCATTGCACTTTCAAGCACTGGGCAGGCTCAAGCTAAACAGCTGATTACATTTTCACTTCACTTCCATTGCCATTGCACTTTCAAGCACAGGGCAGGCTCAAGCCAAACAGCTCATTGCATTTCCATTGCCATTGCAGTTACAGGACAGGCCAAACAACTCATTTCATTTTCATTAAGGGCTAACAAATCATTTATTCAAGTACATTGCAGACTCACAGTGTTCTGTAGTTTCCCAGCTCAGACAGAGTTGTGACCTCTCCCTCGCCATCTTTCAGACAGACTGAACCATGCCCACACTTCCAGGTTTTATAGGCCCTCCCACCGGAAAGCGCGTGGCCTTCATGGCAGTGATTGACAGGAGAGAGAATCAAAAAGTTGTAAACACTGCCCAGGCCATCACCGGCTCTGACCTCCGCACCATTGAAGGGATCTATCGAAGTCGCTGCCACAAAAAAGGCAGCCAACATCATCAAAGACCCACACCATCCTGGCCACACACTCATTTCACCATTGCCATCAGGAAGAAGGTACAGGAGCCTGAAAACTACGTCCAGGTTCAGGAACAGCTTCTTCCCTACAGCCATCAGGCTATTAAACATGACAACAAATAAGCTCTGAACTGCAACAAACTATTACTATTATTGCACTATATTTGCTATTTATTGAGTATGTGTGCATGTGCATACACAGACTGAACTTTTTCTTCTTCTCCCATTATGTATTATGTTTACATATACTGTTGTGCTGCAGCAAGTAAGAATTCAATTGTCTTATCTTGGACATATGACAATAAAACACTCTTGACTTGATATAAGTGTGAAGAAGGGTCTCGAGCTGAAACGTCACCAATTCCTTCCCTCCAGAAATGCTGTCTATCCCGCTGAGACAATAGACAATAAGTGCAGGAGTAGGCCATTTGGCACTTCGAGCCAGCACTGCCATTCAATGTGATCAAGGCTGTTCAACCCCAATCAGTACCCCGTTCGTGCTTTCTCCCCATATCAACTGACTCTGCTATCTTTAAGAGCCCGATCTAGCTCTCTCTTGAGAGTATCCAGAGAACCATCTCCATCATCCTCTGAGGCAGAGAATTCCACAGACTCACAACTCTCTGTGAGAAAAAGTGTTTCCTCGTCTCCGTTCTAAATGGCTTACTCCTTATTCGTAAACTGTGGCCTCTGGTTCTGGACTCCCCCAACATCGGGAACATGTTTCCTTCCTCTAGAGTGTCCAAACCTTTAATAATCTTATATGTTTCAATAAGATCCCATCTCATCCTTCTAAACTACAGAGTATACAATCCCAGCCACTCCATTTTCTCAGCATATGACAATCCCGACATCCCGGGAATTAACCTTGTAAATCTATGCTGCAGTCCCTCAGTAGCAAGAATGTCCTTCCTCAAATTAAGGGACCATAGTATCCTCACAGTTCACACTTCCACCCAGCATTGTGTCATAGATTTACAAGGTTAAACACAGAAGGTAGTTGAGGCTAGTTCATTGGCTATATTTAAGAGGGAGTTAGATGTGGCTCTTGTGGCTAAAGGGATCAGGGGGTATGGAGAGAAGGCAGGGATGGGATACTGAGTTGGATGATCAGCCATGATCATATTGAATGGCGGTGCAGGCTCGAAGGGCCGAATGGCCTACTCCAGCACCTATTTTCTATGTTTCTATGTTTCTATCAAAGTGAATGGTGGCGCAGGCTCAAAGGGCCAAATGACCTGCTCCTGCACCATTCAGGTAATTGTCATATGACATCGTCTATTGTCTATAAAATGGAATTCAGAAAATTAAACAATGCATTGTTGCCAAGAGATGGTCTGTAATGTTCCGTTGCTGTGGTAGCATCAGTTAAAGAACCTAATGGGACAGTAGCTTTTTTTGAACTGGGAGTGTGGTTCGTTACACTTCTCTGTCTCCTGTCTGATGGTAACAGTGAGAAGACAGCACGGCCTATCCCATTTTAGCTATTAGTTGAGCAAACTTAACCTGAACAACTTGTTATCCTTAACATCTCTATATTCTGAGACCTTTCCTGTAAAAGATCTTTCAGGGGAAGTGTCGAAAATATCTGCAGAAAGTAAAACGTAATCTGCGTGCCTTTGTAATCAATTCCCCTCGCAGTAGACAATAGCCTTCTTTTTGTTTTTCTAATTACTTGCTCTACCTTGTGACTATCAGGAGGCTAAATTCAATCTGGAAATTGTCCGCTTGGGGAAAGATCATCAAATATTTTTAATATATTGTGACATTTGGATTGATACAGGTATAGTAATTTTCTTTTGCACTTACCTTGTATAGTGCTGATAATTTACATAAGATGTTCACTCCTGTATATCTGTATGAGTGTGGGAAGCCAAATGTTTCAGGACATTTTATAGTGGAGACTTGTGTGCACAAAATTACATATGTTTTCCAAGTAATTTCCATCACATAAGCAAAGAAATTAAGGAATTTCACAAGCTCTTGGTTTGAAGCGATTTTAATATAGTTTAGAGATACAACATGAATCAGGCGCTTCGGACCAGTGGATTCTATGGTGATCATCGATCACCTGTTTTAGTTTAGTTTAGTTCATTGTCATATGAAAAGCATGAATTTGCAAGCTATCCAGCCAAAGGAAGGCCTATACATGATTGCAATCAAACCATCCACAGTGTACAGGTGAAGAGTAAATAAAGATTTTAGAGTGGAATGATTGTAATGGATGTCAGCAGACCTCTTACAGTCTGCACGCAGATGCAGACCAGCACGCAAAGGATCGCCTTGCTCAGGCGCCAGTTGGTCTCGACATTCATACTGGTTCAAGAGTGTTTATTGTCAAGCATGTTTTATTGTCATGTCCCAAAACAGGCTATTTTGGCGAATCAGAGACGGTAAGTTGGTTTGAATTGTTTTATTTTAACGAAACAACGAGCCAACGAGAATGGATAAGACAACCAAATTTACAATGTGGCTTCCACAAATGTGGGTGCTAGACTGACAGTTACAGCAAAAGAACTGCCAATAGAACACCCGCGCTCAATGACTCCTCCAGTCAATCACGAGGGTTTGATTACCCAGAGCCACCACCGGGTGTCGCTACACTATGTTATTCCCCTTTTTCAAACACTCCTTACACATTAGTGGCGATTTTATGGAGGCCATTTACAGTAACCTAAAAAGCTGCATGTGTTTGGGATGTGGGAGGAAACTGGAACACCCGGAGGAAACCCACACAGTCACTCAAACTCCACAGAACCCAATGTCCGTATCGAACCAAGGTCTCTGGTGCTGTGAGGTAGTAGCTCTACCAGCTGCGCCATTGTGCTGCTCATTTTATGTGCAAATTCCATTGATTGCTTTGTTTTGAGTTTTAACACATTGGAACTACCTGAATTTTAGAGCCCAGCTGCCTTCATACTTGTTGCCTTCTCCCCCATTTCCCCTGACACCCGCACTAATCAAAACTCTATCAATCTCCGCTATAAAATATCCATCTGTGGCAATGAATTAGACAGATTCACCACCCTCTGATTAAATAAATTCCTCCTCTCCATTCACTTTAATGTCTCTTTATTATCTGCCACTGATCTGCTTTGCATTGGGTGTCACTTTCTTCAATTGGACCCCTCTGGCATTTGCTAATCTCACCATTCGCATCATTAGTACTGAATTATTATCTTCCGCTTTGATGACCCTTGGACTATCCTTGATCAGACTTTGCTGGGTTTACCTTGCTCTGTAAATGGGTCGATTGCAAACATGTATTGTCCTTCTGCTGACTGGTCAGCACGCAACAAAAGCTTTACACTGTACACGTGACAACAAACTAAACGTAAACTCAAGAGCATAGACCATAGAACAGTACAGTACAGCACAGGAACAGGCCCTTTGGCCCACAATGTCCGTGCCACGGATGATGTCCGGTTAAACTAATCTCTGCTCTGTACCAATTCTATTTGATTTTTATTTTGGTTATTTTGCAGCCACATTAAAATAAAAGCATGTGGAGGTGCATTTGTGCAAATGAAAAGCCCCTTGCATCGGGGGTAAGTATTTTTGTAATTTCCTGTTGTTGCATTTGAATTTACAAAATTTGTATTTGTATTCATGATATATTTTGGAATTTTGTTTTTCCTTGTATAAAATAATGTGTGGACGGGTCAAATTCTAATAGGGGGACAAGGCCCAGTGCATAATTTCATCGACGGAGGTCAATTTAAAAATAAATCTAGCTACCTTAGGTGGCTTTTTTGTAATTTATCGCTTTTTTGATAAATTACATTCACTTTTTTTGTTTATTCACAATTATTTGTTGTGTGACTTAACAATTTTTATGTACACTTTATTTTATGTTTTTCTTTTTCCCTTATTTATATTTAAAAGTGTCAGGAGATGTAGAACTACTGTAGAAATTATGAAGGACAACTCTGGATTCGGGATTCCGAGGTACTTGGCTGCATCACATGAATCATACAGTCTGGTAATAATAGCCAATGCAAGATAATAGTCGAATAAATATCGGAGGTCTCACCTTCTGTAGTTGGAACATCAGAGGTGCGAATGAGCCAATTAAGAGGGGTAAAATTCTGGCACAATTAAAATCATTAAATATGGATATTGCTTTCCTACAAGAGACACATCTGAAACAACAAACTCAGATCAGATTAAGGGCAAATTGGATAGGTCAAACCTATTACTCCTCATTCACCTCTAAAGCAAGAGGCACGGCTATTATAATTCGGAAGGGTATACCTTTTAAATTAAAGAAATCTATATCTGATAAAGAGGGAAGATATGTTATAGTCACGGGAGAAATTTACAATACACCATTAACTATGATAAATATTTACGCGCCTAATTTTGATAACCCACAATTTTTTAGGAAAATAATAGATTTAATCGCAGAGCATAATTATCAAAATATAATAATGGGGGGAGATTTCAACTGTGTTATAGATCCATACTTAGATAAATCAATAAAGCTAGGGAAGCGTCTTGTTAAAACTAAGACCTGTGAATTTTTAAATACTTATATAAAAAATAATAACATAGCTGATATCTGGAGAATAGCAAATCCAAGCGGTAGGGAATACTCATTTTATTCATCAGTTCACAAAACTTATTCGCGAATTGATTATTTTTTATTGGACACAAAATTAATCTCGAATACGAATAAACCATCATATCATAATAGTATTATTTCTGATCATTCACCATTGACTTTTATACTTAAAATTGAGGGAATGCCGAGTATAAAACCTTTTTGGAGATTCAATGTACATATATTAAATAACCCGCAGGGTTATGAGTATATAAAAGAACAAATAAAACTTTTTTTCGAAATAAATGACACGCCAGGTATTTCTGCACCACTATTATGGGAAACCTTTAAGGCATATATTCGCGGCGTCATAATTTCTTACCAAAGTTTTCAAAATAAGGAAAATAAAAGAGAACTTCAGCGGATAGAACAGAAAATAAAACTACTAGAACTGGACAATGCAACTGACCCAACCATAAATAAACATAATAAGATAACTTTATTGAAATATAAAGTCAATAGAATACTATCGGCTAGAGTAATAAAATTATTCCAAATTACAAAACAAGCACACTTCGAATTTGGGGATAAGCCACATAAACTACTTGCGAGGCAACTGAAGCAACGAGAAAAGGAAAAAACTATTACTAAAATTAAATCGGATAAGGGTGAGTTTTTAACACTGCCTAAGGATATTAACAAGAGGTTTGCCCAATTTTATCACAATTTATATACATCTAAAATAAATACAGATGTAAGTAAAATTACAAATTTTTTAGATAATTGCAAGCTCCCAAAATTGGATAGTTTAGAACAAGAGCAATTAGGAGCACGGATTACTAGTGAAGAAATAAAACAAATAATAAACTCACTGAAAAATGGGAAGACCCCAGGACCAGACGGTTTTAGTAATGAATTTTATAAAAGATTTCAGGAGTCAATTATACCAAGATTATTCAATTTATACACGCAGGCTTATACCGAAAATAAACTACCAGAAACCCTAGCAGAAGCAACAATAACACTTATACCAAAAAAAGATAAAGATTTAGATGAACCGGGTTCTTATAGAGCTATTTCACTACTAAATACGGATCAGAAAATTTTAGCAAAGATTCTAGCTAGAAGGCTAAATATTTATATTAACAATTTAATAAATACGGATCAAACGGGATTTATACCCAAAAGACAATTATTTAATAATTTGAGAAGGCTTTTCAATATAATGTACTCTCATAATGAGGACAATGAAGATATTTCAGTTATCACGCTGGATGCAGAGAAGGCATTTGATCAAGTAGAATGGCAGTATTTATACAAGGTACTCCAAAAATTCAATATGGGAGAGAATTTTATTAGATGGGTTAAACTACTTTACGATAGACCTACGGCAAGAATATTAACTAACAATACGCTATCTCCAAAATTTTACTTATCAAGGGGTAATAGGCAAGGGTGTGCCTTATCACCATTGCTATTTGCCCTTATGATAGAACCGTTGGCCGAAAGGATTAGAAATCACCCGAATATTCACGGATATAACACTAAGGATTCAAAGAATAAAATTTCACTATATGCTGATGATATTCTTTTATATATTACTAATACACAAACGAGTATACCCACCTTATTAACACTAATTGAGGAATTCGGCTCTTTTTCAGGATATAGAATAAATTGGGATAAAAGCGAAATTATGTCTTTAAAACCACAGGATTCGAGACACTTACTAAAATTCCCCTTCAAAATTGCAACAGAAAAATTCAAGTATCTGGGTATTCAAATTACAAGAAGACACAAATCATTATTTAGTGCCAATTTTATACCACTATTAAATAAACTGAATGATATGATTAAATTTTGGAAAACACTTCCGCTCTCATTGATAGGTAGAATCAACGCTATAAAAATGACTTTCTTACCACAATTAATATATTTGTTTCAAGCGATCCCAATATATATTCCAAAATATTTTTTCAAAAAACTAGATTCCACTGTTACTAATTTTATATGGGATTACAGAACACATAGAATTCAACGAAAGCATTTGTGCAAATCTAAAGAAGTTGGGGGTTTATCATTACCTAACTTTATGTATTACTACTGGGCAGTGCATATTAAGAACATAATGTACTGGCTGGATAGTTCCACTCAGCAGTTGGAGTGGATAAGAATGGAGAAAGAGGAGTGCTATCCGCACGATATAGGAACGATCCTGCTCTCACCGATAAAATTGAATAGTATAATATACAAGAAGAACCCAATTATTCACAATATAATAAGAATTTGGAAACAAATAAAAGTATCCTTGAAATTAAATAATTTATCAGTACTAACCCCACTATTGAACAACCCCGCATTCAAACCTTCTCTCATCGACAACACATATCAACAATGGGATAGACTGGGGATTAGGAAAGTAGGGGATATGTATGAATTGGGTAAACTGTTATCATTTCAACAATTAAAATTAAAATTTAAATTGAAGGATAATCAATATTTTAAATATATACAGGTATGTGACTTTATGAAGAAATATATACATAGATTTCAAACTATATTTTTAGACCCTTTAGAAGAAGCAATGAATATTAAGGCTGATTCACAAAAATTAATTTCATACTTTTATAATAATATATTAGATAGAGAATCACCCTCAACAGAAGCACTAAGGGAAGATTGGGAACATGAGCTAATGATAAAGATCTCGAAGGATAGATGGGAAAAGCATTTGATGAATACACATAACTGTTCTATTAATACAAGACATAATTTAATTCAATTCAAATTATTACATAGACTATATTATTCAAAAACGAGGTTGAATAAATTTTATCCAAACGTCTCTCCCAGATGCGATAAATGTTTGTTTCAAAACGCTAATTTAACACATTCATTTGTAGGATGTACAAAGTTGAATAAATTTTGGAGTGATATATTTGATATATTTACAAAGCTCTTCAAGTCAAGAATAGAACCCAAAATGGAATGGATTATATTTGGAATAATAGGAGAAGATACCAATTTAAATAAAGACCAAAATGTTTTTTTTAATTATGGGTTAATAATTGGAAAGAAATTGATACTTAAATTTTGGAAAAATACAACCATACCAACTGTTAAAATGTGGATTAGGAATATGATGGACATAGCACGCCTTGAAGAAATGAGACTCCGACTAATAGATAAATATGACCAATTCTTAAGGAGTTGGTCTCCTTTCATCGACTTTTTGGAATCATGTGATGCAGCGGTACCATAAGGATTGCTGATTTCAGTTCATGACGTGGATAGATCTACATCTCCGAATATAGATTTGAAAAATTCTCTTTTAAGGGGCCTTTTCTTCTATTTCTACTTTCCACCTTTTCTTTTTTATTTTATTTTTTTATTTTTATTTTTTATATACACACTTCACATTTTTCTACTCTCTACCATCTATTTTTCCACTCTTTCCCCTTTCTATTGTTTTCTTTTTCTTGTCTTGCCTACTCATAACATAAAACTAGAGGTTGTACATAGAATGGATTACGGTATGACATAGTTGGCACCTAAAATTAGGTGCCACTGTATTGTTTTGTATTGTATTAACTTCTAATAAAATAAAAAAAAAAAAAAAAAACAAAAAAAAAAAAAAAAAATAATGTGTGGACTACAATCACTTGCTTATGATTTCAATTGCAAAAATATTTCATGAAAATGCTTTTCCTGTGCTTAACTTAACGTGTCTGTTATATTTTGCCTCTGGTAAATGTAAGCCGTTTCAAATTGAATTTCTCATGTTTTATTATTTGTTATTGGCATGACTAATTTTTATTTGCCTACGCCGCATCTGTTCCCAGGATGAGACATTTCATACCAGGGCATCGGAAATGTCCTCGTTCTTCAGGGAACGGGGATTCCCCTCCGCCACCATAGATGAGGCTCACACCAGGGTCTCATCCATACCCCGTAACACTGCTCTCTCTCCCCATCCCCGCACACGCAACAAGGGCAGAGTCCCTCTGGTCCTCACCTTTCACCCCACCAGCCGGCAAATACAACACATAATCCTCCGCCACTTCCGCCACCTCCAACGTGACCCCACCACTCGCCACATCTTCCCATCTCCCCCCATGTCTGCCTTCCGCAAAGACCGCTCCCTCCGCAACTCCCTCGTCAATTCTTCCCTTCCCTCCCGCACCACCCCCTCCCCGGGCACTTTCCGTTGCAACCGCAAGAAATGCAACACCTGTCCCTTCACCTCCCCCCTCGACTCCATTCAAGGTCCCAAACAGTCGTTCCAGGTGCGACAAAGGTTCACCTGTATCTCCTCCAACCTCATCTACTGCATCCGCTGCTCTAGATGTCAGCTGATTTACATCGGTGAGACCAAGCGTAGGTTGGGCGACCGTTTCGCCGAACACCTCCGCTCAGTCCGCATTAACCTACCTGACCTCCCGGTGGCTCAGCACTTCAACTCCCCCTCCCATTCCCAATCCGACCTCTCTGTCCTGGGTCTCCTCCATTGCCAGAGTGAGCAACAGCGGAAATTGGAGGAACAGCACCTCATATTCCGTCTGGGGTCCTTGCGTCCTTATGGCATCAACATTGAATTCCCCCAATTTGGCTAGCCTGTGCTGACTCCTCCCCTTCCTTCACCCTCTAGCTGTCTCCTCCCACCCTCCCATCCGCCCGCCCTCGGGCTCCTCCTCCTCCTCCCTTTTCCCTTCTTTCTTTCCCCACCCCCCATCAGTCTGAAGAAGGGTTTCGGCCCGAAACGTCGCCTATTTCCTTCGCTCCATAGATGCTGCTGCACCCGCTGAGTTTCCCCAGCAATTTTGTGTACCTTCGATATTCCAGCATCTGCAGTTCCCTTTTGAACACTAATTTTTATTAGATGGGTTGTGCATATTGAGGCCGAGAAATGTTTATTTGTGTAATGTGACTGGTTCACTCCTTGAAAAAATACATTCTCCTCTAAGTAAACCTGGGACGTTTATGACATTCATGATTTTCTTCCTGTCCTGTGCAGTGATGAGCAATGGTGGGCCACTAATGTAAAAGCAACCCTGGAAAAGATGGGCATCCTATTTGTTCCAAGATAAAGGGGATTGGTCTGAGCAGGACCCAAGCTCCTGGTACTAGGAATCAGCTGCTTATCATAACACCTTACCTTGTGGGCAGCATTGACCACCAATTCTAAACTCCTCTGCTCCAACGTATCACTACTCACCCACAGTCATCAGAGAGCTATTGTCCCTCACTGAAGCCTGAACTGACCCTTGGTTTTCACTTACGATACGATACAATAAAACTTTCTTCATCCCCGGTGGGAAATCGGTTTGCCAACAGTCACAACACACAAGGTGCATGAAAACTTGAAATTAAAAGTGCAAATAAAAAGAAAAAGACATGCGACTGTTGGCTGGCTGCCGTGTGCACAACGCCTTAAACGGAACGAACGAACAAACAAACAAACAAACGCAGGCTTATCCCCTGGGTAGAGAATTATAAAAGTAGAATACTCCCCCACACCGGGACCCACATTGTTCTACCACCGTCCCACACGACAGTCCCCCATCGCCAGATCCCCATTGTTCTTCATGGCAGTCCCCCCACGCCCGGTCCCCGTTGTCTTCTCCTCCCCCCCCACTCTCATTGAACGCTAATTGTGGGTTGATCGTGAGGCCCCACTGCCGCTGAGGCTCCCACCACCGCCGAAGCTCCTGTCGCTGCTGAGGCTCCCTCAGCCCAGGCAGACCTCGCCATCCGGCTTCACCTCGATCCCCTGGGAGGCCTGTGGGGCGAGTCTAGCGCGCGGTTGTTCGGTGGGTGGATTGGGCCCGCGCGGCTCCTAGGGTCACTCCCACCTCACGTGTGCGGCTCTCCAGGACACTTCCCCTTTTCCCAGTATTACTAGCAAATCAGACTTGCATCCCAGATACAAAGAAATGCAGATGCTGGTTTATATCAAAAATGGACACACTGCTGGAGTAATGGTGGTGCAGCGGTAGAGTTGCTGCCTTACAGTGCCAGGGAACCGGGTTCGATCCTGACTACAGGTGCTTGTCTGTACAGAGTTTGTACGTTCTCCCCGTGACCTGCATGGATTTTCTCCGGCATCTCGGGTGTCCTCCCACACTCCAAATACGCACTGGTTTGTAGGTAAATTGGCTAGGTATAATTGTAAATTGTCCCTAGTGTGTAGGATAGTGTTAATGCACAGGGATTGCAGGTTGGTGTGGACTGGGTGGGCCAAAGTGGTGTATCCCTAAACTAAACTGAACTAACTCAGTGGCTTGGGTGAAAAAGATGGGTGAAGTTTCAGGTTGGGACCCTTCTTTAGACTGATTGTAGGGGGTGGACTGGAAGCAAGAAAAGACCACGACAAATTTGAAAAAGGGTCCTGACCCGAAACATCAACCATCCTTTTATTCCAGAGATACCACCTGACCTGCTGAGTTAATCCAGCACATTGTGTCTGTCTATCCTATTTTTCCCCCTCAATATGAGAATTCATTGTGGGAAAGCCTTTGAGCATGTTAAAATACACGAGGCCAATTACGTTGGGACTCCAGAGCGACTGAATTTTGCAGCAGTGGCCTTGCAATAAAAGAAATGCATTGGCTTCCATGCATTCCTCATTAATGCACTTCTCAAGTCACTGAATATTTCAATACTGTTTTCTCTGAAGTCTGATTCACTATGATGCAGTTATTAATGGTGACCAATTATTCTGCAGGCACTGTGCTGCCAGAGGTCTACAGGTAAGTATTTGGTGGCTGATTTAACTGAGCAGCTGGCTCAGCATGAACAGCTAGTTGTGCAGCTCAAAGACCAAATTCAGGACAAAGAAACCCAGCTTCATGTGAGAGATCAACAGCTTAAGGTAACATCAATTCCAGTTGAATATTTGTCACCCTCACTGAGTGAGCTATTACAGTGATCTGTGTACTTTGTGTTTGCATTTCTGCAGTTGGATTTCACTTTAAAGACGGAAAATTCAGTCCAAAATATTGCAAGTTTTCTTTTTAACAATAACAATTAACAATGCCTCTTATTTTCTAAAGCAAAGACTATTGTTAAACCGTTTCACGTCGTGTGTCGGATCTTTTCAAGGAAATTGAAAGGATGCCTTCACACTTGGTTTAGAAGGTTGTACTTCAAAATAGACTACAAAATGTTATTTCAAAGTCCTACTCAAATGATTTAAGCAGAAAGTCACGCCTGATGCTTCCAGTACAATACGGAGAGAATGCTGCACCTGAAGTGCCAACTTTCAAATGAAATATTGAATTCAATCGTGTTTGGTGTCTCAGGCGGATGTGAAATATTTTATTTTGGCATATTTTATAGAAAGGATTGTGTTTTCCAGGGTGACTTTCCCAGTCTTTACCCCAAAAGTACCACACTTCAAGTAATTAATCCACCACATTAGTACATTTTCACATATTTGCTATTTTCAAATTAGTTACATGGTTTACGACATTCCAATGTTAATTGAACAATAAAGGTCCCTTATACGCAATGTTGACTGCAAACAAATTTTAGACACTCTGAGGAAGTCATTGTTTTCTGTTTAAATCCAGTAATGATTCTTCGGACCTTGACCATGAGAAAGTTTGTTTTGCCACGGAATCATTTTGGGGCTTGATTCCAAATACAGGCTGTGAGGTTTGCTAGATTTGCAGTGCAGTTGCAGCCATGTCTGGATTACTGCATTAGTTTAGTGAAGTTGGCATCTCCGAAGGTGGACAGATCATCAGGTCCGGCAGAAATGTTTCCCAGCCAGTTAAAAGAAGCAAGGGTGGGAACAGCTGAGGTTCTGACTAAATCTTTTCAGTCAGAAAATTGTACAGGAGATGATGCAGATGGGATTTTAGTTTATTTAATTGTCACATGTATCGAGTAAGCTATTAAAGAATACAAGTTTCTGACAAATTTTGAGAGGTTGGGTGAGGAGGCACTGTGTTGGGTGGCACGCTGGCGCAGCGGTAGAGTTGCTGCCTTGCAGCACTTGCAGCGCCAGTGGAGCTGGAGGTAGCTTTGTTAGGGATCAACGTCGGGAGCTCCAACTGCAGAAGCTTTGATCGCTGACTGCGGGAGCTTCGATCGCCCCAACTGCGGTGTTTCGATTGCCCCGACCGTGGGAGAAAAGGAGGAAGATGGTAAAAGTTATTCACCTTCCATCACAGTGGGGAATATGTGGTCACCGAAAAACACGATGGATGAGCTGCCTGCCCTGGTGGGGACTCGGAGGGATTGCCGTGAGTGCAGTGATCCTGGAGTCTGGTGCGAGTGTGGACGGCTTTCTGACTTTGGGCGGACAGGGACTGCAGAGAGAGTACAGCGGTCGGTGAAGGAGCGTGTGTGTGTGGCCCGGACATTGAACTGATGGCTGTGGGTCTCCGCTTATCCTGTGTGCCCTAGGGATTCTCACACGGCGCTGTGGTGGCTGTTTATGTTTAATCTTTATGTAGATTTGTGTCTTATTGCTTTTTTGGTACGACTGTGTGGTAAATCAAATTTAACTGTACCTCAGTACACGTGACAAAGGACCATTAAACCATTGAATGCAAATTAATGATTTCATCCCATGATTTCATTAATGATAATTTTAATTTTAATGTCTTAATACCAAGGTGGAATTGAGGACCTAACTATTGGTGCACTTGAATTACAAATGATGCGCATGTGTGATTTCCATTCTATGTTGCCCAGTTTTTTCTATCACTGTTAGGAGGTATTAATCACTTGTTAACTTCCTCAGTTGCTGGAAGACTTGAAGGAGAAACTTCGTGAAAAGGAAGAGGCACGGCTGGAAACGACTCAACATGTGGAAGTGCTGCAGATAAAGCTCGATGAGAAGAATCTGGAGCTAGCGGTAAGGACATCATTGTTTGCTGCGGTGTGAATCTCAATTACAGGGAAAGATCTCTGCAACCAGCTAAAGGATTCTGTTGTAACTGGCAGTGAAATAAAAATAGCAGGGAGCCTCTTGGAAATACATCTGTAGATATGAAAAAATTAGAAGATGTTCTTTTATATGAATCTCCCCATTCTTTTTTTCTAAATCAGTTCATTAACCCTTTTATGATCTGTTATAGTGCAGAATCACAGTTTATGTGGAGCCTTGCAGTATTGTCATTCTGGTTATGACAGGTTGTTGGCATTGCTGATCTGTGCCACCAATTTCTTTCAGCCGTGACCAAGATCCGAAGAGATCTGATATTTAAGATGCCAACAACACATGAACTCTTGATTATAATGCAACAGTGTTCAGTATTGATTATATTGTTCTTCATTTTCCCATCCACTTGTGGGAGAGTCTAGGACTAGAGGTCATAGCCACAGAATTAAAGGATGTTCCTTTGGGAAGGAGATGAGGAGGAGTTTCTTTAGTCAGAGGATGGTGAATCTGTGCTTTAGCCATCTTAATTACAGCGCCAACCTTCCTGTTGATTGCGGTGTGTGTCTATCACCTTGGCTTTGCATCATGTGAATTTCACTCAGACAGTGCCTTCCCCGTTTGCCCTGTCTCCCGCCTGCATAATGGGCTGGTGAAGGAAGGGGGGGGGGTGGGTGTTTGTCTGTCTGTCTGTCTGTCTGTCTGTCTGTCTGTCTGTCTGTCTGTCTGTCTGTCTGTCTGTCTGTCTGTCTGTCTGTCTGTCTGTCTGTCTCTGACAGTCGCCTGACAAATCGCCCAAGTGGAACAGTCCCATTATGCTTCCGAAAGTCTCTTTACTTTAATTTGGCTTTTAAAAAATTTTTTAGGAGTTGATTGAAGATTTGAGGAACGTTGAGAGCGAAAATGAAAATGTCAAGGACAAGCAGACAGAAAAGCACACCATGCGAACCAAGGTCCGAGATCTGACCGAAAGTCACAAGGCATATTTAAAAAATCTCAAAACAAAACACAGCACTCAGCTCCGTAAAATGAGGGAGAAACATGCACAAGAAACATCACAAAAAGATCAGTGCTGTTTACAACTTCACAAAGATCTCCAACTTTTAAGACCTCACGCCAAGTTCTGTGCACCACTTGCAGAACAGGCAATTGGTTCTTTAAATTATTTCACCGAACGGAAGATTAAAGAACTGGAAGGTAATTACTCAAAGTTGACCTGTTAATATTTTTGGCCATAAATGTTCCTACCGCAGATTTGTACATATGTCGGCTCGTGGTAAGGAGTAGGTTTGCCTTAAAATATTCTAGCATTAGAGCAATGGAGCGGATTTTATGACAAAACATCACTTTGTTTTTGTTTTGCCGTGTAATTATCTCGTCCCTGTAACCTCATGAGATTTTGTGTATGCAAATTGGTTGCTGTAATTCCCATATTTTATCACTGATCATACTTAAAAATATACTTCATTGGTTGGTAAATGGGTTGGTACATTCAGTGATCAGGAAATGTAGCGTGTAATCTAAGTTTTTTTCACTCGGGCATTCTGGTCAGATTCCTTGATCAGAAGATAGTGATGTTTAAAGGATTCAAGAAAATAATTATTTGAGAAGCATTTGTGAGAGTCTGCCAAATGGCTGACAGGAACACACAGTAGTAATTTGGACAGATTCATACAGATGCTTTTAAAAACATTCTCTTCTTGAATCCTTTAAACATCGCTATCACTGAATTTTTATTTTGAGAGGATGCTGATATTAAAACATGACATCGTGAAGGGCGGCCTGGTGGTGCAGCGGTGGAGTTGCTGCCTTTCAGCGCCAGAGACCTGGGTTTGATCCTGACTGGTGCTTGTCTGTATGGAGTTTGTATGTTCTCCCTGTGGGTTTTCGTCCAGGTGCTTCGGTATCCTCACACTCCAAAGACGTACAGGTTTGTAGGTTAATTGACTTGGGTTAATGGTAAATTATCCCTAGTGTGTGTAGGATAGTGTTAGTGTGCGAGGATCATTGGTTGGCACAGGCACAGTGGGTCGAAGGGCCTGTTTCCACGCTGTATCTCTAAATAAAATCATTTGAAGACATTTTACCATTCACAATGCCCTTGCCGGGAATGGTACATCAACGTATTTTAATTGCAAATAGCTTTTAATGAGAAGACCACAGAGCAACCAGGACACTTCATTAACTCCATGAATGTCTTATCTCTGTGAGTCTTGAGCTGTGTTTGCATGACAGTTTACGGAAGAGAAGGTGAAACCAAAGATCTTATAGCGGAGCAAGATGGGTTACTCTCACGCAAACGTGTAGTACGCTCATGGGCGGATTCATGGGTGATTATAGGACCCATTTTAGCGACCAGTCCCCGCCATCTTGTTCCGCCATCTTGTTCCGCCATCTTGCTTCCGGCCAAAGATCGGATCTTTGTTTCCGCAGCGGGGAGAAGGAGTGAGCGGCCCGGTGCAGCGGGAGAGGGAGTGTGGGGCCCGGGGCAGCGAGAGAGGGTGTGTGCGGCCCGGGGCAGCGGGGAGAGGGAGTGTGGGGCCCGGGGCAGCGGGAGAGGGTGTGTGCGGCCCGGGGCAGTGGGGAGAGGGAGTGTGGGGCCCGGGGCAGCGGGAGAGGGTGTGTGCGGCCCGGGGCAGCGGGGAGAGGGAGTGTGGGGCCAGGGGAGAGGGAGTGTGCGGCTCGGGGAGAGGGTGTGTGCGGCCCGGGGCAGCGGGAGAGGGTGTGTGGGGCCCGGGGCAGCGGGAGAGGGTGTGTGCGGCCCAGGGCAGCGGGGAGAGGGAGTGTGGGGCAGCGGGGAGAGGGGCATAGGAGGGGAGGAGACATTGTAGTGTGGGGGCAGGCGAGGGAGTGCGGGGGGGGGGGATAAGGCCTAATGTGTGTGAAGTTGCGGGGAGGTTTACAATGTTTCTTATTTAATGTCCCTTGTCTAGTCTGAAATAAAGTTCATCATTGGATCAGAAGAAATATAATTGTGTGTGTTATACGATTATATACATTTATATCACATTCATGTATGTGTGTTTATAAACATTTTATTCTTTAACAAGAAATAACAGAATTATGAACTAACAGAATTATGAATCTAACCCTATATCACACACAAAAACTTCCCCCGCAATGTCAATTACCCTGCGAGTCGGGTCGGTTCCGGTTACTACAAAATCAACTCAAACACTGCTTGTGAGCCATTTAAAAAGAAATGATTTAAAAAGCATTAAAAAACACAATTACCAGAGTCAAATTTTATTCTTGACAAGAAGTATGAACTGACAGAATTATGAATCTAACCCTATATCACACACACAAACTGTTGCCCCGCAACATTGATTACACTGCGAGTCGGGTCGGGTCAGGTAGGCTCTGGTTACTAAAATGGGCGGGGAAAAATGCCCAGGATCCCCTCCGTAGCGTACTACACGTCAGCCCATTGTATTTCGCTGGAGTAGCCCATCTTGCTCTGCTCTAAGATCTTTGGGTGAAACCAGGGACAAGGTAGAGAGACTATATTCAGCAGCAGAGGAGGATATTTATTTGGAGTAATTTAAAATAAATAAGGGTTTTAATGGAGCCAGTGGAGAATTATCATTTTGTTTGTTTTGGGATTAAGTAACTTTATACCTTAATTTCCAAAATGTTGAGGGTGCTCATTTTCTGTGGAGCTTTTTTCAAGTTTCTAATCTTTTCTCACTAGTGATAGTTAAGGAATTTATCATTGGATAAATATGCAAATGGAATTACCATTTTGCGTTACACATCTTCAAGCTTAATGAATTGTAGCATTTCAAGTATATTTTGTTATTTCAAATGCTGGTAATTAGTAGAACAGATGATTTTCACTGATTGCCATTGTGCGGTGGAAAAAATGCAAATTGTGGAGGTAAGGCCTTTTTTTGCAACAAATATCAGATCATTATGGGTGTTTTTTCCTTTCTCTTTCTAAAAGAACAAGTGAGGCTTATGAAGCAAGAGACTGAAAAATCAGAGGACAGGTTCATAACAATGGAAGCTTCGTTCATGTTGAAAATCAAGCAGATTCAAGAGGAGCTGGTCAATGTACAGGTACCCCAAATAAAAGTCCCTTGCACCTGGTGACGATTACCTGAATATTAATCTGTTTGCCATTTACCTGGAATTTTATTTATTTAGCGAATGCAAAGTCCTTTAGCCAAGCAGTTGCCTCTTGATCTGCTGTATGAAGGGTGACAAGTCCTCCTTTGAGTCTTTGTTGAGGGCATGCTTCAATGATGTGTTGCATTGTTTGCTGCTCTCCACAAGCACACCATGGGGTTGGGCTGCTGCCCCATTTGTGAAGGCTGGCCAAGCAGGGGCCATGTCCAGTCCTGAATCTATTCAGCTGAAGCAAGTCACCTGGAATGAAATGACTTATCAAAAAAGGAAAATTGATGGTATGATATACCGTGAGTTGTTGAAGCATTGTAGGAACCAATTAAAAAATTTTTTTTACACAGTTAGTTATGTACATTGTAGATTTGTAATCCGGGCTCAACTGTATGAAGGAGTGCTTCCCTACATTTCACTGCTCACTCCATTCCATGTAGAACCCCTTTCTGAAGAGTAAGTGGCATGGGACAGATGTGCGCCTGCAGGAAAATTCAATCATAAAATAGTTGTGGTAGAATGGAGCTGTCGGCAGTGGCACATTAAAAGTATAATGCATTCTAAAATTATTTAGAGAGTCATACTGCTCAGAAACAGGCCCTTCAGCCCAACTTGCCCACACTGCCCAACATGCCCCATCTACACTAGTTTTACCTGCCTGTAGAGTCATAAAGCAAAATATTTAATCTAGAATTTGAATGGTGACTATTTCACAGACCACTAGAAATCCCTTGGCTTTAATTGACACTAAACTTATTTCTACCCAGCTTGTACCTTCTCAGAAGCTGCTGCTGGAGCTCAAAGATGTCGCGGTTGACTTTGAAGAGGAGAACGAACAGTTACACCGGAAAGTGAACTGGATACAACACGTCGAGGCACAAAATGGTGTGTGTATAGTATGACTTTAATTGGGTAAGAAGGAACTATGGATGCTGGTTTACACCGAAGATAGACACAAAATGCTGGAGTCAGCGGGTCAGGCAGCATCTTTGGAGAAAATAATAGGTGATGTTTCGGATCAAGACCCTTCATCAGACAGGGAGGGGGAAATTAGAGGTATGGGGATGTACAGAATAAAGCAGAGCCTGCATCTATGACTCAGATTCAGATTCAATTTTAATTGTCACTAGACCAAGTGCAGACCCGTTGGGTCTGTTTCCCCAACGGCGTTTGCGGGGCGGGGGGGGGTGAGAAGAGGGGAGGGAGGGGAGAGGAGGAGGAGGAAACGGGATAGATTTTGGAGGGAAAGGAGAGCGGGGTAGGGGGTGAGAGATGGGGAGAGAGATGTGGGGGAGGGGGGATGGGGCAAGATGGGGAGGAGGGAGGGAGGGGGAGAGGGGTGGGGGAGAGAGGGGAAAGAGTGGGGAGGGAGAGTGGAGGGGAAGGGGGAGAGAAGTGGAAGAGTGGGGAGGGAGGAGGAGAGGGGTAGGGGGAGTGATGGAAGAGGGACAGAGAGATAGGGGAAGGGGGTGGGGGGGAGAGGGAAGGGGGGGGGGAGAGGGGGAGGAGAGGGAGGAGGGGGAGAGAGAAGGGAGAGACTTGGTAGAGGGGGAGACGAGAGGGGTAGCGTCGAGTGGTGGAAGAGAGATGGGGGACAGTGATGAAGAGGGGACCAGAGGGGTAGGGAAGGGGCGGGGAGAGGGAAGGATGAGGGGAAGAGGAGAGGGTGGGGGTGGAGAGGCGTGTGGTGTAAGGTGGATAGAAGTGGAAGAGTGGGGAGGGAGGGGTAGGGGGAGTGGTGAAAGAGGACAGAGGGGTAGGGGAAGGGGTGGTGGTAAAGAGGGAAGGGGGTGGGGGAGAGAGGGGCTGGGTGGGGAGAGGAGAGGGGGTGACAAAGAGGGAACATAGAAGCATGGAAATTAAGTGCAGGAGTAGGCCATTCGGCACCTTCGAGCCTGCACCACCATTCAATATGATCATGGCTGATCATCCAACTCAGTATCCTGTACCTGCCTTCTCTCCGTACCCCCTGATCCCTTTAGCCACAAGGGCCACATCTAACTCCCTCTTAAATATAGCCAATGAACTGACCTCAACAACCTTCTGTGGCAGAGAGTTCCAGGGACTCACCACTCTCTGTGTGAAAAATGTTTTCCTCATCTCAGTACTAAAGAATTTCCCCTTTATCCTTAAACTGTGACCCGCTTGTCCTGGACTTCTCCAACATCGGGAACAATCTTCCTGCATCAGACAAATGCAATTCAGGACTATTCTCTTCACAAGCAAAGTCAGAATGACGGTTAGTGAAGAATTCGAATATTCGCTGAGCGTTCAGATGATGCGCGCGCCTCCTGCACCAAAGGCCCCTGCATCAAAGGGAGAGAGGGATGGAAGAGGAGGGGGGGGGGGGGGAGCGTGTGTCGTCACACACAAAGATCTTGTAGCGGAGAGCTCCGCTATAAGATCTTTGGTCACATACTAAGCACGCGCCTCCACAAACAGATGAGCGTCTTCTTGAATGGAGTGCGCGTGGCCGCCTCCACAAATAGTCACACACACTGTGGACCCGCCCCCATAAAAAATATTGTGTGAGGAAGGGGAGGAGGAGGGTGGAGAGGGAGAGGGGGAGGAGGGGGGAGAAGAAGAGGGGGAGGAGAGGATGGGGGAGAGAGGTGAAGGGGGGGGGAGGGGTTGGAACGGGCGTGCATGAGTTGAGAGAAGAGAGAAGGGCAGAGAGAGAGAGGCTGGTACAACAACAATAATGCTGGATAAACTCAGCGGGTGCAGCAGCATCTATGGACCGAAGGAAAAGGGCAATGTTTTTGGCCGAAACCCTTCTTTCGGGTTTCGGCCAAAAACGTTGACCATTCAATTTGCTCCATAGATGCTGCCGCACCCGCTGAGTTTATCCACCTTTTTTTATGTCTACCTTCGATTTTCCAGCATCTGTAGTTCCTTTTTAAAGACAGAGACTATGCACGGTAAGGGAATAAGGAGGGAGAGGGGGAAGAGTGTGGAGGGAGGGGGAGAGTGGGATGGGAGGAGGAGAGGGGTTGGGGGGAGAGAGGGGAAAGAGTGGGGGAGAGAAGTGGTACAGTGGGGAGGAGGGAGGGAGGGAGGGAGGGAGGGAGGGAGGGAGGGAGGGAGGGAGGGAGGGAGGGGGAGAGGGGTAGCAGGAGTGGTGGTAGCGGGACAGGGGGAGTGGTGGAAGAGGGACAGAGGGGTTGGGGAAGGGGTGGGGGATAGAGGGGAAGGGAGGGGGAGACGGGTGGTGGAGGGAGAGGGGTGCAGTAAGGGGAGAGAAGTGGGAGAGGGAGGGGTAGGGGGAGTGGTGGAAGAGGGACAGAGGGGAAGGGGGCGGGGGAGAGAGGGATGGGGGTGGGGTAGAGAGGGAAGGGGTGGGGGAGAGAGGGATGGGAGAGGGGTGAGGAGAGGGAGAGGGGGAGGAGAGAAGGGGAGAGAAGTGGTAAAGTGGGGAGGGAGGGAGGGAGGGGTAGCGGGAGTGGTGGAAGAGGGACGGGGGAGTGGTGGAAGAGGGACAGAGGGATAGGGTAAGGGGTGGGACAGGGAGGGGAAGAGAGAGGGGTGAGGGAGGGAGAGGGGTGGGGTAAGGGGAGAGAAGTGGAGGAGTGGGGAGGGAGGGGTAGTGGGACTGGTGGAAGAGGGGAAGGGGGTGGGGGGAGAGAGGGAAGGGGGGTGGGGTAGAGAGGGAAGGGGGGTGGGGGAGAGAGTGATGGGTGGGAGAGGGAGAGGGGTGAGGAGAGGGAAACATAGAAATTAAGTGCAGGAGTATGCTATTTGTCCCTTCGAGCCTGCACCACCATTCAATATGATCATGGCTGATCATCCAACTCAGTATCATGTACCTGCCTTCTCTCCATACCCCCTGATCCCTTTGGCCACAGGGGCCACATCTAACTCTCTCTTAAATACAGCCAATAAACAGGCCTCAACTACCTTCTGTGCCAGTGAATTCCAGAGATTCACCACTCTCTGTGTGAAAAATGTTTTTCTCATCTCGGTCATAAAGATTTACCCCTTATCCTTAAACTGTGACCCCTTGTTCTGGACTTCCCCAACATCTGGAACAATCTTCCTGCATCTAGCCTGTCCAACCCTTTAAGAATTTTGTAAGTTTCTATAAGATACCCCCTCAATCTTCTAAAATCTTGCGAGTACAAGCCGAGTCTATCCAGTCTTTCTTCATATGAAAGTCCTGACATCCCAGGAATCAGTCTAGTGAACCTTCTCTGTACTCCCTCTATGGCAACAATGTATTTGAGCATTGGGCATTGTGACATCACACGATGGAACGTTCACCGTGGGCTGGAGCTCCTGCAAAGGCATATGTAAATGAATGCATTCCGATTGGACATATGTGAGCATCGGGCATTGTGACATCACATAATGGAACGTTCATCAGGGGCTGGGGCCGGCGATTCTGCGTCTGGTTTCGGAGTTGCAGGGAATCAAAGGAAGAAATGCAGTCGGAAGCCGTACATGTAAATGGATCCATTCCGATTGGACATCTGCGAGCATCGGGCATTGCGATTGGACATCTGCGAGCATTGGGCATTGTGACATCACACGATGGGAACGAATCGAAAGGCAGGCAGGCAGCCGGACGGACGGCAGGCGACAGGCACACAGTTTTAATATATAACTAGACCAAGTGCAGACCCGTTGGGTCTGTTTCCCCAACGCCGTTTGCGGGGGGGGGGGGGTGAGAAGAGGGAGGGAGGGGAGAGGAGGAGGAGGAAACGGGATAGATTTGGGAGGGAAAGGAGAGCGGGGTAGGGGGTGAGAGATGGGGAGAGAGATGTGGGGGAAGATGGGGAGGAGGGAGGGAGGGGGAGAGGGGTGGGGGAGAGAGGGGAAAGAGTGGGGAGGGAGAGTGGAGGGGAAGGGGGAGAGAAGTGGAAGAGTGGGGAGGGAGGAGGAGAGGGGTTGGGGGAGTGATGGAAGAGGGACAGAGGGATAGGGGGAAAGAGGGAAGGGGTGGGGTAGAGAGGGAAGGGGGGTGGGGGAGAGAGGGATGGGAGAGGGGTGAGGAGAGGGGGAGGAGAGAGTGGGAGAGAAGTGGAAGAGTGGGGAGGGAGGGAGGGAGGGAGGGAGGGGTAGAGGGGTAGCGGGAGTGGTAGAAGAGGGACGGGGGAGTGGTTGGAAGAGGGACAGAGGGGAAGGGGTGGGGAGCGGAAGAGGGGTGGGGGAGGGAGAGGCGTCGGGTAAGGGGATAGAAGTGGAAGAGTGGGGAGGGAGGGGTAGGGGGAGTGGTGAAAGAGGGACAGAGGGGTATGGGTAAGGGGGTGGTGGTAAAGAGGGAAGGGGGGTGGGGGAGAGAGGGATGGGTGGGAGAGGGAGAGGGGTGACAAAGAGGGAAACATAGAAGCATGGAAATTAAGTGCAGGAGTAGGCCATTCGGCCCTTCGAGCCTGCACCACCATTCAATATGATCATGGCTGATCATCCAACTCAGTATCCTGTACCTGCCTTCTCTCCGTACCCCCTGATCCCTTTAGCCACAAGGGCCACATCTAACTCCCTCTTAAATATAGCCAATGAACTGACCTCAACAACCTTCTGTGGCAGAGAGTTCCAGGGACTCACCACTCTCTGTGTGAAAAATGTTTTCCTCATCTCAGTACTAAAGAATTTCCCCTTTATCCTTAAACTGTGACCCGCTTGTCCTGGACTTCTCCAACATCGGGAACAATCTTCCTGCATCAGACAAATGCAATTCAGGACTTTTCTCTTCACAAGCAAAGTCAGAATGACGGTTAGTGAAGAATTCGAATATTCGCTGAGCGTTCAGATGATGCGCACGCCTCCTGCACCAAAGGCCCCTGCATCAAAGGGAGAGAGGGATGGAAGAGGAGGGGGAGGGGGGGGGAGCGTGTGTCGTCACACACAAAGATCTTGTAGCGGAGAGCTCCGCTATAAGATCTTTGGTCACATACTAAGCACGCGCCTCCACAAACAGATGAGCGTCTTCTTGAATGGAGAGCGCATGGCTGCCTCCACAAACAGTCACACACACTGAGGACCCACCCCCATAAAAAATATTTTGTGAGGAAGGGGAGGAGGAGGGTGGAGAGGGAGAGGGGGAGGGGGGGAAGGAGAAGAGGATGGGGGAGAGAGGTGAAGGGGGGGGGGGGGGGCGCGGTTGGAGCGGGCGTGCATGAGTCGAGAGAAGAGAAAATGGCAGAGAGAGAGAGAGAGAGGCTGGTACAACAACAAAAAAGCTGGATAAACTCAGCGGGTGCAGCAGCATCTATGGACCGAAGGAAAAGGGCAACGTTTTTGGCCGAAACCCTTCTTCCGGGTTTCGGCCAAAAACGTTGACCATTCAATTCGCTCCATAGATGCTGCCGCACCCGCTGAGTTTATCCAGCTTTTTTTATGTCTACCTTCGATTTTCCAGCATCTGTAGTTCCTTCTTAAAGACAGAGACTATGCACGGTAAGGGAATGAGGAGGGAGAAGGGGAAGAGTGTGGAGGGAGGGGGAGAGGGGAATTGGAGGGGGAGAGGGGTGGGGGGAAAGAGAAGTGGAAGAGAGGGGAGGGAGGGAGGGGGGGGGAGAGGGGTAGCAGGAGTGGTGGAAGAGGGACAGGGGGGGTGGTGGAAGAGGGAAAGAGGGGTAGGGGAAGGGGTGGGGAGAGGGGAGGGAGGGGGGGTGAGGAGGGAGAGGGGTGGGGTAAGGGAAGGGAAGTGGGAGAGGGAGGGTTAGGGGGAGTGGTGGAAGAGGGACAGAGGGGAAGGGGGCAGGGGAGTGGGAAGGGGGTGGGGTAGAGGGGGAAGGGGTGGGGGAGAGAGGGATGGAAGGGGTGAGGAGAGGAAGAGGGGGAGGAGAGAAGGGAGAGAAGTGGAAGAGTGGGGAGGGAGGGAATGAGGGGTAGCGGGAGTGGTGGAAGAGGGACGGGGGAGTGGTGGAAGCGGGACAGAGGGGTACGGGAAGGGGTGGGACAGGGAGGGGAAGAGAGAGGGGTGAGGGAGGGAGAGGGGTGGGGTAAGGGGAGAGAAGTGGAAGAGTGGGGAGGGAGGGGTAGAGGGACTGGTGGAAGAGGGACAGAGGGGTAGGGGAAGGGGGTGGGGGGAGAGAGGGAAGGGGGTGGGGTAGAGAGGGAAGGGGGGTGTGGGAGAGAGTGATGGGTGGGAGAGGGAGAGGGTTGAGGAGAGGGATACATAGAAATTAAGTGCAGGAGTAGGCCATTCGGCCCTTCTAGCCTGCACCACCATTCAATATGATCATGGCTGATCATCCAACTCAGTATCCTGTACCTGCCTTCTCTCCATACACAAGGGCCACATCTAACTCCCTCTTAAATATAGCCAATGAACTGACCTCAACTACCTTCTGTGGCAGAGAATTCCAGAGATTCACCACTCTCTGTGTGAAAAATGTTTTTCTCATCTCTGTCCTAAAGGATTTCCCCCTTATCCTTAAAGTGTGACCCTTTGTTCTGGTCTTCCCCAACATCCGGAACAATCTTCCTGCATCTAGCCTGTCCAACCCCTTAAGAATGTTATACCTTTCTATAAGATACCCCCTCAATCTTCTAAAATCTAGCGAGTACAAGGCGAGTATATCCAGTTTTTCCCAGGAATCAGTCTAGTGAACCTTCTCTGTACTCCCTCTATGGCAACAATATATTTGAGCATTGGGCATTGTGACATCACACGATGGAACGTTCACCGTGGGCTGGGGCTCCTGCAAAGGCATATGTTAATGAATGCATTCCGATTGGACATATGTGAGCATCGGGCATTGTGACATCACACAATGGAACGTTCATCAGGGGCTGGGGCTGGGGCTGGTGCTGCTTCTATGGGTGCGAAGCCAGTTTATTTTTGAAATTTTGGGGGGGGGGGGGGGAAGGATTTGATAAAAAATGTGTACTTAAACACGACGAAATGTAATGAGGAGCAGATACTTAGAAAGAAAAGTGAAATCTCTACCGAAATGGAAAAGATGTCGGCGATTCTGCGTCTGGTTTCGGAGTTGCAGGGAATCAAAGGAAGAAATGCAGTCGGAAGCCGTACATGTAAATGGGTCCATTCCGATTGGACATCTGCGAGCATTTGGCATTGCGATTGGACATCTGCGAGCATTGGGCATTGTGACATCACACGATGGGAACGAATCGAAAGGCAGGCAGGCAGCCGGACGGACGGCAGGCGACAGGCACACAGTTTTAAAGATAGACTAGACCAAGTGCAGACCCGTTGGGTCTGTTTCCCCAACAGCGTTTGCGGGGGGGAGGGGGCGGGGAGGGGGGGCTGCGGCATCACACTCAAATTAACCACCCCCCAAACACACAGGTGGGGTGAGAAGAGGGGAGAGGAGGAGGAGGAGGAAACGGGACAGATTTGGGAGGGAAAGGAGAGCGGGGTAGGGGGTAAGAGAGATGTGGGGGAGGGGGGGGGGGGTTGTGGAGGAAGGGTTGGAGGGAGGGAGGGGGAGAGGGTTGGGTGGAGAGAGGGGAAAAAGTGGGGAGGGAGAGTGGAGGGGGAAGGGGAGAGGTGGAAGAGTGGGGATGGAGGAGGAGAGGGGTAGGGGGAGTGATGGAAGAGGGACAGAGGGGTAGGAGGAAGGGGGCGTGTGGAGAGAGGGAAGGGGGTGGGATTATGAGGGAAGGGGGTGGGGGAGAGAGGGAGAGGGGTGAGGAGAGAGAAACATAGAAACAGAAATTAAGTGCAGTAGTAGGCCATTCGGCCCTTCGAGCCTGCAACACCATTCAATATGATCATGGCTGATCATCCAACTCAGTATCCTGTACCTGCCTTCTCTCCATACCCCCTGATCCCTTTAGCCACAAGGGTCACATCTAACTCCCTCTTAAATATAGCCAATGAACTGGCCTCAACTACTAGCAATGTTACAAAATTTTGAGATTTTAAAAATCAAGTCTGCAATTTATCCCATCAGATAAAGCATAAACATAAGTTTAATTTGACACCTAATTCACTTTCATATCTCAAGTATTTAAAAAGTTATGGCCATTTTCATACTGGGAAATGAGCATCTTGTTCCCTATTGATTTTCTATGGACATAACAAAAGAGCTGTGATTGTGAACAGTCAAAAGCCCATAACCTTCTTAAAAATTAAGAGAACTGAATGAAATTTTCAGTTATCATAGATTGAAGCATTCTGAAACAAATATAAAATAATCTTACTTGGATGACCTGAAATTAAAGCATATAATTAGTTAGTTACCTAATTGCAGCTAATTTCAGACTTCAATTACTAGATCTAAACATCTATCCATTTCTTAATAAATGATTAACATTTTTAAATAGCCTAAATGTCCAAATAATATTCACAAATAATTCACAATAAAACATGATTTTTAAATCTCATTTACATTAATTTATAGACCAAATGGAAGGAATTTAGTGTTCAATTGCTGTAAATAAATGCCCATTTAAATCAGCTTTCTAGTGGGATCCTGTGAACGCGCTGGTTTAGAACGTTCACATTGCGGTAGATTTGTGCCCCAAATGCCGAGAAAAATACTGCGGGATATAATGGGCCCAAAATGAGCTGCTCGCAATATTAAACTTTGTATAAAGGGATCTTTAGAAGCCCTTTTTAATGTAAAAATATACAACTTACCTTCTGTTATTTGCTTTATGAGACCCTGCGGTTGCTGGCGGTCGCAGGTTTAGAGATTGATGTTTAAACTACTATAACTATTATACGAGGCCTTTAAAACTAATAATAGCTTTTGCGACGGGGTCTTTCAGCGATTTTTCGTTAATAATTAACTAGGCTGAACATCTTCGATTTGAACAGCCAAGAGAAAATCGCGTTTTAAACCCGCCCCCCTCTAAACGGCGCCAAAATCGCGCACACCTGCAGCGACAGATTTTCAGCGACGCTTCAGGTAGGCTTTGCAACATACCTACAACTACCTTCTGTGGCAGAGAGTTCCAGAGATTCACCACTCTCTGTGTGAAAAATGTTTTTCTCATCTCGGTCCTAAAGGATTTCCCCTTTATCCTTAAACTGTGACCCCTTGTCCTGGACTTCCCCAACATCGGGAACAATCTTCCTGCATCAGACAAATGCAATTCAGGACTTTTCACTTCACAAGCAAAGTCAGAATGACGGTTAGTGAAGAATTCGAATATTCGCTGAGCGTTCAGATGCTGCGCGCGCCTCCTGCACCAAAGGGGGGGGGGGGGGGGAGCGTGTGTCGTCACACACAAAGATCTTGCAGCGGAGAGCTCCGCTATAAGATCTTTGGTCACTGTGACATCACACGATGGGAACGAATCGAAAGGCAGGCAGGCAGCCGGACGGACGGCAGGCGACAGGCACACAGTTTTAAAGATAGACTAGACCAAGTGCAGACCCGTTGGGTCTGTTTCCCCAACGGCGTTTGCGGGGGGGGTGGGGGGTTGAGAAGAGGGGAGGGAGGGGAGAGGAGGAGGAGGAAACGGGATAGATTTGGGAGGGAAAGGAGAGCGGGGTAGGGGTGAGAGATGGGGAGAGAGATTTCGGGGAGGGGGGATGGGGAGGAGGGAGAGGGTTGGGGAGAGAGGGGAAAGAGTGGGGAGGGAGAGTGGAGGGGAAGGGGGAGAGAAGTGGAAGAGTGGGGAGGGAGGGAGCGGTAGGGGGAGTGATGTACCTGCCTTCTCTCCATAACCCCTGATCCCTTTAGCCAACGCAGCCGTTCCCTACCCGTAGCCCCCACTGGGGGGGGTGGGGGGCGGCATCACACACACTAACCACTCCCACACACAGAGTTGGAAAAGTGTATAAAGACCGTTCCCTACCTGTAGCCCCCAGCGGAGACGTGGTCGTCGAAGTCGGGTTCCAGCCGTCTTAAAATAGCGTATCTTGAAGTCGTCGAAGTCGGGTCCGTCTCTGCAACGCGGGGGGGGGGGGAGGGGGTGGCGGGGCGGCATCACACACACGAAGCATCCCCACACACAGAGCCTTAAAAGTGTAATGCTCCAATGCAGCCGTTGCCTACCCGCAGCCCCCACGGGAGACGTGGTCCTCGAAGTAGGGCCGTTCCCGAAAGGCCGTTTTTAAATGGCGTCGCGTGAGGTTGTGCTGCGGGCGCCAGCAGCCGTTATGGTCGCTGGCCAGCAGGAGGCGACAAAATGAGTGATGGGGGGGGGGGGGGGGGAGAAGGTTTTAATGAAAAAAATGGACATAAACATAACGAAATGTAATGAGGAGTGGATAGCTGGAAGGGAAAGTGAAATGTCTACCAAAATGGCTGCTTGTATGGGTGAGAAACCAGTTTATTTTTGAAAAACTGGGGGGGGGGGGGGGGGGGGGTGGGGGGGAGGAGAAGGATTTGATTAAAAACGTGCACTTAAACACGACGAAATGTAATGAGGTGCGGATACTTAGAAAGAAATGTGAAATCTGTACCGAAATTGAAAAGACGTTGGCGATTCTGCTTTCTCCCTTATCCTTAAACTTTGACCCCTTGTTCTGGTCTTCCCCAACATCCGGAACAATTTTTTTTGCATCTAGCCCGTCCAACCCCTTAAGCATTTTATACGTTTCTATAAGATACCCCCTTAATCTTCTAAAATCTAGCGAGTACAAGGCGAGTCTATCCAGTTTCTCTTCATATGAAAGTTTTTAAATGGCGTTTTTAAATGGCGTCGCGTGAGGGTTTGCTGCGGGCGCCAGCAGCCGTTATGGTCGCTGGCCAGCAGGAGGCGACAAAATGAGTGAGGGGGATGGGGGGCGGAGGACAAGGTTTTAATGAAAAAAATGGACATAAACATAACGAAATGTAATGAGGAGTGGATAGCTGGAAGGGAAAGTGAAATGTCTACTGAAATGGCTGCTTGTTTGGGTGAGAAGCCAGTTTTTATTTCAAAAACTGGGGGGGGGGGGGGAGGAGGCATTACACTTTTGCGTTGGGGCATTACACTTTTAAGTGGTGAAAGTTCTGACATAACAGGAATCAGCCTGGTGAACCTTCTCTGTAATCCCTCTATGGCAACGATGTCTTTGAGCATTGGGCATTGTGACATCACACGATGGAACGTTCACCATTGGCTGGGGCTCCTGCATAGGCATATGTAAATGAATCCATTCCGATTGGACATATGTGAAGATTGGGCATTGTGACATCACATGATGGAACGTTCAGCAGGGGCTGGGGCTGGTGAAGGTTCTGTGGGTGTGAAGCCAGTTTAGTTTTGAAATATTGGGGGGGGGGGGGGGTTAGGATTTGATTAAAAACGTACACTTAAACACGTCGAAATGTAATAAGGAACGGATACTTAGAAAGAAAAGTGAAATCTCTACCAAAATGGAAAAGATGTCGGCGATTCAGCGTTCCCCCTTATCCTTAAACTTTGACCCCTTGTTCTGGTCTTCCCCAACATCCGGAACAATCTTCCTGCATCTAGCCTGTCCAACCCCTTAAGAATTTTAATCGTTTCTATAAGATACCCCCTCAATCTTCTAAAATCTAGTGAGTACAAGGCGAGTCTATCCAGTCTTTCTTCATATGAAAGTTCTGACATTCCAGGAATCAGTCTGGTGAACCTTCTCTGTACTCCCTCTATGGCAACAATGTATTTGAGCATTGGGCATTGTGACATCACACGATGGAACGTTCACCATGGGCTTGGGCTCCTGCATAAGCATATGTAAATGAATCCATTCCGATTGGACATCTGTGAGCATCGGGCATTGTGACATCACACGATGGAACGTGTGCTGGTGCTGAAGCTGAATCTATGAGTGAGAAGCCAGTTTAGTTTTGAAATATTTGGGGGGGTGGGGGGGAAGGATTTGATTAAAAACGTGTACTTAAACACGACGGAATGTAATGAGGAGCGGATACTTAAACCCCCTTTTCACGGGGCGAGTTGACGCAAGATGTCACCAGAGTGAAGAGGTCGTGGTCCAGCACGAGTCTCGCACGATATAACGGCAGTAGATAAAGAGTTCCCACGGTACTCGGCATTTATGTTATTCGTGCGAGTTACTTGGCCGTTTCCCGAGCAGTCGCGTTAAATCTTGAATGAACATCGTGAACTACACGTGACACAAATGATGTAACTTTTTTTTTCACACACTATATATATCCTCCCTTGGTTGAATCGGCTCATTTGGAGACATGCCTTTACGAAATAATTTCGAGTACAGGATGTTGGTTTTTTTCATTGTCGCGCTGCATGCAGCTGCCCACTATGTGCATCGAAAACGTTTGCTTGAAGGCAGAAGGGAGAAATTAATTAAAAAGAGAATTAAGAGGAAGTCTCACTGGGTGAAGCCCATCTTTCAACGGAGAGCTCAATTTGGACAATATGAGCAACTGCTTAATGTGCTGTGCGAAGAGGATACAAGTGCATTCAAAAACTTTGTCAGAATTTCACCCGAGCTCTTTAATGAGTTAAAGAATAATTTGGGACCTCTGCTGAAGAAGACTGACAGCTGACCCTGTTTTGGTCCCAAGTGCGGTGACCTTTCCATAGACGGTCCTCTGATTAGTGAACCATTGCATGAGTTGGTCATCTGCATTACAGTAGAGTGGTGGAATTAAATAGAACTTCAAGCATTGGATGTATTCCGTTATATTAAAAGTTCTGAACAGTAAATAGAGCCTGCCCTCCGCATTTAATGTGCTATTTCTTGTGCTTCTTGGATACCTGAGCACAAGTTGGTAAATACAGATGGCCTTTTTAAAGGCAAGCATTACAAGTGAGAATTGCCTGCCCTCATGCATAATTCTTTTTATGGCTCTTTAAACTTCAAACACAGAGGGTGTAAAAGCTGTCTGCGACTTTTTTACTTTGCAGCTGCAGGGCAGACAGACAGACTTATAAGAGAAGTTTAAGTTTACTGCAAACACAGAACTTTTACATCAATAGCAATGTATGTTTTAAAATCTTGGATAACATTAAATGGTTCTCCTCTTGATGAACTTATATATCGTTATATAAACTCACATGAGCACTCGGGAAACTCGGCAGCCTTCGTCTCCAGCAGGTTCCTTTTCCTCTCCCTGTTTCTATAATCCTCTCTGGATTTATCGTACAGAATCTCGTTAAATTGGAACCATTCTACAAGTTCCCCCTCTTGTTCCCTGGTGAAGTTATATGGCTTTACCTTCTGCCATCTTCCCTTTACATAAGCGTCTGTAGAGGCTATTCCTACAACGGCTACTGGGGAGGCAATCTGAATTGCACCTTGCTCACCCTCTCCCTGCTCCAAGGAGCCCACAGGCAGTGTTATCTGTGGCATCTCCTGTTGCCTCTCCACCTGTCTCTCTTGCTGCGTCTCCTCCTCATTCTCCTGCATGGCAAAAACATCTCTGACCCGCTTTTCCCCCTTCCTTTGAGATTTTCTGGGAGCCATCTCTGCAAGTGTTCCTGTTAAAAAGATTATCCAACAATGACAATTAGGTGGGACGTCCTCGAAGGACACATGTTCCCATGTGTCCTTTTGAGACCACCTTTTTTAATCACCTTCTGTCCCCTCTGTCCAGCTTCCGGGTTCACCGTTCGCAGGAGTTCCCACGGTACCCGCAAGAGTTATTACGGATATCGCACGGATATCGCACTGGCCACTACGTTCATATAATGTTGCAATACTCAACCACAAGTGTACAAGTCACTCTTGGAGAAATTCCAATTTTCTTGAATTTTCTCCCGAGTGACCAAGTTACACGATGACCTGCCGTTAGCGCTACGGTGGTCCACGGTGGTCCACGAATGCCGCACTGTTATCGCACGAGGTTCCCACGATGTTGAACTCTGGTTAACTCTTGCGTCAAGTCGCCCCGTGTAAAAGCCGCATTAGAAAGAAAAGTGAAATCTCTACCGAAATGGAAAAGATGTCGGCGATTCTGCGTCCGGTTTCGGAGTTGCAGGGAATCAATGGAAGAAATGTGGCCGGAAGCCAGGCCGGAAGCCGTACATGTAAATGGATCCATTCCGATTGGAAAGTCTGCGAGCGTCGGGCATCGCGATTGGACGTCTGCGAGCATCGGGCATTGTGACATCGCACGGCGGGAACGAATCGAAAGGCAGGCAGGCAGCCGGACGAATGTCGGACGGATGGGGCGAGAGTTTTATAGAATAACTAGACCAAGTGCAGACCCGTTGGGTCTGTTTCCCCAACGGCATTTGCGGGGGGGGGGGGGGGGGGGGTGAGAAGAGGGGAGGGCGGGGAGAGGAGGAGGAGGAAACGGGATAGATCTGGGAGGGAAAGGAGAGCGGGGTAGGGGGTGAGAGATGGGGAGAGAGATGTGGGGATGGGGGGATGGGAAGATGGGGAGGAGGGAGGGAGGGGGAGAGGGGTGGGGGAGAGAGGGGAAAGAGTGGGGAGGAAGAGTGGAGGGGAAGGGGGAGAGAAGTGGAAGAGTGGGGAGGGAGAGAGGGGTAGGGGGAGTGATGTAGCTGCCTTCTCTCCATACCCCCTGATCCCTTTAACCAACGCAGCCGTTCCCTACCCGTAGCCCCCACTGGGGGGGCGGGGGCGGCATCGCACACACTAACCACCCCCATACACAGAGTAGGAAAAGTGTATAAACACCGTTCCCTACCTGTAGCCCCCAGCGGAGACGTGGTCGTCGTAGTCGGGTCCCGGCCGTCTTAAAATAGCGTATCTTGAAGTCGTTGAAGTCGGGTCCGTCTCGGCAACGCGGGGGGAGGGGAGGGGTGGCGGGGCGGCATCACACACACGAAGCATCCCCACACACAGAGCCTTAAAAGTGTAATGCCCCAACGCAGCCGTCGCCTACCCGTAGCCCCCACGGGAGGCGTGGTCATCGAAGTAGAGCCGTTCCCGAAAGGCCGTTTTTAAATGGCGTCGCTTGAGGTTGTGCTGCGGGCGCCAGCAGCCGTTATGGTAGCTGGCCAGCAGGAGGCGACAAAATGAGTGAGGGGGGGGGGGGGGGGAGAAGGATTTAATGAAAAAAATGGACATAAACATAACGAAATGTAATGAGGAGTGGATAGCTGGAAGGGAAAGTGAAATATCTACCGAAATGGCTGCTTGTATGGGTGAGAAGCCAGTTTTTTTTTTGAAAAACTGGGGGGGGGGGGGGGGGGGGGGGGGGGGGGGGGGGAGAAGGAATTGGTTAAAAATGTGTACTTAAACACGACGAAATGTAATGAGGAGCGGATACTTTGAAAGAAAAGTGAAATCTCTACCGAAATGGAAAAGATGTCGGCGATTCTGCTTTACCCCTTATCCTTAAACTTTGAACCCTTGTTCTGGACTTCCCCAACATCCGGAACAATCTTTCTGCATCTAGCCCGTCCAACCCCTTAAGAATTTTATACGTTTCTATAAGATACCCCCTCAATCTTCTAAAATCTAGCGAGTACAAGGAGAGACTATCCAGTTTTTCTTCATATGAAAGTTCTGACATCCCAGGAATCAGTCTGGTGAACCTTCTCTGCACTCCATCTCTATGGCAACAATGTCTTTGAGCATTGGGCATTGTGACATCACACGATGGAACGTTCACCATTGGCTGGGGCTCCTGCATAGGCATATGTAAATGAATCCATTCCGATTGGACATATGTGAACATTGGGCATTGTGACATCACACGATGGAACGTTCAGCAGGGGCTGGTGAAGCTTCTGTGGGTGAGAAGCCAGTTTAGTTTTGAAATTTGGGGGGGGGGGGGGGGAAGGATTTGTACTTAAACACGACGAAATGTAATGAGGTGCGGATACCTAGAAAGAAAAGTGAAATCTCTACCGAAATGGAAAAGACGTCGGCGATTCTGCTTCCGGTTTCGGAGTTGCAGGGAATCAAAGGAAGAAATGCGGCCGGAAGCCGTACATGTAAATGGATCCGTTCCGATTGGACGTCCGCGAGCATCGGGCATCGTGATTGGACGTCTGCGAGCATCGAGCATTGTGACATCGCACGGCGGGAACGAATCGAAAGGCAGGAAGGGATCCGGACGCCAGCCGGACGGATGGGGCGAGACTTTTATATGATAGATAGATAGATAGATAGATAGATAGATAGATAGATAGATAGATAGATAGATAGATAGATAGATAGATAGATAGATAGATAGATAGATAGATAGATAGATAGATAGATAGATAGATAGATAGATAGATAGATAGACAGATAGACAGATAGATTGTCAGTGTACAGTACAGAGACAACGAAATGCATTTAGCATCTCCCTGGAAGAGCGACATAGCAAATGATTTGAATAAATAATAATAAGTGTCCGGGGGGGGGTGATTGGCAGTCAGCGAGGTACGTTGTTGAGTAGAGTGACAGCCGCCAGGAAGAAGCTGTTCCTGGACCTGCTGGTTCGGCAATGGAGAGACCTGTAGCACCTCCCGGATGGTAGGAGGGTAAACAGTCCATGGTTGGGGTGAGAGCAGTCCTTGGCGATGCTGAGCGCCCTCCGCAGACAACGCTTGCTTTGGACAGACTCAATGGAGGGGAGCGAGGAACCGGTGATGCGTTGGGCAATTTTCACCACCCTCTGCAATGCCTTCCGGTCGGAGACAGAGCAGTTGCCATACCATACTGTGATGCAGTTGGTAAGGATGCTCTCGATGGTGCAGCGGTAGAAGTTCACCAGGTAGGTTGGAGCTGACAATGGTCCATTGTTGGCTGGGGATGAGGTGATAATGAAGGAATACAAATGGTGAAATTTGCAAGAGGACTAGGGTGGGGAAGAGACGGGCGGAGAGAGAGAGAATGGAAGGGTTATTTGGTTAGAGATCCTTCATTCTCTTGTGTAAGAAGGAACTGCAGTTTCTGGTTTAAACCGAAGGTAGACACATAAACCTGGAATAGGTCAGCGGGACAGGCAACATCTGTGGAGAGAAAGAATGGGTGACGTTTCGGGTCAGGACCCTTCCTCGTTCTCTTTATTTAAATGGTGATACGTGTTTTCTTACAGAGAATCTTCAAGCAATATTAGAACAATATGAAGAGCAACAACACAAAATGCAAGCAGTATTAGAACAAGTTACCAAGGGAGCAACTTCCCAGGTTGGGAGAATTTGTGATGCATTTAATTTCTCCACATACAATCTTAATTCCAAGTGTGCGCATTCTGCACAGATTCAACAGTCTCAAATATCCTGCTATTTAATATTACATTGCATTTTATTTTGGTTATTCAGATTTTTTTTTTAATAGGTCATTTAAGTAGGTTTTTATTTTGCTCTTTTCTATTATCATCCTTACCTTTTGGCTTGATGCTTGCATCTGAGGGGTGCTATTTGCTTCCACACCAGATGGTTTCAATATGCCATACCTAGCAATGTTACAACATTTTGAGATTTAAAAAATCAAGTCTGCAATTTATCCCATCAGATAAAGCATAAAAAGAAGTTTAATTTGACACCTAATTCACTTTCATATATTCAGTATTAAAAAAGTTATGGCCATGTTCATACTCGGAAATTAGCATGTTGTTCCCTATTGCTTTTCCATTGACTTAACTCAAAAGCTGTGATCGAGGACAGTCAAAAGCCCGTAACTTTCTTAAAAATTAAGAGAACTGAATGAAATTTTCAGTTATTATAGATTGAAGCATTCTGAAACAAATATGAAACAATCTTACTTGGATGACCTGAAATTAAAGCATATAATTAGTTAGTTACCTAATTGTAGCTAATTACAAAATTCAATTACTAGATCTAAACATCTATCCATTTCTTAAGAAAAGGTTAACATTTTTAAATAGCCTAAGTGTCCAAATAACACAAGAATTCACGATATAACATGATTTTAAAATTTCATTGTCATGAATTTATAGGCCAAATGGAAGGAATTTAATGTTTAATTCCCGTAAATTAATGGCCATTTTAATCATCTTGCGAGTGGGTTTTTGTGGAATGCGATCGATTGGAACGTTGCGATTGCAGTGAATTTGAACCCCATATTGGCAGGAAAAACACTGCCGGTTCGTATGGGGCCAAAATTACATTATCGCCAAGGAAATTTTGATTAAAGTCATCCTAAGAAGCAAGTTTATATGTAAAATAGACGATTTACAAATTGTTTTGTTCCCTACGTAAGATCCATCCCGTTGTAAGCGTCGACGGCGTTATAAGGAGCTTTATATTTTACTCCAGGGATTAAATTGTCCCCCGATTAAAAAAAAACTTCCGAGAACGGAAGTCGGAACAATTTTTCTGCAGCAACTTAACAGCCTGAGGAAGTTCGACTCCGACAGGCAGGAGAAAACTTCATTTTAATCTCCCCCCCCCCCCCAAGGCGGAACTGCAGCGCCGCTGAAGGTAAGTATTGTAACATCGCTACAATACCACACACCTTGGACATGGAGAAAGTCTACTGAATTAACTAGTGTGGTTGGGGAAGCAACAGAGTATTTCCAGACTTTTTAATCTAGTTTGGGTATTAATATTATACGGCCATAAGGAATAGTAGAATTAGTTCATTTGGCCCATCAAGTCTACCCCACCATTCAATCATGGCTCAAGGTAGAAATCAATGTTTTTTAAGCACAAATATTAGAAGGTACTATTTAAAAGAACACTTTCATTTACTAATGATGCACGGAAACAAGCCATTGCATCAATGAATAAATTGAGCAGGATACTAAATCTCAAGGTACTAAAGATGAAGCCATGACATTGCTCATTGATGGGACTTGTTCCTCAGGATGCATATGATGACTAAATATTTGTGTTTTTATTTATTTTTTAATTTAAAAGATTCCACGATGGACACAGCAAAGATATGTTGTAATCTTGTTTTGCATTCATGTGTGTATAAATATTGAGCACTATTTTCATTTTGCAGGAAAAGGAAGAACTGGAAACCCTTCAGCAAGCAACACAGCAGGAGCGCACAGAGCAAGATCCGTCCTCCTGCAAGAATGAATTGGCTGAGCTAAGGTTTGGTTCGACTTGGACTGGGATATCAGTTGCATTTCTAATGTGCCATACGATCAAATGGGATTATCCCTTGATGCTTTGGCCAGCAAACAACGTTTGAAGTGTCGATGATGGTAGCAAACACGGCAGTCATTTTTCGTAGGGTGGTGTCGTAGAGCCGCAAATTATTCAACTCCTTGACGAAGGAGAATCCGTCTGGTTAAAAGGAGGACATTCAGTTTTGAATGGCCGAACGGCTTTCATTTGGTTTGTTTTAGATTAGTTTAGTTTAGGGAGAATCTAAATCCAAGCTGACTATCAACACGCATTTAGGATTGTTTCAGTTCAATAGGCTTCCATTTGGCATATCATCAGCCCCAGGGATTTTTCAAGGGTTTATGACACAAATTCTAGACGGTGTGGTGCGTTACTTGGATGACATCCTCATCTCAGCCCCTGGCAGGCAGACACATGATGAAAGGTTGGAAGTGGTACTCAAACGCCTTGAGACACACAGTGTAAGAGTGAATGCACAAAAGTGTGAGTTCTTTCAGAACTCGGTGGAGTACTTGGGTCATAAGATAGACAAGGATAGTCTACACCCCACCAAGGGTAAAGTTGATGCGATCAAGAACACACCCACTCCCAGAAACATATCTGAGACGATCCTTTTTAGGATAAGTGCATTATTGTGGGAAGTTCGTGCCATGTCTGTCCACCTGTTTACATCCTTTGAGCGAGATCTTGAGAAAAGATGTACCATGGAAGTGGACACGTGAATGTGACCAAGCTTTCAAGTCATGTAAAGCTCAGTTGGTAGAGAGTACAATACATAATCCAATGAAGTTAGCATGTGATGCTTCACCATACATTGCTGGTGCTGTCTCTCATGTGCTAGTAAATGGAGAGGAGACGCCTAACGCCTTTGCGTCTAGTACACTCAGTTACAAATAGAGCGAGAAGATCTTGCATTAATTTTTGCCATTAGGAAGGTTTCACAAATACTTGTATGGTAGAAGGTTTGTAATCGAGACAGATCACCAGCCGTTGACAGTGATCCTAAATCCAAAAGCACACATACCAACTCTGGCAGCAGCCAGAATGCAAAGATGGGCATTGATATTGACTGCATACCAATATCAGCAAAGGTACACAAAAATGCTGGAGAAACTCAGCGGGTGCAGCAGCATCTATGGATCGAAGGAAATAGGCAACGTTTCGGGCCGAAACCCTTCTTCAGACTGATGGGGGGTGGTGGGGAGAAGAAAGGAAAAAGAAGGAGGAGGAGTCCGAGGGCTGAGGGATGGGAGGAGACAGCCCGAGGGCTGAGGAAGGGGAGGAGACAGCAAGGGCTAACAAAATTGGGAGAATTCAATGTTCATGCCCGCTGACGCCATATCTAGATTACCTTTGTAATCAGAGGTTACCCCAAACAGAGAGAACGTGTTTTATTTCTCTCATGTAGAGGAGTTACCTATCACTTCAGGGGACATTCGGAAGGCTACTCGCACTGACAGACTTTTGTCAAGAGTGCAGGAGTATGTTACAAATGGATGGCCAAACAAATTGCCGGATTCAGAGGCAGAACTGAAACCATTTTTTGTACGTAGGAATGAACTCTCAGTAGACCAAGGGTGTGTCATGTGGGGAGCGAGAGTTGTAATCCCTGAAAGATACGGAGTAAAATTGCTAGGAGATCCTCCTGATCAGCATTTGGGAATGTGTCTCAAAGAGTCTAGCTAGAAGCTATCTATGGTGGCCTGGTGCAGAGTTAGATGGACAACAATTGTTCATTGTGATTGATAGTCACTCCAAGTGGATAGAGGTGTTTCCTATGAACAAAACGACATCCAGCAAAACGATAGACATTTTGCGAGGATTGTTTGCGTCCTATGGATTTCCAGAGGAAACTGTGTCTGATAACGGACCTTAATTCTGTTCACAAGAGTTTGCGTAATTCATGAAAGGGAATGGTGTAAAACACACTAGAGCCGCTCCATACCATTCCGCTTCAAATGGAGCTGCAGAACGCACAGTGCAAATTTTGAAGTGTACATTAGTCAAACAACTGCTGGATCCAAATCCAAAGAAAAGACAGTTGTCTCTGTTTCACAAACTGGCTAACTTGAGATGATGAACTAAGGAGAGGTCCTGCAGAGGAAGCATTGCTTGTAGTTGAATTGTCACTGAGTTGAATGTAGGTGCTTGTTTGCTAACATGGTAATAAAATGGCACATCCATTTCGCCCATCACTTTTAGCAGCCTTGGAAAAATAAGATGTCATTAGTCTTTGGACGCACTAATGACATCTTATTCTTCCAAGGTTGTTAAAAGACACACGTTAGTTACTTTAGACTTTAGAGATACAGTGTGGAAACAGGCCCTTCTTCCTACTGAGTCTGCACCGACCAGCAATCATCCCGTACACTAGCGCAATCCTACACACTAGGGACAAATTACAATTTTAACCAATCCAAATAGCCTCATGTCTTTGGGATGCGGGAGGAAACCAGAATACCCGGAGGAAACCTATGCAGTAACAGGGAGAAGTTGCAAACTCCACACAAACAGCACCTACAGTCAGGATTGAACCTGGGTCTCAGGTGCTGTAAGGCAGCAATTCTGCCCCCACTGTTACTTGATAGAATCTGAAGAACCATGTGTACATAATGTGGGTGGAATTACAGAATTCTGCTTGTAGTAGCACTGAACGATTTATCCACTTAATGCTCTTTGCTCTTTCCTCTTTGACATGCGCCCTTGAATTGTTTTTTAAAATATATATTATTATTGAGTATTTTTTTACCACTTTTTTAGGGAATATAACCTAGGTCATAGTTTGCTGAGTGAAAAATAATTTCTCCTCCTCTTTCCTGGCATTTTTGCTAGTTTCTATACCCTTGCTTCCTCCAATTCAAGAAATTGTCTTTCCCGTTCGGCTCCATCAAACCGCTTGTCGAGAAATCCACTGACTGCAGAAAGCAGCTGCTTCAAAGTCCTTGGGGAAGATTCCTTGAAAGCCGTGTGTTCTTCCCAGCCCTTGGTATCTATAACATTTCATTGAAAAGGTGGGGTTACTGTGTTACTGTTTATACTGCTGTTTTCTTTCCAGACATGGACCTCTTCCTGTCAGACCAGCGCCCAGGAAGTACACCATTGAATTGGAATCAATCGAGGAATGTGAGGAGGCTTTGGAGATAGACCCCAGTGAACAGGTGGTGGTGGCACGGAAGGTGTGTATTGCCAATCAATTCTTCGTTTTCTAGTTGTAATCTAATTTCCTGACATTTTACACTTTATCTTGCCCCCCACCCCAGTGAACTGGGCAATGCTGGAAAACCTGCTTCCATGTACTTACTAACTAATAAATAGGATACATAGTACATCGGTTTGGAGTGGGTGATTCAGGCATCAACACAGAAAACCTGGCCTGGTTTCTTTATCCAGCCTCGAGGTCTGCACGTGGTGCCCCTCCCCTCACCCAGCAACTCCTCCTCTCCTGGGAGGCATGAGGTGTTTGAGTTACTCTCATGTCGCACTCACGCAAATCGGTTTTCAAATGCATATCTTTAATCTCTCTGTTTCCGTATGAGAGAGCGCAGTGAATACAAGCCAAGGTGTAGGCCAAATCGCGAAATGAATGCAATACATTTGGTTATCTCATCTTAGCCAAAAGAAGATCTTAAATGTAGAGACACCTTTCCAGGAACACAGAGAGCAAGAGAAAACAGCTGATGAAGATTCATCTTTCCCCACTTTCATCATGCTGTATAGTGCAAGAATGGATACGTCACCCATCACCAAGGAATCCAAGACTAATCATGGAAGCACTGTCACTTTCTGATTGACTGCGACAGAGGATTGTTTAAAATCATGACCTCCAATAGTTCACCAAGGAATCTACATTGCTTGTTTGCTCATAGAATAGTGCATTCATTTGGACTATTGAATTGAAGCCGCTACCACCCATTCGTACATTATAATGCAGATCTTTGTAACATGATAAGTAAATACAAATTTTCACATCTGTATTTTGGTATTTTACTAATTAGTTTAATTCTGAAATAACTGATTAGTTGACGTTCATAAGTGATAGAATAAGAATTAGGCCGTTTGGCCCATCAGGTCAACTCCTTGATTGAATCATGGTTGATCTATCTCTCCTTTGTAACCCCATTCTCCTGCCATCTCCCCATAAACTCTGACACCTGTATTAGGTTGATGTTAGTTAGCTATTGACCTCTGTTTCTGTTTTGCAGGCGAAGAGTCGAGTGAATTTCTTCAAGCGCTTCTTTACTGCTCGAAAATGAAGACTTCCCAGACCAGGTCACGCTACTTGATCTTGGTGTACTTTGCGACACCACATTTGCTTGTTTTTATGTGTCTGGCGAGACTTTTTGGACACACTACAGATGGGAATGACACCAATATATTTATCAAAGCTGTTAATGAGTTGAACACTGACCACAGGTGTATAAATGAATACTGTATTGTTAATGTATGAAATGTATGAACGCAGCCCCCAGCGATGCATGTTGGTGTTGAACCAGCCAACCCCTGCATGGAGCCGGTGCAGGGCGACCCACTCTTTGCAGGGCATATCCGAGCCAGGTGGGGCTGTGGTGTTCGGTGCAACAGTGAATTGAGGAGGTCAGGAAGTCTGTTCCCAGCTGGTTCTCCAAGCTCCTGGTGTGTTGAAACCGGAGCCACAGAGGGTGGCTGCGTGATGGGAGAAGGGGTGACAAGATGACAGGCGTTGAGGTCCCAGTTGCTGTGAGTCCTGGGCGAGGTGGTGCAAAGGATGTTTGGCATCCAATGGGGCCTTGCACACCAGCCTATGGGTGAAGTACTCTCTGCGAAGCTTGTCGGCTGCGATAACTGCGAGCACCGGCAGAAGATCCGGAGTAGGACGTAGGCAGCCAGTGATGATCCACATGGTGTAGTTGAGGATGGCGTCTAGCTTGCTAGTATGAATGCAGCTGCATCATGCTGGGGCGGTGTACTCAGCGGTGCTGTACACGAGTACAAGAGCACTGGTTCAGAGAGTAGATGTCCAGGCGCCCCATGACGATCCAGCCAAGCAATGCAGGAGGTTGTTCCGTGCCGAGACTTTAGCACGGAGAATTTCAAGGATTTGCTTGTAGGTCAGCTGCAGATCTAGTTTCAACCCAAGGTATGTAGGAAATGGGTTATAGGGTAGGGGTGACCCATTGAGGGTGACGGTTAGCTGGCGTTGAGCTTCCTTGTTGTTCAGGTGAAAGGCCGTTGTGGTGGTTTTTGCCACGCTCAGTTTTAATCTCCAGGTCTTAAGGCAGCCCGCGAAAAGTTCCATATCCACTGAAAGGGCATCCTCCATGTTTGACCAACTCCTGTCCGAATGCAGTAGGGCCAGGTCATCTCCGTATCCATATTGGCCCGAGGTCGTGTGTGGCAGATCGCTGATAAAGAGATTGAAGAGCATGGGAGCCTTGGGGGACTCCGTTTCTTAGGCGTTGCAGTCGGCTAGATTGTCCGTCGCTGGACTTGAGTACAATACTTCAGTTGGCCAGGATGTTAGCAAGGAACCGCACTAAATGGCGGTCAGGAATGGTGTGGAGGTGCTTCAATATCAGGCCCTGGTGCTACACTGTATCGTAGGCGGCGGTGAGGTCCACCAGTGTGACGCCCGCCTTGCAAACCTTTTCGAAACAGTCTTCGATGTCATTGGTCAGCTTGACTATTTGGTGGGTAGTGCAGCGTCCCGTACAAAAGCTTGTACAGGACACAGAGAAGTGAGATGGCTCGAGGATTCCTTGGGTCGTACACACACTTGTTTGGTTTTGGCAGTGCAATGACTGTGGATTTCCGCCAGATCTTCGGAATGGACTGACCAATGAGGCAAGAGGAGTAGAAATCACGGAGCCAGACCTGGCATTTAGGACCGCAGTGTTTCAGGAATTCTGGCGGGATGTTATCAGGTCTCTTCCCACCACTCTCTGCGCTTCTTGTCGAGGCGGATTGTCATTTCTGTAGCCTTGGAGGCAGCCTCTTCGCCAGGTTCAGCGTACAGGAATGCGTCGTAGCATGCGTCACACTCTTCGTCCCACGTGGGGATGTACCGGCAATGATAGCCGCGAGGAATGGAACTCTTCGCTGCCCTGATGAGGAGTTTGCAGAAGGCTGAGTAGGCTTTGTCCAGATAGGTGGGTGTGGGAAGGCTGTCGATCCAGAAGTCCACCAGACTTGTGAACTAGTCCCACCTGGCCTTGCGGAAATTCCACCTCTTCGCAGGGTTGGTTGGGACCGGCTTGATGGGGTTGTCCGAGATAATAGTAAGATTAAACGAGAACTTACCAGTTTGAAGTTTGACCTTTATTTTATGAGGAGTTACGATGAGGGATTACGTGAAGACCCTGCCAGCACGCGTGCGCGACATTCTTCAAAGCAGCGGTGTGGAATTACAGTAATAGTAATTGAAATAAACATAGTAAGATAAGAAGAACTAATATACCAGTTTATAATAGAGGGCGGGAGCGGAGGGCACGTAATCCCTCATTGTAACTCCTCATAAAATAAAGATCAAACTTCAAACTGGTAAATTCTCATTTAATCTTACTATTTTACTTCGGAGTCACGTGAGTGACTACGTGAAGAATTTAAAGCTTTGTGATTTCAAGCCGTGGAACAGTCCATGCTTCACTCACTGCCGAAGTCATTCAAGAGAGGAAGTATGTTATTGTATTCAGACATGTATCCAATTCAGACAATAACAATTTATTTTAACAAAATAATCCTCCCCAGGGCTAAATATATTATAGAATTCAAACTTGATTCTGCAACACCGCAGGTTTGGTTATTGGCTTATTATAAAGAATTGGAAGGTCTTTCTCTAGACCATCCTGCTGTTGCCAGAATATGGTCTGTAGGCACTTCCTTGTCTCTAGCTGCCGGTGTTGCTGTTGCCCTTGTGGATAGAAACTTAAGATTTGGCAGTATCCACCCCAGCAGCTCCCAAACCTGTCTGAGCCATCTAGCGATGGTTAGTGCTGATACCCGGCCATTAGGCTGTTTATGGCTGTCCATAGTGCCAATTTACTTCCTCTTAAGTTTTAGTAGTCTTAAGGTATAGTAGATGGTGTGTCATTACACATAGTCGGGTGTCAGATGGGTATACCTAGAATTCCAAATTTTGTCTTGATGTTCCTGGTCTATCTTGTTTAACAAGCTCTAATATGCAAAGTTATCTTTTCTGGAGATGCCATCATTTATCCCAGTCTCAGTTTATGTAGAAACTGGACCCCTAGAGCTGAGACCAGTACTATCAGCATACTGTTTTTAAATGTCAGTTTTCCCCCAGGGACAGGGGCATTGCTGGTGCCCCTAGCAATGTTAGTACAACACTGACGTCCCAGATCTGGGAGTACCTCACTCTTGGAGGGTTAGTGTTATAAATAATCCTCATAAGTTTGGCAACTAGAGGGTGAGATCCCATGAAGAGTTGTCGTGGCGCCTGCCACCAGCAAGCTGACAGGGCACTCCTGCGCAATTATAGTGCTGCAGCTCAGTCCTTCATCTACATGAAGGTTGGACAGGAATTCCCAGGACGTTGGTGGTTGTAGCTGTATTGTACGCTACACCAGTCCTTGTTGATTCTTGATAGGCCGCCGTGATCATGCTCATGGTCTTGTCCGCCAGCCCGGATCTAGCATGGTGGACTACAGTTCTGAGACTATGTCCGAGACCACAGGGATCCATGGCTGTGTAGGCCAATCAGGTACTTTCAAGACACCTGATGCTGAGTCCATATGTGTTTTTGCTTAGGATCCGACTGATGAGGCAGGAGGGAAAAACATTGTAAACAATTATTCCCCATTCAGTGAGTAACGTCCATTGCTGCTGCCCCAAGTGTGGTTCCCAAGCGACATATGTTGGTAACTGGTGATTGGGTCTAGATGTAAATGGATCGATATCTGGTGTCCCTCTTTTGGTAATATCAGCAACTTTTTTGTGGTCCAACAGCCATTTGGTGCTGTCATTGAATTTTCATGACCTGGTGTGTGCCACTGTATTGAGCTTACCTGGTAGGTAAGTTTGCTGATAGCCAAATATGTATGTTAACACACCATAGCCAAATATATTGGCCAGATTGACACATGATATCGATCTTATTTCTCCCATATGATTAATATATGCCACCACTGTGATATTATCAATTTGTAGGCGGACATGCAGATGGTGCATTGTGAGCAGTAGGTTTTTAGCCCATGAAACGCACCCAACATCTCTAAATACCCAGTGTTTTTAGTAATGATGATGGGCTGGAACTATGCCAAGTATTCCCTTTCATCATTATAACTCCGAATTGCTTTGGCTGGTAACTGCATAGGCCGATCAAAGTGACCTGCAAGGTGTTTTTGCTCTTGAACTTTTGCCCTTTTAGAGCTTTAATGATGCAAGGCCCAAACTGAGTAGCTGGAAATGTTGCTACTAGTTTTCCAATTACCCTTGTCTCCTGTCTAATAGATGGTTTATTTTGTAATAATTAATTTTGTTTTAGGCTTCCACCAAGTCTGCTTTACTCTTTGGCAATGTTACAGACATATGGATAACGTTAATTGTAAATCCCAGAAAGTCCATAGTTGTGGATGCCGTCAACTTAGATTTATCTGGATGGAGATGACCCCAGAGTTTCACCCAATGTTTGGTAGCTAAAATTGCTGATTTAGCTAGATCCAGGGTTTTTCCCCACAATTGATATATCATCAAGATATGCCATGACAATATGTTTTTGTTTCTAATATTGCCAAGGCCAGTTTTTATATCTTGGTGAACAGTCTTGGGGGCTGAAGTTAGCCCATTAAGCAACGCTATACTCTGCCATAGTTGCCCCATCCAGTTAAATTTTAGGTGTCGACAATGATCCCTCCATGTCTCCCAAAACAAGTGTAATATTCCCCCTGTTAGTACAGGTCATACACCTTTGTGTTCTGGAAGAAACCAGATCCACCAACCTCCCTGATTTCCGGTGGTACGTTCCTTTCTTCAATTTCTGCCTCTTCTGCGGAAGAGGCGCCGGATTGCAGGGTTGGCACGTTTTCTATGAGGGTCGCTCTGGGCCTTGGCCTAAAAAAGGACCTTCGTGGTGCTGCGCGGCCCTCATGCTTTCACCAGCGTCCTGGTGTTGATACCTGCTGGTGGTTGCATAGGGGTGCTGTCATTGCTGATGACGCTGATGAGGCTTTAAACTCTTCGTCTAGCTTTTTTACTTGTTTAACCAAGCTCCCCCTCTGGTTGTGTTGCAGCTGTTTCGCACAACCTTGCAAATTTGGGGTTTAGTGCAGGTTTACTGTGCTCTCGCAAGCAATTGATTTCATAGTGGGTATTGCGGAGCAATGTCAATCCTGCTGTCATCTCTGTACCATCGTCTTGGGCGAGCAACCAATGACATGCCCGCTGTCAGAAGTTTTAAAATCTTCTGTAGTTTGACCTCCTGGGTTTTTGTGCCAGTCCCACTGTACCTCCAGATCGCATTGTTTGCTGCAGGCATTTTTAACGAAGTAAAGTTCACAGGAAGCCTATACTTCTCCGTAATTTCGTTACCTGTTCCTGCAGAGGATGGAAGTACAGGCAGTCGATGCTGGACGCCAGCTTAGTCTGCAATGGTACTTTTCGTTGATCCGTAATTTTGGTGATCACTCCCAGTAGCTCCTTAGGATTCTGCACACTGCCGTTTTCTTCAGCCACGTCCACTTCTTCAAGACCAGCCCAGCCCTGGTCCACAATGCTCTCCTCTGTCGAGGGAGATGCATTGTTTTACAGCCCTTGATAAGGTGCTGTTGTGGGAGTGCAAAAACTCCCATAGTGAGCTTGCTCCATCTCCCGGAGCAAGTCACGGGCGGACCTCTGCTGCACTCGGGCAGCGTGCCCCCTCGGCCGGACTCAGATGAGTATGACCGGCCAGGCTGAATCCTGCTGGGCTTTGCCTCCAGCCTGCTGCGCTGATTTGAGCTGTACGACTCATGGCGCTGGATTCGGCTTGGCAGAGTTGGAGTCGGTACGTGGACCTTAGTAACCACTCCAACGGTCACTTCCACTGCCCTTGGGCAGTGCGTCCTCCTGGCCGGACTCCCTGAGTCTATCGGCCGGACTGACTCCTGTTCTGCTTCCCTGCAGCCCGCTGTGCTGTTTCCAGGTATACTGCTGGGCTCAGCCTGCGCCGGTCGTACCCGGCTGTCGGCTGTCGGAACCTTCCTGGTTCCCCGCAGCCTGCGGTCCTGGAGCCGCTGTTTGCCCATGGCTGTTGGCTGCCTGAACTTTCCCTAGTTCCCTGCAGCCTGCGGTCCTGGAGCCGCTGTTTGCCCATGGCTGTCGGCTGCCGGAACTTTCCCTAGTTCCCCGCAGCCTGCGGTCCTGGAGCCGCTGTTCGCCCATGGTTGTCGACTGCCGGGACCTACCTGGTTCCCCGCAGCCTGCGGTCCAGGTGTCTGTTTTTCTTCTCCTTGTCCAACGTGCTGCAACATAAAGCACAGCAAGGGGAAGAAATACAACTTCAATATAATTTTTCTTACCTTGTAGGTCCGTTTCAATTTTGCCGCTCCCGCCCGTCGCTGTTGCACTGCGTGAGACACTATGACGCGCACGCGTGCTGGTGGGTTCTTCACGTAGTCACTCACGTGACTCCGAAGTAAAATCAGTGATGGGCGATGTTGTGATTTCGGGAAGTGATCCAGGATGATATGGTGTGAGGATGGTCCATACAGGTTTGCAAAAGCCAATTCAATGTTGGTAGTGGTGTTCCACCTGCCAGAGTGGAAGCTGTCCGGTTGTTTTGGGTCGTACAGGAGTTGAACGGCAGTAGCTGAGGCCCAGTCTTCTCATGCAGCGCCATCTGAGTTAGTTGAATGGTAGCCCCAGGTGGTGCTGTGGCAGTTAAAGTCTCCGGCGTAGATGCAGGGCGAACCAAAGGTGGGGATGGAGTTTTTGTGGAGCTTGGTAGAAGTTGGCTTGTATACATTGATGACCGTGACACCTTCGACTTGCGTTGTTGCCCATTCCACGTCGGAGTCAATCTGCAATTGTTTTCCATTTTGCTGTGTTCCTTACAAAAGTGGCAATCCCATGGGTGTCGCTCATGGTGTAGGTGGCCGGGGTATAACCAGGGATCTTCAGATGGGAGCTATCACTTTTGATAGCAGGATTGCAATGGCTTTGTGAGTCTGTAGCAGATTTTCAATGATGGTGGTCTTGCCCTTGGTGAGGTCTTCCGCATTCAGCTGCAGCAGGGTGATGCCATCCGGTTCGACACCTGTAGGTGCCCGCCCTTAAAAGGGCGCATGCTCCTGGTTGGCGCCGAGCTGCGGCGACTCAGCTCAGTTGACAGGGTTCACCACGGGGAGGTCGACAACATTAGCCCTATGTGTTATATAAAAGTTATATAAAGGTTCTAAATGCAAAATTAGGTATATTTTTGAGGTGTTAAGCAATGTTATTTAACTCTGCTCCTTGGGAGTTAGGATGTCAGAGAGATTATATTGTGAGATTATATTTCTGCTTGGAAATGCATTTGTACATTTAAAGTGGTGCTGCAGATTTGAGGAAAGCACTGAGTACATTAGAATATAATTTATCTATTACTTTCATGTTAGTTATGTTGCCATTAGGGTACAATTTAGAACTGCACTTTTGGAAATTATTTGTTTGACAAAGTTTTTATTAAAAGTTACAATTCCTTTTTATTACCTGTATTTATATTTGAGTGAAAATCGCGTCCAAAAGATGTCCTGAAATTGTGTTACTTGTTTACTGCCATAATGTCACTGCCATAATGGCTCTACCATAGTGGCTACCAAGGGTATTTAGCTGTACCTTGACCCGCTGCACTTCTATGGTAGGACAAGTATGCTGGCCACCAGCAAAGATCCTATAGCAGAGCAAGATAGGCTACTCCTGCGAAATGCAATGGGCTGACGTCTACGGAGTGGATCCTGGGCATTTTTCCCCGCCCATTTTAATAACCGGAACCTACCCGACCCGACTCGCAGTGTAATCAACATTGCGGGGGAACAGTTTGTATGTGTGATATAGGGTTAGATTCATAATTCTGTCAGTTCATACTTCTGTTAATTCGTGTCAAGAATAAAATTTGACTCTGGTAATTGTCTTTTTTAATGTTTTTTAAATAATTTATTTTTAAATGGCTCATAAGCTGTGTTGGAGTTGATTTTGTAGTAACCGGAACCTACCCAACCCGATCTGACTCCCAGGGTAATCAACGTTGCGGGGGAACAGTTTTTGTGCGTGATATAGGGTTAGATTCATAATTCTGTTAGTTCATACTTCTGTTAATTCTTGTTAAAGAATAAAATGTTTATAAACACACATACATGAATGTGATATAAATGTATATAATCATATAACACACACAATTATATTTCTTCTGATTTTTATATCCAATGATGAACTTTATTTCAGACTAGACAAGGGACATTAAATAATAAACATTGTAAACCTCCCCGCAACTTCACACACACTAGGCCCCATCCCACCCCCCAACTCTTCCCCCCCCCCCCGGCACTCCCTCGCCTCACCCCACACTACAATGTCTCCCCCCCTCCTATGCTGTAGTCCCTTAACCCACCAGCCCCCAACCCCACATCTCTACCCATGTTCTCTGCACCCCGGCCCCTACCCCACCTCGCTCCCAAAGATCTTATAGTGGAGCTCCGCTATAAGATCTTTGCTCTCTCCCTCCCCCGGCCCTACCCAACCCTCCTGCGCCACCATTATCCCACTTGCACTACTCCCCTCCTCTCTCACAGCTGCCCCGGTCCGCGCACCCCCTCTCCCCACTGCCCCGGGCCGCGCACCCCCTCTACCCGCTGCCCCGGGCCGTGTACCTCCCTCTCCCCGCTGCCCCGGGCCGCGCACCCCCTCTCCCCGCTCAAGTCAAAGACTTGCGAAGATACGATATGAAACCTGATACATCTTAAACATCTGATGATCTGTATCCCAGTTTGAAAAATATGCAAGGGATCACTGCAGTGTGGTAGCTTTTTCCAGGTCTAAGTTCACAAAGAACCTTCACAATTAACCAAAGGCTGTGCTAGTACATTGAAGATGATGGTAAATTTCATCAGAGATGTCTGATTTTCTGCGAGATCGCTCCTGAGTTACAAGAAGTGATCAACATTTTCCAAGGTCTAACTGTGAAGCTTAGTTATCAATGAACGTGCTCCTTGGTCCAACTCTGACCAAGATTCCCATCTAAACTTGACCTAATTTATCCATAGCCCTCCAAACCTTTCCTACATCCTCCGAACATTGAAGACTATTGGGCAGCTAAACTGCTTCAGTGATTGATTCAGTGAATATTACCCTAGTTACTGAGTATAATTACTGCTTTGTTTGATAAGGGGGCAAAACAAAATCTTTCACATCTCCCTGAACAGGCAATCGGGATATCATTCTGATCGCCGTACTGCACGACAATACATGAAGCATCAACCAACTCTTCTTAATCAAAGGCAAGAATACTGCAACTAAATCGAGTGGACACTTAATAAAGGTCACTTGTCTTTCAGTATGTTTGTACTGAAAACACAGAAAGGTTTGCCTGGACTATTGAAAGAACAAGGTAACACTTAAAAATGTCAAGATTTTTTGGATTACGAAATAAAAGCTTCACGATTAAAGAAAAAAGTTGCAGATGGGTGTGGCCATTTTAACTTTTATTGGAAAATTTGAATAACTATTTAATTGGAATCAGGTTTCAAGGGTTTAATCAAAGGTTAATTAGTTTCATTAGCAGCTACCAGCAGAGTTGCGGGCGGTAAACTCATTGTTACATTTTGCGAGAACGTTCAGCTTTCAATAGCTAATGAGAAGTTTACTTTTTGTAGGATTTTTGTTGGAATTTAAAAATGAATATGATTGGGGACATTCTCCCTGATGTCCTGCCTAATTCTGGGAGACATTACCTGTTTTTTCTCTCATTGCCATTTTTGAACATTCCTACACCAAAAGTTAATATTTCAGAAGTATTTCATTAGCCATAACTATTTCTGTGAAAGGGAAAGTGCCTTATAACTACTGTCATCGAGTCTTGCAGCGGAGAAACGGCCTCTTTGGCCCAACCTGCCCACACCGACCAACATGCTGCATCTGCACTGGTCCCATTTGCCCTCTAAACTTGTCCTATACATGAACCTGTCTAAATGTTTCTTAAATGTTGTGATAGCACCTGCCTCAACTTACCTCCTCCGGCAACTCGTTCCATTCACCCACCACCCTTTGTGTGAAAAAGTTACACTACAAACTATAAATATTTTTTTTATTTTAGAAACTTAAACATTATAATATTGTAAAATCATGAACAGCACTATAGTGCAGCTGGTAGAGAGCTGCTGCCTCACTGACCCAGCGAAGTGGCTTCAGTCCTGGCCTCTGATAAAGTCTCTGTGGAGTTTGTAACTTCATGGGTTTCCTCCCAGTGCTCCACCTTACCCCTGTCTGGTAAAGATGTGGAGCTTGATAGGTTAGTTGGTTCTGCAGGAGGAACTGTAGATGCTGGTTTAAGCCAAAGATAGACACAAAAAGCTGGAGTAACTCAGTGGGTCAGACAGTATCTCGGGAGAGAAGGAATAGTGACGCTTCGGGTCCGTAGGTCTCGACCTGGAAGGTCATCTATTCCTTTTCTCCAGAGACACTGTCTGACCCGATGAGTTACTCCAGTATTTTGTGTGTGTCTTAGGTTAGTTGGTTGATGGGTGAATGGGTGGAACTGAGGAAGTTAATAGGAATGTGGGGAGAATAAAAGATGGGGTTCATGTGTAAATGATTGGCTGATGATCAGTGGTACTATTCCTCAGTGCCCTACTTCCTTATTGTGTGTCCCTTCAACTCTATCATTAGTTCCCATTGGGAGCAACTTTCATTGAAAAGACTGCTTTCTTTTTAGTGGTACCATGCACTCTGTAAGCCTCAGATATCTGACAACACTTGATCTTGTGATTCAACTTCAAGAATAATCCAAGGTAAATATTAAATTAAGTCGGGCGGTTCAGGTAGCACTTATCAAACTGGATCAAAAGGGGAAGTGACTACAGGAAAAATTACAAAAGATTCTCGAATTAATGGGAAGGAAAATTTGAGAAGGGATAAAAGAGTAAGGCCAGGGCTAATTGTGAGCGGTGCGAGGGGGGACGTGAATACATAAAAATACCCTAGTGGGACTTATCTACAGGCCCCCAAACAGTAGCCTGGACATAGGGTGCAAGTTGAATTAGGAGTTAAAATTGGCATGTAGCAAAGGTAATGCTGTGGTCGTTATGGGAGATTTCAACATGCAGGTAGACTGGGAAAATCAGGTTGGTACTGGACCCCAAGAAAGGGACTTTGTAGAGTGCCTTCATGATGGATTCTTAGAACAGCTTCTATTGGAGCCTACCAGGGAGAAGGCAATTCAGGATTTTGTGTTATGTAATGAACCGGATTTGATAAAGGAACTTGAGGTTAATGAGCCATCAGGAGGTAGTGACCATAATATGGTCAGGTATAATCTACAATTGGAGAGGGAGAAGGGTAGATCGGTGGTGTCAGTGTTACAGTTGAATAAAGGGAACTATGGGGCCATGAGGGAGGAGCTGGCCAAAGTTGACTGGAAAGATACCCCAGCAGGGATGACAGCGGAACAACAATGGCAGGTATTTCTAGGAATAATACAGAAGGTGCAGGATCAGTTCATTCCTAGGAGGAAGAAAGATTCCAAGGGGAGTAAGGGGCGACCATGGCAGTCAAGGGGCGTCAGGCGCAGTATAAAAATAAATGAGAAGAAGTACAATGTAGCAAAGATGAGCGGGAAGCAAGAGGATTGGGTAATGTTTAAAGAGCAACAGAAGATAACTAAAAAGGCAATACGGGGAGAAAAGATGAGGTACAAAGGTAAGCTAGCCAAGAATATGAAGGGGGATAGTAAAAGCTGCTTTAGGTATGTGAAGAGGAAAAAAATAGTTAAGTAGGTAAGTCAATTTTATCTATATAGCACATTTAAATCAACTCGTGTTGAAACCAAAGTGCTTTACAGAGAAGAAATTAGGTTTCCATACATCCGTATAAAATAAAAAAGAGAAAAGACACAACACCCTATAGAATTTAACATGAACGTCCCCCCACAGCAGAATCAGCATTTTCCACTGTGAGAGAAGACACTAAAAGGGCCAAGCGTGTTTAAATGTCATATGAACCGACAGTGGAACAATGAAATTCTTACTTGCTGCAGTTTAACAAGCCCATTGGTCTTGGAAAGAGCGTTCACGTTGCGGTCCTGGTTCCACCACCAGGCACAAGAAGCACAAGACGCCATTGTATGCAAATGCCGAAAAGCTCTGGCTGAACAATTTTTAATCTTGTGATGTGGACTCGATAAAAAGAACGTCCATTAATGCAAAGCACACAAATAAATATACAATAATCAGTAATACATTGAATTAATAATCAGTAATACTAACTAACCAGACCGGAATTGTGCAAAACTAAAGTCCATAATGTAACCAAGATAAAGTTTGTTGAAGATCATAGTTGTTTAGTTTAGAGATACTCATGGAAACTTGTTTTCCATGGAGGTGACAGCACCCCCCTTCCCTCCAATGCCACTCTAGTCCCTATCACTGGCAGACAGGCCAATCCCCAGCATCATTGGTAGTTGCTGAGTGCAATTAGCTGACATTGGATTGGCCCACCTTAACCTCGTCAGCCTACTCCTTATAAACCCAGGCATTCCAGCCAGAGGGCAGAATGGAGAGGAAGCAGGAGGGGAAGAGGAAAAGGGGAAGAAGAAGAAGAGGAAGAAGAAGAAGAAGACGCAAGAAAGAAGAAGAAGACGCAAGAAAGAAGCAAGAAAGTAGAGAGAGAGTGAGGGAGGAAGGGAGAGAAAGTGAGCCGTCTCCCTGCAAGTTGTATTCCCCTGTAGCAGGTTTGAAGAAGACTGAGCCACTGGGACAAACCTGGGACCACCAGCGCCACCATGTGGTCAAGACTGAGCTGCCAGGAAGAAGCTCTGGACAGCTAGTGTTTCGACTGAGGTTAAGACTGTGGCCGGAGATGCCAGTGCTTCTTCCTGCCCACAAACAATGAGGGACTGCACCCACACACGGAGACAAAGGCTGAGCCACCAGGATAAGCCAGAGACTGCCAGCGTCGCCTCTTCAAGCCCAAAGCTGAGCTGCCAGGATAAGCCTGAGGCCTTTTCTTGAGGCAAGGGTGAACGGCATCTTCGAGGGACGATGAGACCCATGCTCTCAAGGCAGTCTGGGAGTTTCTTGTCAATGTAAATAAAACATATCATGTGAGTCCATCCTAATGCGAGTGTTGGTGTCGACACTGCCGATCCTGACATCATCCCCGACGCCACAGGCTATGTTGTCTCAGAGTATAGTTCAGCAAGGATGTGCCAGATGAAGATGAATGCATCCCATTCTCACCCCTGCACCATGCACATCATAGCTGGACTTGATCCATATTGTAAACCCTCTTGACCACTCTTCTCACACACTATTTCCTCAAATGCCGTTGGCTGTGAGTCAAGACAATTGTACAAAGACAAAAGTTGCCGGAACTTTGCTAACCAAGGCTATAGAGGTGATATATGTGGCAGATCACCTTTACCTCATTGTGTACATATATCATTGAAAATGTATCACCTGGGACTGAAGCCTGGTTAGGTTTAGTTCAGAGATACAGCTTGGAAACAGGCACTTCAGCCCACTGAGTCCATGCCGGCTATTGATCTCCCGTTCATATCAGTTCTATATGATCCCACTTCCGCATCAACTCGGGGCAATTAACAGAGGGCAATTAACTCACAAACCTGCTTGCCTTTGGTATGTGGGAGGAAACCTACGCAGTCACAGGGAGAACGTGCAAACTCCACGCAGACTGCACCTGAGGTCAGGATCAGACCTGAGCAACTGGCACTGAGGGGCAGCAACTCTACCAGCTGCACCACTGTGCTGCCCTTCGTGTGAGAAAATAGGAAGGACTTTCCGTGCGGAGGGGCAACCAACAGGAAGAATCTGGCCCTGCGGGTTGGGGAGTTGGTAAGTCGCTGTGTGGTGTTGATACTCAGATTTCGTATTGGGGGACTCCAGACCATTGAACCAGTCGTATGTTCTGAGAAGAAGATCAGTAAGTGGGGTGCAGAGCAGGTTGAGGGGTTCAAGGCATGAGAAGATCAGCAGGTTGCATTTCTGAAAGAATATTTGGTATTGTGGGAAGGCGTGGAGCATGACATGGTGGGGAACCTTGGGGGAAATTGATTTAAGAGTTCATGTTTGGGATTTGGATAAATCAGGATTGAAGGTGGGGGTGTAATTCTATATTGGGGTAGCGGAGGCTTGAACTGTCAATGGTAATTGAGAGACTTACATTACAGGGTCCCTATTCGGTGATGGACAGTAGGGCGTGGTTTACCCTGGAGTGCCCCAATATGGTTGTTTCCAGCACTGCTTCATTTCCCTGTAACACCCGGGCACAGTGGCGCAGCGGGAGAGTTGCTGCCTTGCAGCGCCAGAGATCCGGGTTCGATTTTGACCATGCTTGCAGTGTACGTAGGATAGTATGCGCATGGATCGTTGATCAGCACAGACTCGGTGGGCCGAAGTGCATGTTTCCGTGTTGTATCACTAAACTAAAAAAAAACAAAGGAGGGTTGCACTGGGAATGAACCCCTCACGTGCATGACATGCTGTGTTTGATTAATTCATGCAGGGATTAGTCCAGTATTCCTAAAGTAGTGTATTATGACCCAGAAAATGTCATTGTAGCATTTCACTCCAAGAAAATATGGTTTTGCAGTCACAAGAAGCTCAAAAAAAGTACAACCTGATTGAACCTTTAGACAAAGAGTTTTAACCTGTGTATTGTTCCATTTATGCCTTAATGGTTCTATGTATTGTGGATACAAGGAACTGCAGGTACTGGTTTACAAACAAAGAAGCAAAGTGCTCGAGTAATTTGGCGGTTCCAGTAGCATCTCTGTAATGGATGTGACATTTTGGGTCAGAACCCTCCTTTAGACTCGAAACATCACCTGCCCATGCTGTCCTGAAATGCTGTCTGACTTGCTGAGTTACTTCAGCACTTTGCGTCTGGTTCTGTGTATAGTTGGCCTCAGAAATTATTTCTTAAATTTTAATCCCCAAAAAAATGCTGGATAGTTTAGGGTAATCTTCTTTTGGAATATATATACTTTATTTAAAGACATCTCATAACCTCTGCTGCAATAAGCTATTGTTGAAGGCATGGTTCATGAGAGATATACGCAAGTCGCTATTGATTTTGACAAAAACTGTAGAAGAAAGGTTTGAACCATGTGGGGTAACTCTATGTCAATGACCGCTTAAATATAGTTATCATCGTTCATGGAGCTTTGAGAATGACAGTATGATAAACCCTCCCCGCCTATTCATGTCTTCACAGTCCACTTCCCATGAATGCCATCAATGCCACTTCTATGCCCACCCCCACTCACTTAGAACATATTTTTCTCATGATCAAAGCATAAACTATAATTGCTGAGATAATCATCTGGAAAAGTCCTGCATTATTCTATTAGTTGCAGTTTTGACAGCCTGAAACCAGAGAAGTAATTATAATGATTATGATGATGATAATGCAGTTGTCAAAGTGTGTCACTGATCCATGTGTACAGATCATTTATGCCCGCAATCTTTAAAGAAATACAAACTCATAAATATATGTTTGGGAAGTAATTTTTCATCTTTTAGCGAATCGGAGAATGACACAAATTGCACTGTTGTTCATCAATTAAACAGATAAATCGTTAAAACATCAGTTAAGGCATTTTGCATTTATCTTTTTGACAAACTCTTCCCATAATTATTCATCATGACTTCAAAACTTGGTTTCAGATCATAGACAGAAAGTAAAACCACATCATTACTTCTGTCACAACTGTTGTGATACTATTTCAATCTTATCCACATACCACAGATCTACCCCATTTTTATTGCCATTCCTATAAAGTGTTGAAAAAAATCTCCAGTGAGGAGCCAAAGACGTTTCTGTCGAAACATAAAATGGCAATAGCAGGAATGTTACCTGCATTTCTAGTCAGAAAATTAGGACTGGTGGTTAGGAAATACACTCAGTATTGAGTGCGGAGATTATGATCAATGAGTTTTGTGTAGGAGCAGAAGAACAAAAGCAACCAAAGATGGCGAAGGCCATTTCATCCCTTGCTCCAGTTCTGTTGATCATTGAGATCTGCGTTGATCTTGGAATTCAGCCCTACGTTTTCTAGAATTTAAAGGTACACTGCAGAAACAGGCCCTTCTGCCCACCGAGTCCGTGCCGACCAGCGATCGCCCCATACACTAGTACTATCCTAGACACTAGGGACAATTTACAGTTTTGCTGAAGCCAATGATCCTACAAACCTGTAGGTCTTTAGAGTGTGAGAAGAAACCGAACCCACATACCAAAACGGACACGGTCAAGAGAGAGTCATGAGTCAAGAGTGTTTTATTGTCAAATGTCCCAGATAGAACAATGAAACTCTTACTTGCAGCAGCACCACAGAATATGTAAACATAGTACACTGTAAACAATATAATAAATGAGAACGAACAAACTCCGTACAGGCAGCACCCATAGTAAGGATCAAACCTGGGCCTCTGGCACTGTAAGGCAATAACTCTACTGCTGCACCATTCTGCCGCTCCTCACTAACACTCACTTTCCTGTACTAACCCCATTTCATTTGACTCCGTTAATACATAAAAAGGGAAACCTTTGTCTGCAATCACCCGCGGGGTCATACAGAGTCTTTAGATAAGTATATATGATATAGATGGTAATATACTGATGTGTATAGAGGATTAGTTCAAGGAGAGAAAATTGAGAATAGGAATAATTGGGCTGGGCGGTGATAATTCACGGGGTGGAGGCACACGAGTTGTACATATTCTATTTCAATGATTTGGATGAAAGGATCATATAATTTTATTTGATATAAAGAAGGGCAGGTGCCAGAGTTTTAGGCAAGTTAAGTGAATGGGCGAGATCATGGCAGCTGGACATAACGTGGGAAACTAAGGTCAACCAGTTCAGTCAAAAAATAGAAATGTGAGGTTGTAGTGACACATGGTGGTGGCTCAGTGTAATTGAACCCTTGTGATTGGCTGGAGGAGTCACATGAGCGCAGGTGTTCTATTGGCGTTTTTTTTGCTGTAACTGCCATTCTAGTGCCACACTTGTGGAGTTAACATCGTGTATTTGGCAGTCTCCAGCGGCTTAGGTTTTTCGTTGTTTTCATTATTCAAAATAAAAACCATTTCACTTACCCACCGTCTTGACTCGCCAAACTGGTGACCCCGACGTGATTCAAACACGCAGCCTTCTACAAGGTGTTTTTTTAAATGGACCGAGATCAAAAGTATTGGTAGTTGGATTAACTTGGAAGTCCCTGTACACAAATTAAAGGAAGTCAATGAGAAACTGCAGTAATCAGTTGGGAAGACAAATGGAAAGTTTGCTTTCATAGCAGCTGTTAAGTACATCAGAATGACAGAGCCTTGTATTACCGACTTCAGCTGACTTTCAATGGTTTCAAAGTCCTTTCTGTCGGACGCCACAGTTGAAATTGCACCTTGCAAATTCCTGCTTTTAATTGGTTAAGGTTGCTAAAGTAACACAAAAACCCTCAGCTGTGTTTCAAAATGTCACTGACTTTCGAGCTTCCAACACAAATCTTCCTTCCCCCTCCAACCTGTCCCCACCACTGATTCCTCTCGCAAGGCCTACCTCCTAGCTTGAAGCATGCAATATCATAATATCCAGCTCAAGCAGCAGTCAGCATGGTGGCACAGTGCCAGTGTTGCTGCCTTAGACCTGGGTTCAATCCTGTCTATGGGTGCTGTTTGTATGGAGTTTGTACATTCTACCCGTGACCTGCGTGGGTTTTCTCCAGGTTCTCCGGTTTTCTCCCACATTCCAAAGTCGTACAGGTTTATAGCTAGATTGGCTTCTGTAAATTGTAAATTGTCCCTTGTGTGTAGGATTGTGCTAGTGTCTGGGATGATTGCTGGTCGGTGAGGTCTCGGTAAGCCAAAGGGCCTGTTTTCACATTGTATCTTTCAAGTCTAAAGCAGTTGTCTGCTGTGGATTGAAGTGTCTGCCTGAATGACTTCAAGTGACAGCTGCTTCATGTATTGGGGCCCGTGCTCACACTGTCCTCGGTCAGGAGATACTTCTGAACCAATCCGGGTTGAATTGCGCAGTTTGGAGATAGGAATTCACTTCTGCACCAGATCACGTGATGAAGAGGTGCAGTGTAGGAGCCCCATACAAGCTTGGTTCAGTGTCACAGGAGAGAGGTGTTTCATAGTCACACATGGTATTTCAATGTCCAAAGCTGAAATGTGGCCGACATTATGCTGAATATTAACACAAAATATGGAACAAAATATGAAATAAGTCTTGGAAAGGACACAGATGTGTTGGTTAGTAATTTTGCAGATGACACCAAGGTATCTGGGGTAGCGGACTATGAGACAAGCTGTCAAGGTGTACAGTGGGATGCTGATCAGGTACAGAAATGGACGGAGAAATTATAAATGTAGTTTAATCCGAGCAAGTATGTGGTGTTGCACTTTGGGAGGTCAGATGTAAGGGGACATTATACAGTTAAAGTCCCATTTAGGTGATTTTTTTCACACACACACACACACACACACACGCACACGCGCACGCGCACGCGCACGCGCACACACACACACACACACACACACACACACACACACCCCCACCCCCACACCCACACCCACACCCACACCCACACCCACACCCACACCCACACACACACACACACACACACACACACACACACACACACACACACACACACACACACACACACACACACCTACCTTCCTTCACCAGCCCGAGACAGCACTCCCCCCGCTTGCCCTGTCTGCTTATTTTTTTCACCCAATGCGCCAATTCACCGGTCAGCAATGGCACCAACTTACAAGAACCTCCGAGAACCTTTGACCTCCTGGCAATCCACTAGGACCTCCTGCTGACCCACCTACGGCTCGTGAATTCTCGCTACTCTCCATGGCGGCTTCATTCTAGTCGCCGCTAATTTTTCACCACGTTAAAAAATTCACGGCGACCATAATGAGGCCGCGACTAGTTCCCAGAAGGCGGGAACTCCTCACAACCATGAAGGCGACTCCCCGGCAACCACCCGCGAACGTGTGGCGACCATGTGGCGACCGCATGGTCTCCTGCAGTCGCCTAAAAAGTTGCCTAAGTGGGACAGGCCCATAACAGAGTTCATAACATCCTGAAAGTGGCAACACACGTTGATAGAGTGGTAAAGAAGACATATGGTATGCTTTCTTTCATAGGTCGGACTATTGAGTAAAAAGAGTCAGGAAATCATGGAGGGGTCGTAGGAAATCATGATGCTGTTTTATAGGCCTTTGGTTTGGCCACATTTGGAGTATTGCGTGCAGCTCTGGTCACCTCATTATAAGTGGGATGTAGCTATGGAAAGGTTGCAGAGGAGGTTTACCAAAAAGGGGCCTGGATTCAGGGGTATTAGCTACAGGGAGAGGTTGGACAGACGTGGGTTGTTTTCTCTAGAACGCTGGATGTTGTGAAGAGACCCGATAAAAGTATGTAAAATTATGAAAGGCATTGATACGGTAGACAGTCAGAACTTTTTTCCCCATGATGGAAATATTAAACACTGGAGGGCATGATTTTCAGGTGAGAGGGGCAAAGTCTTGACTCTTGACAAATTGTTTACACTTGGGGTGGTGAGTGCCTGGAACACCCTGTCAAGGGTGGTGATTGAGGCACATATGATAGTGCCGTTTAAGAGTCTTTTCGATAGGCATCTGCATATGCAGAGATGGAGGGATATAGATTATGTGAAGGTAGATAGGAGGTGGTCTTGGCATCATGTTCGGCACAGACATTGTGGGACAAAGGGGCCTGTTCCTGTGCTATAATGCCATCCTTCATGTCTCCATACATTGTACATTGCGTGGGCCTGTACATTTAGCAGCACTATTTATAAGATAATAGCTTTGTTTCCTACATACAATAAATGTAATTAACACACGAATTAACAAACGCACATATTTTAACAATGGTAAGGCATTATATGACCATTTTAATTATTTACTTTATATCACATCTTTTTTCTGGCTGATTGAAATGTTCATTTGTTTTCTACAATGCTCCTTTCTCTTCTAAAGCATTTGATCACTGACTCATTTTGCTCATTAAATGTCACAAATTTTACTGTGGCTGCACACAGCTTCTTTGCAGCCATTGTTCCTATTTTCGTCATCTTGAGACTTTATCATAATGAGTTACTGGCACAGTCCCACTACAACTTAGAAAACTAATAATTTCTCCAACAACATTAATTCTTTACAGAGTATTTGAACTCGTCCTTCACTAAGATTCTTAGGGCTTTCACTGAATTCCACTTTCTGCCTTGTTGGTTTCTGACCTAAGTCAATCTTCCCAAAGCAGTTCTTGAATCCACGCTGTTTTATGTTGATGCAATAACTTAGTAAGTGTCGTAATATTCATGAAAAATGATTGGTTTTCATCATATTGCCTCCATTCAATCCAAAAGCATGATTATGTTTCGGGAATAGAGAAATGAATTAAATTTAGACCTAATATTTATTACGATGCGACACGATATGGCATGATACAACTTTATTTGTCCCAGGAGGGATATTGGTCTGCCAACAGTCATAAATCACAACAAGATACATGAACATGAGATTAAAGTGATGAGTGGAAAGTCCAGGATTGGGGATGTGAAAAGATCGGGGAGAGGAGGGGGAGGGGTAAGGGGAGTCAGTCTACCCCACGACAGAAGGGGGCGGAGTTGTACAGTTTGGTAGCCACAGGGAAAAATGATCTACTGTGGTGTTCTGTACTGCTTCTTGGTGGAACCAGTCTGAAGCTGAAGGTGCTCAGTGTATCATGGAGGGGGTGAACTGTATTGTCCAAGATGCTCTGCAGCTGGACGATCACCTCCAATGATCACCTCCAATGAATCCAACTCTGCCCCCAGGATGGAGCCAACCTTCCTGATTAGCTTATTAATTTTGTTGGCGTCCGCGGCCTTCGCCCTGCTACCCCAGCACACGACAGTGAAGAAGATGGCACTGACCCTCTCCGCTTGATAGAACATCTGCAGCATCTTCCTGCAGACGTTGAAAGAGCAGAGCCTCCTCAGAAAGTACAGACGGCTCTGTCCCTTCTTATACAGTGCCTCAGCATTTCTGGACCAATCCAGTTTATTGTTTATTCACATGATATCAATGAACAACCAAATTATCGGTTTATGCCTCGGGAGTTGATCAATAGCTTACTATATATTGTTTTAGTTTCCTATTTTTCAGTTTAGAGATACTGCGTGGAAACAGGCCCTTTGGCCCACCAAGTCCGTGCCGACCAGCGATCCCTGCACACTAACACTATCTTAACACTATCCTACACACAACAGGGCCAATATTTTTTTTAACATTTACCAAGCCAATTAACCTACAAACCTGTATGTCTTTGGAGTGTGGGAGGATCTCGGAGAAAACCCACGCGGTCACAAGGAGAACGTACAAACTCCGTACAGACAGCACCCGTAGTTTGGCTCGAACCTGGGTCTCTGGCGCTGCATTCGCTGTAAGGCAGCAGCTCTACCGCTGCGCTACCGTGACCACCCTTTTCTTCCCTTTTATGTCATGGACTATGTTTTAATTCAATGAGAATAGAGTTTACTGATTTGTGATGAGTTCCAATTAAGCTTCATGTGCAAATAAGGGTTCAGATCTAACATGGAACATGGTGCACAATATTCATGGTACAACAGATCATTTGGCACAGTTGTTCTCTACCAATAGTTCAGTTCAGTTTATTTTATTGTCACATGTACCACGGTACAATGAAAAGCTTTTTGCTGCATGCTATCCAGTCAGTGGAAAGACAACACATGATTGCGATTGTGCCATTTACAGTGTATAGATACATAATAAGGGAATAACATTTAGTGCAAGGTAACGCCAGCAAAGCCCGATCAAGGATGGTCCGAGGGTCACCAATGGGTAAGATAGTAGTTCCTCATTGGTGACCCTTGGACTATCCTTGATCGGACTTTGCTGGCTTTACCTTGCACTAAACCAATGGGTTATGCTACACCGAGACTTCCACACACTCGTCTTCACCTAACTCTGATTCTTTTCTCCTGACTGATTGTCTTATTTTTCCTTGAAATGAATCTGTGTCTTTCTCTTTCTTATGATAAGTATTCTCCTGGCAAAATAAGTTTCACATGAATTCCTTTCTGGGTTTATGAGTGATTATTTTACATTTATCATCCCTTGTTTTGCAGTTCCCTCAAATGAAAACAATGAAGGAGGCCTAGGACAGGAAGGTCAGTGTGGGAATGGGAAGAGGAGATACAGTCATTGGCAACCTGGAGATCCAGCTGGCCCTGGCAGTGCAAGCATATATGTTCAGCGAAATGGTTGTCGACTCTTGGTCTCCCCGATGTACAGGAGGCCTCATCAGGAACACCTTTACCAGTAACACAAGTTGAGACTAGAGCATTGTTATGTGCAGGTAAATAGGAGGTGGCCATGGTATCATGTTCGGCACACACATTGTGGGCCTAAGGGTCTGTGTTCCTGTGTTGTACTGTTCTAAGTTTTATAATGCGATCCTTCATGTGTCCGTGCCTTGTACATTGCGTGGGCCTAATCATTTAGCAGCATTATTTAAATATCATTCATTGCTGTTAGGAATATAGACAGCGTTAGATTCACGTGGTCCAATCTATTTAGCAGCAATTATAAATCAGCATGCAATGTAAGTGGTGGATTGAATGATCCTGCGCTTTCAGATTTTGTCACAACTATGTATTTAGATGTGAGACACCCATTATTGTTGGTTTATTTGGAGAGAGAATTAGATCTCATGATGCCCATGGAAGAAGCAAAAGTGTCTGCCCCTTAAAACAAAGTGAAAATTGCATTAAAGTCTGGCTGACATTGTTGGCTGTTCCACAATACAGCCCGGATTCATTACTTGAAAGGAGATGCTCCAAGTTTCTGCTTGTGGCTGATATCACAAAATCATCTTACAAGGAGAAAAATATATTTAGGATGACAGATAGTGTTATTGTAAAATTTATCACATGAGCTCTCAACACTGTTGGCTTAGGGCGGCACGGAGGCACAGCGGTAGAGTTGCTGCCTTACTGCGCCAGGGACCCGGGTTTGACCCTGATTATGGATGCTGTCTGTACGGAGTTTGTACATTCTCCCAGTGACCTGCATGGGTTTTTCTTTGGGTGCTCCAGTTTTCTCCCACATTCCAAAGACGTACAGGTTTGTATGTGAATTGGCTTGGTATAATTGTAAATTGTCCCTTGTGTGTGTGTGTAGGATAGTGCTAGTGTGCGGGGATTACTGGTGTGCCGAGGGGCCTGTTTCTTCACTGTAGCTTCTCATCACTATTATCCTTCACTATAAATAAACCAAATCACACGAGTCCACCCTACTGCGCGTGTCAGTGCCGTCAATGTCGACCCGGCGTCATCCCCGACGCCACAATCCGTCTTTGCCCTTCTTGGATCCATCACAGCTTTGCTGACCTGCAGCTGCATTGAGAGAATGATTGTGTTGAATTGCGCAGCTCTGAGCTCAGTGATAGTTGCAACCCAACATTATCTTCATTGGATTCTACTTGACGTTGCAGCTGAAGGTTTAAATAAAACGTCTGAGTAATCATTGTTTCGTCACTGTATTCATCTATTTGTAGTTGCTCATTAAACACTAACGATTGTTAAATATATTTAATGACAATATGCATCAATAAATAACCAATGGATACATTCCAGGAATTAACTTTTGCTTCGCTTATGTACAACAGGATTTACCCCCTAAATTTCACTTATTCCCACAGATTACCGAGGGACTGGTTATGAGACTGGAGTGCATTTCATAAATGTAAAGTTTACTTCAGCATCAACGAAGAAAAGATTCAGGAATGTGACAATCGTGAGAAAATCTGTTCAGTTTAATTCTTCAAAGGATTACATTTCGATCATGACTTTGGGACAAATTCTCTTCCTGTTTTTGGAGTAAATGCATGGCATTTCTTTTGCATCCACCCAAGATGGCAGGTGGAAGATCCTCCTCCTACCCCCAACCCCTTTTAATATCTCATCTAGCACACGGGACCTACGATAGAGGCCGTCGGGGTGGCACAGTGGTGCAGCGGTAGAGCTGCTGCCTTACAGCACCAGAGACCTGGGTTCAATCAGGTGCTGTCTCTACGGAGTTTGTACATTCTCCTTGTGACCTGCGTGGGTTTTATCCGGTTTCCTACCACAGTCCAAAGACGTGCAGGTTTGTAGGTTAATTGGTTGCTGTAAATTGTCCCTCGTGTACAGGATAGTACTGGTGTCCGGGTGATTGTTGGTCAGTGTGCGGACTCAGTGTGATAAACGGTCTGTTTCCATGCTGTATCTCTAAAGCCTAAAGTCTAAAGACAGATTGCACAAGAATGATAGTAAAACGAACATTTTGGGATTGAGTCTTGAATGAGACTAGTTTGTTTCAAGAGTCTATATTTCAATTCAATGTAATGTCATTGAAAAAGTAGCAGATGGCAGCACTGATAATTACGTAACCATCAGTTTTATTCGGAGTATTATGATATCCATTTGCATTGTGGAAATTTGTCAGGGTTTTTGCCAGAATTTCAAACTGAACGTTGATTGAAGCTTCTTTACTGAGTCACAGTTGTAGACTTGCAACATGTTACAGCCAAGATTCAAGTCAAGAACGTTTAATTATCATATGTACTGGGACAGGAACACAATGAAATCCTTACCTGCTGCAGTTATACAAGCCCAATAAACACACCAAATCCTTCAATTGTATTTTGTAGAATTTAAAATAATGATTTTAATGGACATTTTAGTACATTAGGGTGGCGCAGCTGGTTGAGCTGCTGCCTCACAATGCTAGAGACCTGTATTCGATCCTGACCTTGGGTACTGTCTGTGTGGAGTTTGCACGTTCTCTTGTTTCCTCTGGGTGCTCTGGTTTCCTCCACATCCCAAAGACTTGCGGATCATTTAGAATCCATTAAACAGGATGAGGTTACGGAGTACTTAGAAGTTCACAATAAAATAGGCATGGCTTTGTGAAGGGGAGGTCTTGCCTGACAAATTTGGTTGAATTATATGAAGAAGTAAATAGCAGGACATACAAAGGAGAGTCAGTAGATGTTGTTTACCTAGATTTTCAGAAAGCCTTTGATAATGTGCCACATGGGAGGTTGCTAAGGATGATGAGAGCCCAGGGTATCAAAGGGCAGATACTAGCATGGATAGCATGGCTGGATGGCAGAAGGCAAAGTGTGGCAATAAAGGGGTCTTTTCCTGTTTGGCTGCCAGTGACTAGTGGGGTCGAATGGCCTAATTCTGCTCCTATCACTTATCTTCTTATGATCTTAGGACTCGATAGGCCGATGGACATGTTGCTGTACAGTATCTCTAAAGGAAATCAACAGGTGATCGATGATTGATGTGGACTCGATGGGCCGTAAGGTCTGTTTCTATGCTATATCTCTAGACTCTAAGCTCTGAACTCATATGAACGGGTGATCGATGGTCGATGTGACTCGATGGGCCGAAGGGCCTGTTTCTATGCTGTCTCTTTAATCTAAACTAAATAAAACAATTGCTGATATAAACAGTTGTAACTTGTTTAAGAAAAGCATTTTTCATTGGGAAGCTGTCAGGAATCCAAGCATAACTCGGATGCCTCATTCCTTGGATTAAGGCACAGGATTCATCATCGAGCTTCCGAATGATCGTGTCATGAGATATTCCACTAATTGTTAAGTCAGCAATGGTTCAGATTTTCAGCGTAATTATTAAATTCAACATCGATGAACCTGAGCCAAACAACAGCCATTGATCCTTTGACCCTTTTTGACTCAAATAAAGGAACAAGGACAGGGGAGAAAACGAAGCCGTTTTTCAACCGACTGCAATAGTTTGTTTACAAATGATTTTTAAATGAATAAAATGTCATTTTAAGTTTAACCTCAAATGTAGTGAACATTTAGAAGATCAGAATGCAGCCTGAAGGATGTGCGTCAATGAAGTATGACTTTTCACTGGTCAAGAGAGAGTCAATGATCAGCTGGTACTGATCTCTTTCTGGTTACTTTCTCTGCTTCATTCTTCAGGATGTCACCGCCCTCAACCATGTTGTAGTGTAGAACATGAGTAGGTTAGGATTAGCCTGAGGACCTGTTGGTTCATAACACTGTCAAACTCTTTTAACACATGTGTTTTCCACATCTGCAAAGCTGGAGCACATCTGTTTCTGCTGCAGTGCAATTTTTGCTCACCACAAGGATACTGTACATCCCTAATCCCAGCCAATTTTCCATATTTGTGTGGAGCTCTTCGCTCTCCAAGGATGCAGCTAGCCCGAGTGAGAGCAGCTGTTTGATTCAAGGGGCCTTCAGAAGCTTACTTGAAAGGAGCTCTACAATCCCAATGCCCCTCACTGCAAACACACCTACAATGGAATGAAGAAAACAAAGATATTTGTGATTTCTGGTGTTGCTGGAGAATTAATTGAATAAACTCGACTCCATTTCTACAAATAGATCAGTAAGCAGATTATTTGGTGCATAATTCATCTGGCAAGAATTCAAACGGCAGACAGATTCAAAGTTGTTATCAAATATCCAATTTCTGTCTTCCCGATCTGAATAGAACAACAAAGGCTTGTCTGGCCATTGGGAGTGATGAAGATCATGATTATACTTTATTGTCACATGTACTTGGTACAGTGAAATTCTTTGTTTTGCACACCATACACAAGGTATGCAAAGAGTCGCCTCATATAGGACGTTAGCTAAGTTACAAAATATTCATTAAAGTCTCAGTGGTCTCGCTTTGTTCTTGCCGCACCCACTGCCGGGTGCCACTTTGTTCTCTCTGTTGCTCCCCCCCCCCCCCTCCCCATGCCAGGTCCCTCTGTTTTCATGGGGAGTCCTCGACCGACCACCAAGAAACACACGGCCCGACCTCGACTGACCTCTGACACTCACACGGGCGACAGCTCTTCAACGGCCCTCCTTGCTCGACCGCTGGTCCTGAACTTGCCCCTTCTTCTCAGCGGTCAGTTCGGCCACCAGGATCGTCCATGTTTGATGTGGACGTAGGCTGAGTCTGGTCTTGATCGGCTCCGAGCCAGTGGCCGGCCAAGTCAATGAATGGGGTAAAGGATACGAATGGCCTAGAATTCTGCATCTTAATCAGCAAGTGCATGAACACTAGGACAGTATTGACAGTCAGAAGCAGATAATCAATCAGATAAAGTTTGGCATTTTTGTTAATCATATCAATATTCTGCCAATTTACCAATGAATATACACAGCTTCCTTTAAATCTTTCTTGGGGTAAAGGGTCTAGATGTGTCCACTGAATATTATTTTGTTCAATTGTGATGTTGAAATTTGAAGAATCATTTGGAATTAATTTTTGCACTGGTTTAATTATAGACATGATCCATCGTGCTCATGATAACTGTGTGATAAAGATAAGCCATGGCCTTTGGTTAAATTATAATTAAGTTTTATCAATTTTGATAACTTGAACAGCTCACATTTTACCCGAGTTTATCTCTTTCCGATGTTTATTTTGTTTGCTTTTCTGTTTTACTCATCTTCATTGACGTCTTATGCGTTTCTAATTCTAATGACACAACTTTTGATGGAATTTAGTCAAAGTGTCATACAGCACGGAAGCTGGTTGAAGGTGGTTGCCGGAGGTTGCAGGTCCTGCAACCTCCGGCAACCACCTGCAACCTCCGGCAACCACCTTCAACTAGCATCGCAACCGGCTTTGACTAAAATATTACTGATTTTTAAAACGGCAACCTATTTTTACTCGCGGCCGGTTTTTAATTTTTTGAAATAATCAGTGGAAGATAGAAGAAGCGGAAACCACTTTCGACCATTAGGGAGAATGACAAAAACCTCCGGGAACCGCATGGAAACCTTGGGTGGGGCGCAAAGTCTCCAAAGGTTTCCGTTCAGGTTTCCTAAGTGGGACAGGGGCATTAGATTTAATCTTCCGGAAGTGGCGGCGCTGCCCAAGCAGCTGCGGTTCACCTGCAGTCCGTCTGTCTTTTCTTTTTTTTTTTTTTCTTTTTTCCTGTTGTTTAGTTTATTTCATTTATTTTAGTTGTGTATGTGTGGGGGGTGCGAGAAACTGTGTTTAGTCTCCTCCTTCGGGGGGAATGCGACCTTTTATTGTCGTATCCCCCGTCTCCGTCTCCGTCTCCGTCTGCGCTGAGGCCTATCGCGGAGCTGGCAGCCTCCAACTCGAGGCTCCGAGATAAATCAGAGCCAGGACTTACCAACGCAAGGCTGGCCGACTTCGGGGTTGTGGTGGCGTTGCGGCGGCGGCGACCCGACTTCGGAGCCTCGGAGGCTCAGCCGCGGGCCCAGTGGACTCGGGGGAAAAAGCAGGAACAGGGTACTGATTTTGGATGATCAGCCATGATCATATTGAATGGCGGTGCTGGCTCGAAGGGCCAAATGGCGTACTCCTACACCTATTTATGTATGTTTCTATTTGAGGTTGGTGCATAACATTCTTGTCACTGAGTCAGATGATTGTGAGTTCAACTCTGTTCTAGACCTTGATCTTGTTCTCTTGGCTGACAAGTCAACGCCAATTATCGATCACCCGTTCACACTGGTTCTATGTTATCCCACTTTCTCATCCTCTCCCAACACACCAAGGACAATTTACAGTGTCCAATTAACCTACAAACCCGCACGCCTTTGGGGTGTGGTAGGAAACCGGAGCACCCAGAGGAAACCCACGTGCTCACAGGGAGAATGTACAAATGTCACACAGACAGCACCTGAGGTCAGAATCAAACCTGGGTCCCTGGCGCTTTGAGGCAGCAATTCCACCAGCTGTGCTGCCCTACATTTGCTTTCTTTCATATGGTAGTGTTATATTGTATCTTGTAGCTAGCAGGCAAGTAGCAGACAAAATTACATTGTTTTATGTTTCACTTGGTATCCAGTTTCTATGTTTCTGATATTAATGATCTGAATATGATGTGTAGCAGAGTAGATCTGATTTTAACAGAGAGAAATGTTTAGATCACATCACACTTCCAACGATCGCATTGACCTTTTGCAGTTAATTAAGCTCTAGGCTATGAAACAAATGGTCCATGAGCTGATCATGAGGAAGCAGATCATGAGGCTTGGTCTCTCGAATTGTGATTTTCGGATAAATAGCTGCTATCGTAGACCTTTGTCTATGTTAAATGATCAGGTGCATATGAAACCAATATAATTATAAACAAATGAATGAAAATTATTAAATAATGAAAATAATACATTTATTGAAAATAATAGATTTATTGAAAAAAAAGAGGAATATTCACTATCAAAATTATTTAAAGTAATGATTGATTAAAATTATGAATAGCCAAACATGTCATGCATTTTAGAAGGACAAACAAGAGTAGACGAAGAGTTACATGGACAAGAGTTGAAGCCCTACTAAGTGATGTGAACAGAGGGATATCCAGATAAAAGGTCATAAATCCTTGAAGAGAGCAGATAGGATGGTGAAGAAGGGAAATCGGATGTCTTCCTTCAGCAGAAATGGTGGAGAGTATAAGAGAGGGGATGTTACGCTACAACTATGAAACATTGGTTTGCCACACAGGATTGCCATATTGTGTTCATTTCTGGTTGCCACACCATCAGAAGGATGGAGAGGATGCAGGATATCAGGATGTTGCCTGGATTGAAGTTTCACTTATAAAGAGTGATTAAATAGGCTGATATTGTTTTTCCTGGAATGGAGGAGGCTGAGGAGTGATAAGATTAAGAGGCCCATAAATAGTGGAAACAAGAAGAAGCATTTTCCATTATGACGGTGTTGAAGATAAGATGGCAAGGGCTTGGACTGAGAGGTGGGAGGTTTAGGGGGGATCTGAGCAGGGATTTCTCCACACATAGAATTTGGAATGTGCTATCTGAGAAGTGGAGCAGGTAGATGCATTCATTACATTTAAGGAATATTTAGGTAAGCACTTGAATTGCCAAGGATGTCCACCTTTAATGCAGGTAAATGGGATCAGTGTGGATGGATGCAATGGTTGGCAAAGGCACTGTTTCTGGATTCTTCATTTTGCTATGACTTAACTGTACTTACCTTTACAATCTGGTTTGACATTGCCATTCAGCGAATGGGGCCCCGCAGTACACACCAACCAAAGGGGTGAAAACAACATGCAGGAGTGAGATCTGCTCCTGAACTGGGAGTTGAGTCCAGTTATAGATTGGGAGGTCGGACAATGCTTACTCCTGACTTCTGTGCTTCAAAGCAATGGGGCAGATGTCAGGGGTGAAAGTTGGCCTGCTAGTTAGATAACTTCAGAAGTTCATAAGACATAGGAGCAGAATTAGGCCATTCGGCCCACAGTCTACTCCGCCATACAATCATGGCTGATCTATCTTTCCCTCGCAATCACTTTCTCCCCGTGACCTTTGACACCCTTACTAATCAAGAACCTGTCAATATCTGCTTTAAAAATACCCAATGACTTGGCCTCCAATGAATCCCACAGATTCACTACCCTCTGACTAAATAAATTTCTTCTCATCTCCTTTATAAAGGTAAGTCCTTTTATTCTAAGGCTGTGTCTTTGGGTCCTAGATTTTCTGACGAGTGAAAACATCCTCTTCACATCCACTCTGTCCAGGACTCCATGGGACTACTAGCCATCTGTGGACATGACATGGGCCCAGGGGTTTAAGTCATCTGTTTGCCTACATATATGACAAGCAGACACCTGGAAAGGAGATAGAATGCCTTAAGGATAGCATTCATTTGTTTACTTTGTGGAATGGTTGGACCATATTGTGCATGGAATTGGTTCAGAGTGGCAAAATCTTTGATCCAGAATCCACTTTATGTAAAACACAAAATGCTAGAGTAACTCAGGTGGTCAGGCAGCATCTATGGAGGAAATGGAAAGGTGACATTTTGGGTCAGAACACTCCCACTGACTAAAGAAGGGCCCTGACCCGAAATGTTGCCTATCATTTCCCTCCACAGATACTCCAGTTTTACAAAAAATTCCAGGATGTGCAGTTCTTTGAGTATCCATTTTATGCATTAATTTGAATATTTGAACACAGCGTACAGTTTCAGTACGATTAAGTATTTGTCCACAGAAGACATAGTCTCGCGTAGTCAAGTCAAGTCACATTTATTTATATAGCACATTTAAAAAACAACTCTCATTGACCAAAGTGCTTTACATTTGTTATAAGAATAGTATACACAAGCAAGCTACATACATATATACAAATAGCCCTTGCTCAGAGGACGTCAGGAAAGGCTTGGGAGAACAGATAAGTTTTTAGTCTAGACTTAAAGCAGTCAATGGAGGGGGCAGTTCTGATGGGAAGGGGGATGCTGTTCCACAGTCTAGGAGCTGCAACCGCAAAGGCGCGGTCGCCCCTGAGCTTATGCCTAGACCGCGGGACATTCAGCAACCCCAAGTCGGCCGATCTGAGGGACCTTGAGGTGGTGTAGTGGGTGAGAAGACTTTTAATGTAGGTGGGTGCAAGCCCATTGAGGGCTTTGTAGATAAAGAGGAGGGTCTTGAAATTTATTCGGAACCGCACAGGGTGCCAGTGGAGAGAAGCCAGGATCGGGGTGATTAGGTGGTTTCTTCTTATTTGAAATTACCATAATTGAGCATTTGTTAGGGTTGAAGCTCATCTTCCATGTGTTTTGCCATAATTCCAAGGACTTAAGGTCTTCTTGTAAGGAATGCTTCCGATGCTGGAGTCTAATGTAGAATACACAGTACTGGAGTAACAGTGGGTCAGGTGGCTTCTCTAGAGGATGTGGATTGGCGCATTTTGGTTCAGGACCCTTTTTTTTGAGGTGCTTATCCTCCAGTTTGCATGTGGCCTCACTCTGGCAGTGGAGGAGGTCTAGGTCACAAAGGTCAGTATGGGAATGGGAAGGGGAGTTAAACCCGGAGATCCAGCAGACCTTGGTGGACCAAGCATGTGTTCGGCAAAATGGCCACGTTGTCCACACTTGTAAAGGAGCACCAAATGTAGCAGATGAGGTACATGTGAAGGGCTGCTGGGGAGAGGGAAGAAGGAGGGAGGTGAGGAGAGGAGGTATGGGGATACGTGTTACATCTCTTGCGCCATGAAGAGTCCCGACCTAAAACGTTGCTATCCATGTCCTCCAGACATGCTTCCTGACCTGTTGGGTTACTCCAGCACTTTGTAGAGTTTTAAAGTAATTGGTAAAAGGCTGGCAGAGGAGATGGGGGAACTGTTTCTTTTTCAACCAGCGAATGGTAGAGGCAGAAACATTGTCTCTTTTGAAAAGTGACTAACAGCGTTTTGATCAAGGAATGAGAACTGGAAATTGGGATTAGGCCGAGTGGATCTTTTTCGATTGACACAAACACAGTGGATTAAAATATCTCCTGTTGTGTCACAAATTATCAGTGATTCCATTCTTTGAAATTTCACAGCTGGAAAATTTATTGCAAGATGAAATAATTCTTAATTAATTCATCAACGTAGTTCATTCATTCATAACTGGTGAAACTAGGTGCAATTAAAGATGTATTCATGATATAATTGAATTTTGGGGTCGTTAAAAGCGAATTATGGACATGATTATTTCAAATTTGTTTTGTTGATAATGATCCCCAAGTACTGGAAACACATTGCATTTTGTTTCAATTACTTCCAGAAACAAACCCTGCTTCCTCTCAGCATCACAGGCTTGCTAATAATGGCCAACTGACACAGACACAAAACCTACTTTTCCACAAATAACTTCAGTATCCTAATACTTCAATAAAACTTCTGGTCTATTTCAAGAAGTTGCCTAGGATTGTAGACATTGACTGAACAAAGCCCAATCTTAGAGCTGCTGAAGAATTATATCTTTGTACTCAATTTGTTGAAATTGTACACAGATCATTATAGTTCTGTTGCTGAATTGAAAATCTGATTAAAATTATTTTCAAGGCTACGTCAACAATGGGTTACATTATGTTCGTAGAGTCATACAACACGGCCCACAGTTTCTTTACCAACCTGCTTGCAACCATTTGCACTAATCATGTTTTATTCTCTCCACATTCCCATCAACTCTGCTCAAATTCTACCGCTTGCCTAACCTTTAGAGGGAATTTGTAGTGGGCAATTAACTTATCAAGCTGCACATCTTTAGGCGGTGGTGGGAAACTGGAGCACCAGGGGAAACCCATGTGGTCACGGAAAAAATGTTCAAGCTTCATGCAGACAGCGCCCGGAGGTTAGGCGTGAACTCAGGTCGATGGACTCAGCTATGCCATTGTTTTAGTTTAGTTTAGACCGAGGTACAGTGAAAAGCTTTTGTTGCGTGCTAACCAGTCAGTGGAAAGACAATACATGATTGCAATCGAGCCATCCACAGTCTACAGATACGTGATAAAGGTAATAACTTGTTACCCTTATACTCAGTTTGCTGTACTCAGTATTGGAGGAGAACAGGGTGGTGGTGTGGGGGCTGGGGAGGTTGAGATTTGGAGATACCTGTAGGGCAGTGGGGTGGGGGGTGAGGGGGAACGTATCAGTGTCAGAACGTACCAGTCTGAGGAAGTGATCCTACAATCAAAGTCCTGAAGAGCAACTTCTCATTGCAGGGAATCAGCAGGCTGCCACTGACTGAAGCCCAAAGCTGAATAAAGGCATACGTGGGAAACAAACAAAGCAGATGCAGATTCACTAATACTGAATATGGAAATTTAAAAAATGCATTTCAGGCCCAGTTTTGCAGACAGAAACCGGAAGGACAAATCCTATGGTTTTGGTTGATGGATTTTGTTTTAGATCCATAACATGTACAGCTGCAAGTTTTCGAAAGTCCTATTTAAGAGTTAAGTCAAGAATTAAGAGTGTCCAATTGTCATACGTACTGAAAACAAAATAATGGACTTAAAGCGCAGTACTCATAGATAACATAATAATCAAACAATATTCAATAAATTAAAAACCCCAATATGAGTGCAAAAAAGCCCAAAGACCTTAGTGCAACCAAGACAATTCATAGTTTGTAGTTGAATCGGAGTTTGTAGCATTCAAGATTTAGCTTAGTTTAGTTTATTGTCACATGTACTGAGGTGCAGTGAGAAGCATTTGTCTAGCCAAAACTGTACATGATTACAGTCGAGTCATCCACAGTGTACAGCTGTACACTGAGCTTGATGACTGTTGAGAAGAAGCTGACACCCTCACCTCTGTCAAAGACAAATCAAAGCTTTCCCGGATCATCAATCAAGCAAGCAAAATAACTGGCAAAACTCAAAATCAATTATCAGTACTCCACACCCAGGCAGTTAAAAGGAAAGCCAACCTCATTACACAGGATCCCACCCACCCCCTGCACAAGTCCTTCCAACTTCTGCCATCAGGCCGCCGATATAAAGTCCCCCTATCCAAGAAAAACATCCACAAAAACTCATTCATACCCATTGCCACAAACAGCTTAAATAAAAAATGAACAAGGGACAAATTAACCCTGACGCACTGTCACTTTACATGTATTCACAACTTTTATCTTGTCTATTTTTATAGTTTCTAATCTTTATACTTGCTTTTAAGATCTATACACACTATGTGTGCTCGCAGAAATCTGTGTTGTATGACTGCTTATCAGTACATTGTCCTGGTTGTATGTTGAGCCACGTCAAAGAAGATTTTCTGTTACGACAGACAATAAAGTTTTCTGAATCTGAATCTGAATCTGAATCTTGAACCTGGAGATCTCGTTTTCAAACTCCTATACCTTCTTCCCGATGACAGGAGTGAAATGAGAGCATGGCCAGTTTGGTGTGGGTCCTTGATGATGCTGGCTATCTTTTGGTGGCAGAGCCTCCAATCCATCCTTTTGAAGGTGGGGAGGACAGTACCCATGATGGACCGTGTAGTTTACACTGATTTTTATAATCTCCTTCATTCCTGGAAGTTCGTGTTGCTGTACCAGGCCATGATGCTGCAAGTCAACATGCTCTCTACCGTACACCTGTAGATGTTCAAGAGAGTATTCGTCGACATACCAAATCTCCTCAATTTTCCAAGGAAGTATTTATTTGTTTGATAGCGTACCATACTTGGGGCACACATCCTTTTCACAAGCTGACAAGGTATAATCAGATTGTAAGGCACTGGTTGCCATTGCTGAGGTGGAGTGGGCCACAATTGGTTATTGGGTCTCAGCAGTGATCAGTTGACGGCCATTTGCGAGCCACTGGTGTGAAAGGACTTCCCATGTTTTTAAATGTCACTGATAATCATAGATATTCAAATATATTTCAATAGATTAAAATAATTTAAAGGGTTAAAAGATCTTAAAGTACAAAAAAAAAATTAAAACCCACATAGATAAAGTAAAATGAAGATAATAAATCTGGGTTGCACAACTGTGCCAACTCTCCCTGGAAAAATGCTGCCATATAAACTATTAAGGGTGGCACAGTGGTACAGCTGGTAGAGCTGCTGCCACACAGTTCCAGAGACCCAGGTTCAATCCTGACCTCAGGAGCTGTACATGTGGAGTTTGCACGTTCTTCCTGTGACCGCGTGGGTTTCCACCAAGTGCTCTGGTTTCTTCCCTCATCCCAAAGACATGCGGGTTTGCAGGTTAATTGGTCACTGTAAAATTGACCCTGGTGTGTAGGAGTGGATGAGGAAATGGGATAACTCAGAACTAGTGGAAACGGGTGATCGATGGATTCCGTGGGCCGAACGGCCTGCTTCCATGCTGTATTTCTAAACTAAACTAAAATGGATTCATATCATTCCTCAGACAATGCTTTCTCTTTAGTAATGCATGTTGAAATTAGACAAAGTAGTTCCGAGAGCCACCTGTGTTGGGAATTCTCAGGCAAATTAGGTTTTAAAACGACATTGGTAGATTGGAATCCCTGTAAGATAAATCTTATAGTTTGGAGCCACCTGTACAGAGCAACAAATACCACTCACCCTAACTGTTGGACTCCTGTCAATGTGAAGAATATTTCCCCATTGCCCCAACCCTCTGATACCTTGAAACCCTGCTCCTTCCCTCTGATACCCATGACCCTGACCCAGAGAACCTCTGACGGAGGCCCTGTTTTCCAGGACCCCCCTCCCTGCAACCCTCTCACCCCCTACACACATATAAACACCTCCAAAGCCTTGAATATTCCAGAAATCCCCACTCTGATCCTCCAAATCATTATCTCATTCACTGGCAGGATCCTCGGCATACACTGAATCCCAGGTCCTAGATCTTGGGAAGATGATGAAAATATACATTGCCCTTTCAATAACACTTAAGATTTGTGTTCAGATCCCAGGATTGAAATGGCAATTCAGTGTGCAGTTTTGTGTCAAATTTTGTTTGGTAATACTTCACTGAAGCATCCTGAAATCCATTTTACTACCTTAAAGGCAGTATGGAAATCCAAGATGTTGTTAAAAAGTTATTTCCCTGCAGGCCAAACAATGTTACTTTCTTATGATAGTTATCTGATGTTACTTAGGAGCATATCAACATGTCAAGATAAACAAGGTAATTTTTGCCCTGATAAAATAAACATAATGGGTCCAGGGAGGAAAGTTGGATAATGATCTAATTAGTTTGATCCAGAATGTCAACTTAATTTAGTAAACTTCTTGAATATCCTCTCTGACAGCGATCTTTGGCAATCAATTGATTATAAAGGTGTTTATTTTAATAATTGGACTACTTCATCCCATTAACCAAGCACAATACACAAACTGTGACACTGATTGATCCTCAGATAAACACCCTCGAGGGTCTGAACTCATTGTCCAAGGCCTGTTACATGTGATCAATTTAACACTGGTCCACGAGTCTTGAATCTACGGAGGGAAATACTTAAGAAACGTCGACATTTCTGGTAACTAAAATCCATATCATTTTGACATGAAATTTCAACTAGCTGATGAGGTGGTGGGGGAAAAAAAACAATGGACAATGGGGACCTGGCGTGGGGTGAACCACTGTGGGGGGGACATACAAAAGGAAGAGCCGGCGTGCTTTGTAACTTTGTCAGTGCCGTAGGTGGCCGCTGTTTGTATACATTTGGTAAGCAAGCAAAGAATTTCACTGCCCTTGTCACATGTGAGAATAAAGTATTCCTATTCCTATTCCTATCTGAAAACAACACATATTCAGTGTTGTCCAATATTTAAATACTTACAGCCGCTTCATTAGAAAAGGAAAACAGGTAGATTTTTGCCATTCCTAAAACCTTAAATGAACTAACCAGTGGGATACAGGTACAAGGAACAGCAGATACTGGTTTACCAAAAAAGACACAAAGTGCTGGTGTAACTTAGCAGGCCAGGCAGCATATCTGGAGAGCATGGACGGGTGACCCTTCATCAGACTGATTGTAATATATGTTCAGATTCTCGAGAAAGAAAAGATGAATGCTTTTTTCATCGATTCGAATTCCCACCTCAATGTAACAATTCTTTAATGTTGTAAAAAGAACTGGGCTTGAATTTGCACCAGTAACTCAATCTCGAGTAGATTAATGAAGATAGATTGATTGAAATATACAGGGTGGAAAGATCCCCTGCGGCCCACTATTTCCATGTTGACCATCGATCACCCGCTCACACTAGTATAATGTTATCCCACTCTCTCATCCACTCCCTGCACACTAGGGGGAATCTACAGAGGCCAATTACCCTAAAAACCTGCGTGTCTTTTGGATGTGAGAAAAAAACGGAACACCTGGAGGAAACCCACGCGGTCACAGGGAGAATGTGCAAACTCCACACAGATAGCACCCAAGGTCAGGATTGTACCCTGGTCTTTGGTGCTGTGAGGCAGCAGCTCTACCAGCTGCACCACTGTGTCGCACAATTCCTTTAACTGATTCTATCTGGAAATAAGTAGGATGTTTAACCATTGATGATTGAAGATTCTGTTGGTGTCAAAGGTTCCTAAATAAATAGGATGAATCATCAAATGTGGCTGAACGGAATGAGAATATTCCAAATAATTTCAAACCAAGAGTAAAAAGTAAAGATATTAATTGATCTGATGACCCTACACTGACAGAGATCAAGCAGTTACCATGAATATGTTTTGTTATAATCATAATTTGAATCTTTATGCTTGGTGATGAATTTAAACCTGGTTGTTGTGTAACATGTAAATGTGGAGTGAAATTGGTGATTTGGTTTCTTATCGTACTAAACCAGTTAGCAGTGCGTTTGAAATTTAAGTTCTCATGTTAATGTAAATGTGATCTCCACATGCTAGCAAAACAGCGGAATCTGCTCCTGTTGTGCATAATAAAAGGTAGCTTAAGATCAAACGGTGGGTGCTGTGCTTAACATGATTCATATGCTGAAGCCTTTCTATGCATTTTAATACAATTGAAAAAAATACTTGCAGAAATCCTCCTAAATACCACGCATATCCACTGAATTCTTAATTTCATGTTGTCTTTGCTCACACTTCTGCCTCAGTGTTCGAGACCCACTTTGGAGATTGGAGTTCGGTAAACAGTCATTGACTCTTTATTATGCCCTACATTTACTCTCTAAAAGTTCTGCCTGTCCTTTGGGTTATTCCAGTGTTTTCTTTCAGCTTTTGAACATTGGGGGTGCCTTGTCCTTATATATCGCAGACTTGAGCAGATCCATGATAGCAGTTTAGTGCAGGTCTGAACCTTTCAAATTGTATCACCACATGCTTTTGATGTGTGTGGCCACCATTATCGGAGCTTGAACAATGGATGGTATGCATTATCATTATAGAGAGCTAAATGCAACTTCTTATGACTTAGTGTATATGTCACTGTTGGTTCAAAAATACAGATAGATAAATTAACAGATTTTGCAGTGTTAGAGCACTGCTGTTCATTGTAAGATGGTGCTTGGGGTACAGGAGGTAGTGGGTGAGGGAGAGCCCAAGAAAATAAATACGTTGTTGTGCATTCTTGATCACTGCATCAGTGTGAAGGGACCAGGTTAGGCTGCTGGTGATATGAATGCCCAGGAACGAGAAGCTGTCATCCAATTCTACAGCAGCTCCGTCGATGAGGACAGGGATGTGTTCTTAAGATATCTCCTTAAGATAAAAAACAAATTTTGTCTTCCTGATGTTTAATTTAGTTTATAGTCACACGTACTGAGTTTCAGTGAAAAGTTTTGTTGTTGTTGCGTATACAAGACTATACATGATTGCAATCAGGTGATGCTTAGTTTAATTTAGAGCTACAGTGTGGAAACAGGCCCTTTGATCCACCAAGTCCACATCGACCACTGACACACTAGTTCCATGTTACCCCATTTTCACAATTTTGGGGCAATTTACAAAGCCAATTAACATACAAACCAAACCTGTACCTCGTAGGAATGTGGGAGGAAACCAGAGCACCCAGAAAAAACCAATGTGGTCACAGGGAGAATGTACAAAGTCCACACAGACAGCACCTGTGGTCAGAATCGAACCCATGTTTCTGACGTTGTGAGGCATCGGATCTGCCACTGTGCCGCTGTGCCAATGAATAGCATCATGACGTTGCCGTTCTTATCGTCAAGTTGATGCAGTGTTGAATGTAGTACAGGAGAAATGGTGTCCTTCGTTGACCTGTAAACACACGGTATGGGGTTGAGATTTTCAGGAAGACTTGTCCAGCCACAGATGTTGGCCATAGCTAATCTTTCAAAATACTTCAATGTTTCGTCATTGAGACCTGTCACTTTGCCTTTTTTGGGAACTAGAATGCAGGAAGTTTCCTTAAGCCAGATTGGAAACAGTTGACTGCTGAGGTGAGAGGCTGAAGATGTTGGCGAAGACTGTGGCCAATTGTTTGGCATGGAATTTAAAATAGATATAGAAAAGGCAGAGGTTAGATCACGACCACAGATACAATGTTTTTGTTGGGTAGTGATACAAATGAATTGAATGCTTTTTATTCTGAATAAATAAATGAATGCTTTTTATACTGAATAAATAAATGAATGCTTTTTATACTGAATTGTCCAGCAAGCTGTATGAAGAATGATTTCTGTCTTTAAAAGTTTCGCTTTTTGGTGGCTAAATTGGTTTGCCCCTGACGCAAAGAGTGTGATGTGCCTTATCGTGTATGGTTAAGGTATTACAGGCAGCGTGCAATCTTGGTACTGCATAATAGAGCATAGAACAGCACAGCACAGGAGAAGGCCCTTCGGACCACAATGTCTGTACCAAACATGATGCCAAGACCAACTCTTATTTGCATGCATGTGATCCATATCCCTCCATTCTCTGCATATCCATGTGCCTGTGCAATAGTTGATAGATGCCATTCATTTAAGAGATGTCACTGTCCTATCCACCTCCACCATTACCCCTGGCAGCAAGTTCGAGGCACTCATCACCCTCTGTGCAAATACCTAGCCCTGCACATCATCTTTAAACTTTGGCACTCTCACCTTAAAGTTATGCACTCTAGTATTTGATGTTTCCTTCCTGGGTAAAACGTTCTGAGTGTCGAGCCTACCTAAGCCTTTCAGAATTTTATATACTTCTATCATGTCTCCTCTCAACCTCATGTAGGTATGTTACAAAACTTACCTTCAGCGGTGCTGTAATTCTGCCACTGGCCGTGTGCGCGATTTTGGCGCGTTTGAAGGAGGGGGGGGGGGGGGGGGGGGGTGGGGGGGGGGGGGTTAAAACGGGGTTTTTTCCAGACCTGGTCCTGAATTATATTTGTTGGAGTGCAAGATTTTGCTAAAGAATCGTTCCTACGGCCGTTCTGTGTGTTTTAAAAAAAAATTCACCCAACAAGTTAATCGCTGGAATTATTTAAAAAGCAGCTTATGAAGCCGTCAATGCCGACAACTGGGACGGATTTTATGGAGGACCAGGTAAAAGAATAGTTTATTTTTATGTATAAAAGTGTTTCTTAAGATGTATTTAATTCACATTTTAATTTGCGAAACGGTGATTTTCCCCCCCCGAAGAACCGGCAGTGTATTTGCTGCAGATATGGGGGACTAAATTCACCGCACCCTGAACGTTCCAAATGGTCCCGTTCCAGAAAATCCCACTCGCAAGCTGATTTAAATGGCCATTAATTTACAGGTATTAAACATTAAATTCATTCCATTTGGCCTACAAACCCATGACAATGAGATTTTAAAATTATGTTATATTCTGAATTCTTGTGTGAATGTTATTTGGACACTTAGGCTATTTAAAAATGTTAATCTATTCTTAAGAAATGGATAGATGTTTAGATCTAGTAATTGAATTTTGTAATTAGCTACAATTAGGTAACTAACTAATTATATGCTTTAATTTCAAGTCATCTAAGTAAGATTATTTCATATTTGTTTCAGAATGCTTCAATCTATAATAACTGAACATTTCTTTCAGTTCTCTTAAATTTTAAGAAAGTTATCGGCCTTTAAATGCTTTTGTGTTAAGTCAATGAAAAAGCAATAGGGAACAAGATGCCAAATTCCAAGTATGAAAATAGCCATAACTGTTTTAATACTGAAGATATGAAAGTGAATTAGGTGCCAAATTAAACTTCTTTTTATGCTTTATCTGAAGGGATAAATTAAAGACTTGATTTTTAAAATCTCAAAATGTTGTAACATTGCTACCTCATGCATTCCAGAGAAGGCATCCGTCTGTCCAACCCTCTCCAGATAGCCAATACCCTTTAATCCAGGCATCTCTCTGGTCAATCTCCTCTGCATCATTTCCAAAGTCTTCATATCCTTCCTGTAATGGGGCGACAAGAACACTCCAACCTTACCTACACACTCAGTGCTCTAGAAGTGACCTTCTCTCCATTGGCGAGACGAAGCTTGAACTAGCAATTGGTTTGTGAAACACCCGGACTCTATACGCAAAGGCCATCCCGATGTTCTCATGGAATATTTGTTGCATGCACCAGTGCTAAATGTGCTGTTGGTTGACAGGATGTATCAGGAGGAGGCACCAGATCATTACTTGCCAGCTTCCCTTAAAGGTGGTCACTGGTGCAAACATTTTTCCCTTAGGTTTAGTTTTATTATTGTCGCATGAACTGAGATACACTGAAAGGGTTTGTTTTGCATGCTATCCAACAGGTCCGATCTTCAGCACCATACATAGATACAATCAGTTCAAACTCAAGTACACTAGGTATAGCAAAGGGGAAGGTACAGATTGCAGAATGTATTTCTCAGCATTGACAAAGTCCAATGTCCTCAGTGCAGTAGCGGTGAATTAAACATTAACCTACCTCATGGAAGGAAATCCTTGACCGTGACTCCAGACCGTGACGCAACAGTCAGCATGCTCAACATCCCAAATCTCATCAATATTTTCAAGAAGCCGAGGCATTGATGAACTTCCTTTGTGATTGCATCGATATGCTGGATCCGGGACAGATCTTCAGAAATATGCAGGGACATCTGAGAGAGGGGTTATTTGTGTTGACCTTGCATTGTGGCCAATTGAATGTTATCATTGCCAGTAACAGAAAGGTGGAATGTGTGGAACTCTTGGTGAGATAGGGAAATTTGAGTTCCTTCTAATGTTTTAATAGTCAGAGACTTGTTCAGGCAATGGAAAGTGGTATTCAGCAACAATTCCAGCAAAATTGTAAATAATTATCATTAAAATCACAGCAAAGAAAGGTTCTCCTACTTTTCTCTTCTACCTTTCCCTCTGCTGCCTAGACAAGTTGAACAATCTCATGCACCAACCTTGACAGCAACACCTGCTTCATGCTGCTCTTCATTCTGCCTCGCAATAACAGAGATACAGGTTCAATCCTGACCTTGGGCATTGTCAGCATGGAGTTTGCACAGTGTGGAGTTCTCCCTGTGACTACTTGGGTTTCCTCCCACATCCCAAAGATATTCGGGTTTGTGGGTTAATTGGCTGTTGTAAACTGCCCTTTGTTTGTAGGCAGTGAATGTGAAAGTGGGATAACATAGAACGAGTGTGAACGGGTGATCGATGGTCGGCGTGGACTCGGTGGGCTGAAGGGCCTGTTTCCACGCTGTTATCTTTCAATCAATTCAATCTGACTAATTAACCAGAAATTTACCACCACTGGCACAGCAAGCATTGCTTTGAACAAGCAAGCCAATAGTAGGACTTGAGGCATGTGCCTCAGTGTTACGTAACTTGTTAATGTTAAATTACATGAATGTAGCAAGCCTGTATGTGGAGGAAGTTGTGACTGTACCAATGATACAAGGCATGTGGATAATGACTTCCTTTTTCCGAAGGTTTCTGCTACATAAGATATTTTAATCAATTCTCATGTTGCATATTCCAGCAATATAAACGTGAGAATTGGCAGCGGTAGAACAAATCAATATTAATCACTATGTTTAACCTCTCTCATTGGCCGATGGTAATTATATAGAAGGCCTCAGGATGACACTTAATGTCTGTTGGAGGTTTTCTTCCTGAATGTTAGTTCCATGCTGTGATTTTAATGATAATTATTTTATGTTTTGCTAGAATTATTGCTGAGTACGATTTATTAGCTGTAAGCTGTAACAGGCATCTTAGACAAAGGCAAAGTTATATCATGTAATCCATTCTGCATTGTAAAATCTTGACATTTCAGTCATTGACACAGTTAAAGTTTTGCTCCTTGCTCTTCAATTTGGCTTGTGTGACAGCAGATTTTCATAACTAGATGAGGCTCCTAGGGATAACATTCTTGGTTTCTTTGGCTCGACTCCACTGGAAGTGTAGACAGAAGGAACTGCAGATGCTGGAATCTTGAGCAAAGAACACAAAGAGCTGGAAAAACTCAGCAGGGGAGGCAGCATTCAATAGAAGAGTTGCAGCAGAGTTCAAGAATTGACTACATTAGTTTTGGATCTTTGCTCAGTTCCATTTAGTTTATTGTCACGTGTACCGAGGTACAGTGAAAAGCTTTTGTTGCATGCTAACCAGACAGCAGAAAGACAATTGATCCATCTACAGTGTATAGATCCATGATAAGGGAATTGCGTTTAGTGCAAGGTAAAGCCAACAAGGTCCGATCAAGAATACTCCGAGTGTCACCAAAGGGGTAGATAGTAGTTCAGCACTGCTCTCTTATTGTGATAGGATGATTCAGTTACCTGATAACAGCTGGGAAGAAACTGTCCCTGAATCTGACCGTGTGAGCTTTCACACTTCTATACCTTTTGCCTGATGGGGAGGGGAGAAGAAGGAGTGGCCAGGGTGTGCGACTTGTCCTTGATTATGCTGTTGGCCTTGCCGAGGTAGTGCGATGTATAAATGGAGTCAATGGAAGGGAGGTTGGTTTGTGTGATGATCCGGGCTGCATCGACAATTCGCTGCAATTTCTTGCGGTCTTGGATGGAGCTGTTCCCAAACCAAGCTGGGACCTTGATTGGCAGTGGAAGGTATTTGAAGTCCCCTCGCTAATCCTTATAAGGTACAGCAGATCAGTGGCGGGGTGGGGGTGGGGGGGGGGGGGGGTTGTGGGTAAATGCCAGGTGGCAGGAACTCACTGACTAGGAGACTAGCGATCTGAGAACTGAGTGAGAGAAGACAATCTCGGCTTAAGAGTTGAAGCTCCTCTCTACCTCTTTGGCCACCCTCGGACTATCTTTGATCGGACTATACTGAACTATACCTTGGACTAAATGTTATTCACGTTATTCCTTTTACCGTGTATATGTATACTGTGGATGGCTCGATTGTAATCTCGCATTGTCTTTCCGCTGACTGGTTAACATGCAACAAAAACTTTTCACTGTACCTCGGTACACATGACAATAAACTAAACAAAACTAAAGTCTGAAGAGGGGTCTCGACACAAAATGTCACCCATTCCTTCTCTCCAGAGATGCTGCCTATCCCGCTGAGTTACTCCAGCATTTTGTGTCTCAACTAAAATGGATGCTGTCAATTGAACTGCATGAAGAGGACACAATCTGGACTTTCTGTGTAGATTAGCCACGTTATCTTGATGCCATTTTAGGGTCAGTTTCTATAGTGCATGATGTCTTGGAAGAGGATACTCAGGGTAGGATTGTCCATATGAATAGAATAAGGATAGCATCCTCTACCAGGACATCAAGTACTGTAGAGACAGACGTGAAAATCACATCAAGGTAATGTGGCTATTCTACACTGAAGCTTCAGATTGTGTCCATATTCTGTGATCCAATGCAAATCATTTATAATTCCTGCACACTCTTGCACATCCCTGCTAACAACCTCAGTTCCAAGGTGAACAGATTAATATTCTACCCTTAGTACTTGGGATGTGCATAATGAGGTAACACAGGTGGTAATAAAATGGTCATCTGCTATTTTACTGCCCAGAATTCAGTCTCTTTGGCATTAGTAAATTTGAAATATCAAACAAATCTGTGTAAATGTAGACCACTGGATTTGCTGCCTAATGCCAGAATGTTTTTCTATCCTTTCATTCTTTCCAATAGGTCAGTATTAACCTGGACGTATTGTGCCATCGTAACACTCTTCTCATCACCATAACCTCGAGTATTTCTAGGAGTCTAAACATGGAGTACTTGTTCCACAGTTGCAATGGACCTTTCACACAATTGATATGCTTAAAATACCCATCAAAAGAGCACCAACATGCTAGTATAGATTGTGAAAATGTCTTGATTGCTTATGTAACAAAGCAACATTAGACTTGACCCACAAATAGTAGAAATCATGCATAACTGTGGTAAATGCAAAGTTCAGAATATCAATAAAATGCTGTCTTTCCAAGTGACAAAGACAGACATTGACATTTACTACAACACAACAGCCTTGTACATGCCATCATATCCACAGATTATTCACTTCAGACCAGTCATGTTCCCAAGAGAAGTATTCGTGACATTCTTTATCCGCTAAATTTTCAATTCCTAACGCATTCCCATAGTTAGACAAAAATGCTGGAGAAACTCAGCATGTGAGACAGCATCTATGGAGCGAGGGAAATAGGCAACGTTTCAGGTCGAAACCCTTCTTCAGACTTGTCTACTTTCGATTTTCCAGCATCTGCAGTTCCTTCTTAAGCACTCCTATAGTTACTGCTCAACTCTCCTATTCAATGGAATTGTGTAAAGAGTCCATTAAGACAAATAAGCGTGTTAAATAAAATTATTGCTTTGTACCTAAGGCTAACATAGATCAGACCGATATGTTGAAACTGTATAAACTAAATGGTATAAATTTTAGGAGATTGCAGGAGCTGGATTATTTAAACTTGTGCAATTTATTTTACTGTTTGGGCAAATTAAAAAGGCTTCTAAAAAGACGCCGTGGCTCCTTGGCTTTATAAAGATGGCTTAAGTTATAATGCAAGGCAGGCATGCAACTTTTATAGAACACTACTTAGACCTTGAAAGGATTACCCATAACATTTCAGGGATGATATTAAGCCTTTGGAATGTGTGCAAAGGAAATTCATCAGAATGGAACCAGAAACGTGAAGAGGTGAGGAAGGCAGGGTTTGCTTTGTTTAGAGCAGAGATGGTTAACGTGAGATTTGATTATTGTGTCTGAATCATGAAAGATTTTGATGGAGAAAGTAAAGAGATATTGCATCTCATGCCAAAAAAGTCAGTAACCAGAGGACACAAATTTAATGCAATGGCATTTTCCCCAGCAATGCCAGAGGTTGCGGGAAGACCTGATAGAAGTATGTAAAATGATGAGAGGCATAGATAGGGTAGACAGTCGGAACCTTTTCCTCAGGATGGAAATATCAAATACGTGGAGGGTATAGGTTTAAGGTGAGAATGGCAAAATTGAAAGGAGATCGGCGGGGGCAGGTTTTTTTACACAGATACGTGAGTGCGTGGAGCACACTGCCAGGGGTGGTGGTGGAGACAGATACGAAAATGGCAATTAAGAGGCTTTTGGATACACACATGGATAGTAAGATTAAACGAGAACTTACCAGTTTGAAGTTTGATCTGTATTTTATGAGGAGTTACGATGAGGAATTACGTGAAGAAGCCCGCCAGGACGCATGCGTGTCATTCTTCAAAGCAGCGGTGTGAAATCACAGATAACTGTAATGACTAAACATAGTAAGATTAGAGAAGAGGTACCAGTTAAGTATATGATCAGGGTGGGAGCGGAGGGCACGTAATCCCTCATCGTAACTCCTCATAAAATACAGATCAAACTTCAAACTGGTAAGTTCTCGTTTAATCTTACTATTTTACTTCGGAGTCACGTGAGTGACTACGTGAAGATTTTAAAGCTCTGTGATTTCATGCCGTGGAACGAGTCCATGCATCACGTCTGCCTTGACTGTGGGAGGAATTGTGTTAACATAATTTGGACATGAATTCGACATTGAAATCATAAAAATGTTTAACACAAGTTTATAACCCCTTTTATGGGTTTAAATTAATTTACAGAACTTAAATTGTTTCTGCAAACGTTCCAGGTTTCATTACTGGTTTATTACAAAATAATTGGAATGTTTCCCCTCCAGACCATCCTGCTGCCTTGAGGATTTGGTCCATTGGTACATCCAACTGTATGCTGCCGATGTAGCTGCAGCCCTGGTGGGAAAAGATTTTTTAAATTTAGTATCCACCCCAGCCTGTGTTAGCAACTGTTTCAGCCATCTTGAGATGGTCTGGACCGTCACTCTTGGTGTGGTTGCTAGTGGCTGACCAAAAAGTGCCTTTTCATTGCCTTTTAGGATATTAGTTTTCTTCATGTATAACGACAGATGTCTTGTTATACACAGACGGTCATCTGTTAGGTATGACCCAATTGTATTGAGGCCTGCTGATCCCTTTTCTGTTCTGCTTACTATCTCATAAATATGAAACTTAATATTTTCTGTTGAGAAAGTCATGTTGTCCAGTCAGGTGTTTGCAGTGACTGTATCCTTTGTGCCGTGACCAATACCATTAGCATGACTGTTTAATGTCAGTCTGTGTAGGGACAGAACTGTTGCTGGAGACCAATTCCTGAGCATCTTCAGGATTATTCTCACATCCAATATTAGGGAGTATCTGGTTCCTCTCATGGGTTTTGTACCAGTGGGTGAGTCCCAACAGTGTAATGGTCTGTCCCCTGCCATAGGTAAGTCGATAGGGCACTTCTGGCGCAGTTGATGGCACTATAACTGAGCCCCTCATCATAGTGGAGGCCTGCCAGATATTCCAGAACAGATTGGCTGTTCATGTCTCTGATTCCGTGTTTGATACCACTGGGAACCATGGTTGTGTGTTGTTCATTAAATTTGCGTGACCTGGATTTAGTCTTCCTGGTAGGTAAGTGGCTGGTATCCAAATATCTCTCTGGATACACCATTGCCGATTTGTATAGCCAGATTGTCACATGACGTCGATTTGTTTCCACCCTGTGGTTAATGTATGCTACCACGGTGGTATGGTATTGGTGGCTCCGCACCCAAGTGTACTGGCATCAGTTTGTAGTACCATGGAAAGGTTACTGACAATGCTTGGATAGGATCAAGGCCAGATGTTGTCTATCCACCATTTTAGTTCCATTTTAGCTTGATTGGTAGTTTCACAGATCTGTCAAAGTGACCTACATAATTTAGAGTGCTTGTATTTTGCTCTCTGTATGTTTTGGTAATGTAGAGGTCCAAATTGTGTGGCTGGAAAGGCAGCCATCATTATGCCAATTACTTTAGCTACCAATCTGATGGATGGTTTGCTGATGTCAGTGAGGTTATTGCAAGCCTCTATTAAATCTGTAGCCTTTCCCTTAGGCAGAGTCACCGACATGTGAACTGAGTCAATGGTGAAACCCCAGGTAGTCCATAGTAGTGAAAGACGTTAGTTTAGATTTAACTGGATGAAAAATGAATCCCAGTTTTCCAAATAACTTTTTTGTGGCTGTTACAGTTTGTTTGGCCAATTCCAAAGTTATGCCCATAATGAGTATGTCATCTAAATATGCCATGACCATGTGTATACGTTTCCGTAGAAATGCTTGGGCTGGTTTCAAATTTTTTGTGAACAGCCTGGGCTGATGTTAACCCATTTGGCAATACTTTATACTGTCTGAGTTGTCCCATCCAGTTAAATTTTTGAGTAACATCTGTGGTCACCTCGTATAGGCACTGAATGGTAAGCATCTTTTAAATCGGTGCTGGCCATTGAAGTAACCTTAGGGAATTAATTGTTAAGCAGTAACAAAGGTATCTATTTTGTCAGATCTATGATGATGCGATGACCATCATCTTTTTTGTTCTGATAAATATATTGGACACGAATTCTAATGGTTCGTGTTGAGTTTTCTCAATTACACCTTTTATGTGAAGCCGCTTCAGTTCAGCTTGCGCTTTTTTAATTTTATTTATTTATTTATTAGAAGTAGACATATTATAAAATGTAGTTACATATTATAGTAAAAAAACTTTTCATATACATCAGTCATACATTATTAAAATTTTCCATTATCAATTACTTCTGCTTCTAGTGTTTTTATTTTTTATAGAAAGAGGGAAAAAGAGAGGGTAGAAAGTTACAAATAAAAAAGAAAGCAAAAAAAAAAAAAACACAACAGAAAAACAAGGGAGGTGGAATGGGTTACCTGTAATACATCAATGGAGATAGGTTCATAGGTTATAAAGTATAGCTTTTCATCTATTCCTGAGTTCAAGTTTCAGCTGGGTCCTCGTGCTGTGCCAATCTATCCCTTCAGATAGTTAATGAATGGAGCCCAGATTTTATGGAAAAGATCTTGTTTGTCCATTAAGACAAGTCTAATTCTTTCTAAGTATAGGGTCTCCGACATTTCCGTAATCCACATTTTAATTGTGGGGGTTGTAGGGCCTTTCCAAAATTTTAATATTCATTTTTTTCCGGTTATTATACTGTAGTTGAGGAAATTTCTTTGGTTTGTTGTGAGTGTTAAGCTTTGTTCTGATATTCCAAGTATTATTAATTTTGTGTCTGGGTCCAATTTTGTATTAATAACTTCTGAAGTTATTTCAAAAATATCAGTCCAGAAATGTTTAAGTTTTATACAGTTTGCAAACATATGTGTTAAATTAGCCTCTAAATGTAGACATTTATCACAAATAGGAGAGATTTGTGGGAAGATTTTATTTAGTTTTATTTTAGAGAAGTGTAGTCTATGTAAGACCTTGAATTGTATTAAAGTATGTCTGGCATTTAATGAACATTGATGTATTTGTTGTAAACTTTCGTCCCACATATCTTTCGTGATAGGATGACCTATTTCATTTTCCCATTTGTATCTATATGGTTCGGTCGGTGGTACCTCGTTGTTTAGTAGGGTGTTATAAATATAAGCTATTAGCTTTTCAGTATTAGGATGCTTGTTCAGACATTCATCAAGAATTTCTGATTCCCTATTCCTGTAGACTTGTGTATTAGATTTAACATAATCTCTAATTTGTAGATATCTGAAGAAATTATTTGAGTGCAGCCCATAATTCTGTTGTAACTCTTGAAATGAAAGAAAAGTACCTTTCCCATAAAGATGTCCTATATTTTTGATTCCATAATTTTTCCATTGTGTGAAACCTTTGTCCATAAAGGATGATTTGAATAAAGGATTATTTACAATGGGAAGGCAGAGTGGTATATTATTCAATTTTAAATCTTTTTTTATATGTTTCCAAATTCGTATTCCACTATGTATTATAGGGTTTTCTTTATAGGTTTTTTTGTGCAGTTTTGTGGGGGCAAATATGATCGGTCCAATTTCAAAAGGTAGACAGTCTTCCTTTTCCATCATTAGCCAATCTGGTTGTTGATCCATTTCTTCCAGCCAGAAATTCATGTTTTTAATATGGACTGCCCAAAAATAAAATACGAAATTTGACAAAGCCAGACCTCCATTTATCTTTGATTTACATCAATGTTTTTTACTTATTCTATGATTCTTATAATCCCAGACAAAACTTGTAACAATGGAATCGACTTTTTGGAAAAAGTTTTTGGGATATATATTGGAATTAATTGAAGTAGGTACAGCAGTTGCGGTAAAAAAATCATTTTTATAGCATTAATTCTCCCAAGCATAGAAATGGGGAGTTTTCCAGTATTGAATATTCTTATGTAGTTTATTCAGTAAGGGTGGGAAATTTAGTTTAAATAAAGAGGTATATGTCTTAGTTACATAGTATTGTATGTAAATTGAATTTTGTTATTGGCATGATTTCGCTTTTATTCCAATTAATTCTATATCCCGAAAACTGACCAAATTGAGTTATTAATTTTATAGGTTTGGAATACTAGTTTCTAATTTTGTAATATATATTAGTATATCATCTGCATATAAGGAGATTTTATTCCTTGTGTCTCTAGTATTGTATCCAAATATTCCTGGATGGTTTCTAACGCTTTCTGCTAGGGGTTCGATTGCAAGAGCAAATAATAGTGGGGATAGTGAGCATCCTTGTCTACAGCCTCTAGAGAGATTACATTTAGTTGATAACATTTTGTTTGTTAATATTCTAGCTGTTGGATTAGAATATAACAATTTAACCCATGTACAGTACTTCTCTCCTAGTTGAAATTTTTCCATCACCGAAAATAAATATGGCCATTCTACCTGGTCAAATGCTTTTTCAGCATCTAACGAGATAATTGCTAGCTCTGCGTTAGGAATTCTATTGGAGTATATAATATTAAATAATCTTCTCAGATTATAAAATGAATACCGTTTGGGGATAAACCCTGTTTGGTCGGGATGTATTAATTTGCTGATCACTAAACTCAATCTATTAGATAGAATCTTAGTTAATATTTTCTGATCAGTATTTAAGAGGGCTATAGCTCTGTATGAACCTGGGTCTTCAAGATCCTTGTCCGTTTTTGGTATAAGTATGATTGTAGATTCATTTAGAGTTTCTGGGAGTTTCTGTTGAGTATACGCGTATTTGTACATTGTCTGTAGGCGTGGGGAAAGCAAATCATAATTTTTTTTATAAAATTCCGAATTTAGACCATCGGGTCCTGCCGACTTTCCGTTTTTTAAGGACTTTATTGATTCTTCAATGTCTTTTATCGTAATTTCAGCCCCTAGCAATTCTCTCTCTTTCTGATCTAGACCTGCAAACTTACAATTCTGTAAAAATGTTTTCATTCCCGTTGATTGTTCTGTTATTTTAGATGAATACAATTTTTGGTAGTATTGTAGAAATCTATCATTAATATCTTTAGGCAGTGTTAATGTTTCTCCCTTGTCTGTTCTAATTTTGTATATTGTTTTTTCCCCATCCAATTTGCGAAGTTGACGCGCTAATAGTTTTTGTGGTTTGTCACCAAATTCAAAATTTAATTGTTTTGTATGTTGATAAAGTTTTATAACTTGGTCTGAATACATCTTGTTTAATTTATATTTCAATACTGCAATTTTATTGTGTTTTATCGTGGATGGTGCTGCTGCATTTTCTGTGTCTAATTGCTTTATTTCCATTTCCAGTTTCTGTTGTTTGGCCCTATTCTCTTTATTAAAAAATGATTGGGAAGAAATTAATGCTCCTCGTACAAATGCTTTAAATGTTTCCCAAAGAAGGGAGGCAGAGATTTCAGGGCTATCGTTAGCCTCAAAAAACATTTTAATCTGTTTTACTAGGTATTCATTACATGACTTATCTTTTAAGATTTGGGGATTAAATCTCCATTGTGACTGTGTCTCTGCCATTCCGTTTACTTTGATCATAAATGTTAATGGAGCGTGGTCTGAGATTATGATGTTATGATATTGTGAGTTATAGGTAAATGGGATAAGTTTTGAATCTACTAAAAAATAGTCTATCCTTGAGTAAGTTTTATGTACTGGTGAGTAAAATGAATATTCTCGGCCCAATGGATTTTCAATTCTCCAAACGTCCTTAATATTAGTAGTATTAATGTATGAATTTAAAAATTCACTTGATCGAGATTTTAGTTTTCTTTGAGTTGATGATCTATCCAAACAAGCATCCAAAGTGCAATTTAAATCTCCACCGATTATTAAGTTTTGTTGTGTACCTTCCGGGATATTGTTAAGAATTCTCTTAAAAAACAGAGGGCTATCAAAATTTGGTCCATACACATTGAGGAGAGTCACCTTTTTTAAGTATAACTCCCCTATTATTACAATATATCTGCCTTCAATGTCTTCTATCGTTGATATATGTTTAAAGGGTATACCTTTACGAATTAATATTGCAACACCTCTTGATTTATGTGAGAATGAAGAGTGGTACGCTTTAGCAATCCATTTTGCTTTCAATCTGTGTTGTGCTTCCTTTTTAAGATGTGTCTCCTGGAGAAATATTATATCTGTTTTCAATGATTTTAAATGAGCTAACACTTTGCCTCTCTTGATAGGTTCATTAATTCCCTTAACATTCCAACTACAGAATTTAATTCCCTCACCCCCAATTTTTATATTCATGTCTTGCATCTTGTGATTAAGTGGTAGAGCAGATGATTCAGCACACTCAACCCTACCTTATACTTGAACTTCAGGTAGATGAATTTTAGGTCACGTCTGTTTTCCATCCGAACATATCTCCTTAAATAAAATATGCAATTCCATTCCAAATACAAAATATAATATGATATAAGATAAAAAAGGTGATAGCAAATAGGGTTAGTAAAGTGTGGAAAGTAAAGAAGAAAAGCAACTACAACTACAATTAGTGCAGTTAGTGATAGCCACCCTAATGTGGCTAAGCATCTATGGACCTCCGTAGCTTTTGGTTTATAAAAATACTAGCTCCGTACTTTCCTTGAAAGGAAAGTTTCCAATTCGATGCATACAATTTGTGGGGGGGAAATCAGCTTGCGCTTTTGATATCCCTTTATCAAAAAGCACGAATATTCGGTTCAGTATATGTTGAAATGGAGGCTGTACTTGTGTATAAACTCTGTTGTATATCCCTGGATACTGCTTAATCATGCTTCATGCATTCAGAAAAGAGTGTAATCTCCACCCAATCTCCGTGCCCACTGTATATTGTAGGGAACCAGACCCACCTACCTCTATAGTTACCAGTGGCAGGTTTACTTTTCGTAGGTCTGGATTTTCGGTTTGGTTGGCGTTGGAGGTCCCGCATCTTGCGAGAAGGCCGGTCTGGGCCATGGCCTAAAAGACTCATGTTTTTGAGTACCGGTCCTTCGAGCTTTCACCAGTTTTGCTGGTGGGTGCGTGTGGGTGCTAGGTTCCAGTAGGTTCTCTTGTTCCTGCACCCCCTACACACTTTTTTCTGCGGACCCCTCTTCCAGGTCAGCCCAGAACTGACCCGCAGTGCTTCCCTCTGATGAGGTAGAAGCACTGTGCAGCCCTCAAAGAGGTATTGCTGTGGGTTTATCATAGGGCCCACAGTGGCCCGACTCCATGTCCCGGAGTCTGTCACGTTGGAGCAAAGCTCCATACACCGCTTCTTTCCGCTCCAGCGCTCTCTCGGGCGCTGGCCGCCGCTGGCGGTGATTCAAAGTCGGACTCCTCTGAGTCCACGACCTTGTTTGTTTTGTGTCTAGCCTTTCCGCCCGGCCGCGTGGATCTGGCCGGTGCGGAGGCGACATCGGGCACAGCTGATCCCACTATGGGTGATCCAAGTGCCGCTGGCTGCTGCTGGCTGCCCGCTGCTCCACGGTCCCCCTTCTCCAGCTTTGTCCTTACTGTCCTTCCGTGGAGTGCATATGGCCGGTGTGGAGGACATCTGGCACAGCTGATTCCATCTAGCCCACCAGCTTTGTCGCAGCCCGTTGTTTCTGCACCTGCTATCAGCATGGAAATACAGAAAAGACCGCAGCTCTTCCCTGCAGGTCCAAATTAAATCATTGCTACGGGTGAGCGTCGTTCCACCCCGTCTGCTGCCGTTATTGACTGGTCAAAAGTCAACGGCCCCATTTGAATGGTCTCCCGCCCGGCCGTGGTGTTCTGGCCGGCGCGGGACCAAAGTCGGCACTGCTCTTCCCATTACGGGAGATAAACGTGCCTTCAGCTGCTGCCGGCTGCCTGCGACTCCGCTGTCTGCCCCAGCCTCTTGCAGCAGCTTTTCTCCTTTTGTCCCCTGATTTTAAACGGGGGACAGAACACAAATACAACCCACTGTCTTTGTGGGTTGTTGGCTCCGATTTCCTCCACCCGTTTGGGGTGAAGTTTGGCACTCGCTCCCGTTATGGGAGATAGTGGTGCCGACGTCCGTTGCTGGCTGCCTGCTGCTGTTCAGCGGCAACTCGGCAGCCATTCTTCAATCAAGAAAAAAGGCAAGGAAAATTCTCTTACCTGTTGTTGCTGGTTGTCAACCTGCCGTTTGGGAGGAACGTCCTTCCTCCCGCTGTGATTTCCGCAGCCCCACGTAGCGTAGGTCCTTGGGGCTGTTGTCCGAGTTTGTCGGACTGACGGCTCCGGAGTACTCCCTTGTCGGTTTCCCGGAGCTAAAGTCGCACAAACTCCCGATAAGGGAGACTGTCGTGCCACCGGCCGTTGCTAGCTGCCTGCTGCTTGCAGACTCCTCCCCCGCCAGCTTTCAACAGCCTTCTGTAGAAAAAAGGTAAGTAAGAAAACGACGTTCCCTTACCTACTGTTGCAGGTTCAATGACGATGGCTGCCACGGTGTACTGCTCCTTGCTGTTTTGTCTATCTTTGTTCGTTTGTGTCATCTGTGAAAATCCCACAAAGATCACTTTCATGAGAGAGGTACTCATTAACATCAGATATTCGGTACCTCCAAATATTGTTCCTGATTTCTCTCACTCGCTAGATTATTTGGACATACTTGTCGGCGGGACTGTGGCTGTGCTCAAGGTCTTGATGCTGAGGTGGACCCGGGGGAAGCGCTCTGGAGCACTCACCCGACTCTGGCGACGAGGATTACGCACAACGTTCCCGAGTATATTCCTTGCAAATCTACGTTCTCTCAACAACAAAGTGGACGGACTGAAACCCCTGTGCCAAACAAACAAGGACTTCTCTTGAGCCGCTGCCCTGTGTTTCACTGAGTCCTGGCTGTGTGAGTCGACCCCGGACAGCGCGCTGCAACAGGCTGGCTTTCAACTACACAGAGCGGACCGCGAAGTGGAGGCAGCGGGGAAATCAAGAGGTGGTGGAATATGCTTCTACACTAACCAGGGCTGGTGCAGCCACATCACGGTAACTTCTGTTCTAATATGGAAACTTTAAAAAATAAATTGCAAACCCTTTTATCCTTCAAGGGAATTTATCTCTTTCATTCTCGCTGGAATTTACTGGAATTTACACCCCCCCCCCCCCCCCCCCCCCCCAAGCCTGCGTACGTGAGGCGCAAACGTAACTCGCTGACCAGGTAATGAGGGTAGAGAGTGACTTCCCGGACTCTATAGTGATTACTTTGGGGGATTTTAACCTCAGCTGAGAGCTTCCTAAATACAGACATCACGTTACCTGCCCCTCTAGCGGGGAGAGAACACTCAATCATTGTTATACTACAATTGCCACAGGCAATGATGCTCCAGTTTTCTACTGCCATAATAGAGCCTGTCCTCACCTTCTCCATCATGGTCTGGTTTGGCTCAGCCACTAAGCATGACATCCGGAGACTGCAGCGCATCGATCAGCCGAGAAGGTTTTTGGCTGAAACCTTCCCCCCATCGACAAACTTTACACTGCAAGGACCAGGAAGCAAGCGGGTAAGATCATCTCTGACCCATCTCACCCTGGCCACAAACTCTTTGAAGCACTTACCTCTGGAAGGCGACTCCGGACTGTGAAAGCCGCCACAGCCAGTCATAAAAACAGCTTTTTTCCACAAGCAGTAGTTCTACTCAATAACCAAAAGTCTGTAGCTCCCTTTTGCTCTGGTATTTTATTTCATTCACATGTTTAAATTATAATGTTTTATTCTTAATTGTTTACTGTATATCACATTGTTACTTGCGAGCAAAGTACCAAGGCACATTCCTTGTATGTATACTTGGCTAATAACATTAATACAATTCAATTCAATTTAATGAATTTGGATTAGGAGCATGAGTAAATCATTCAAATCCTCAAGTATGCTTCACCATATAAATACAACTGTGGTTGGTCTGTAACTTCACCTCTGTGTTGCTAACCTTTTACCCCATTGCTCAGCAAGAATATATTTACTCCTCCTTAAAGATATTGAAAGATTGAGCAAGTCAGGCAAATTGGGTGTGACAGAGGTTCACCTGCATCTCCTCCAACCTCATCTATTGCATCCGCTGCTCTAGATGTCAGCTGATCTACATCGGTGAGACCAAGCGTAGGCTTGGCGATCATTTCGCCGAACACCTCCGCTCGGTCCGCATTAACCAACCTGACCTCCCGGTGGCTCAGCACTTCAACTCTCCTTCCCATTCCGTATCCGACCTCTCTGTCCTGGGCCTCATCCATGGCCAGAGTGAGCAACACCGGAAATTGGAGGAACAGCACCTCATATTTCGCTTGGGGAGTCTGCATCCTGGTGGCATGAACATTGAATTCTCACAATTCTGTTAGCCTTTGCTGTCTCCTCCCCTTCCTAGCTCTCCCTCAGCCCTCGGGCTCCTCCTCCTCCTTTTTCCTTTCTTCTCCCTGCCTCCCCCCACCCCCCCCCCCCCATCAGTCTGAAGAAGGGTTTCGGCCCGAAACGTTGCCTATTTCCTTCGCTCCATAGATGCTGCTGCACCCGCTGAGTTTCTCCAGCATTTTTGTGTACCTTCAGGCAAATTGCTCACTGCTCTCATACTAAAGGTTAGCACAGACCTTGTGGGCTGAAGGGCCTGTTCTTGTGCTGTACTGTTTTCTAGATGGAAATGTTACAGAATCAGCAGTGATGAAAATTCTTATGGCACTATAAATTATAGATATTGCTGAACATTCTCACTCTCCTGAACATGCAACGTTATGTTCAGAATCTTATGCACTAAGAGGGGAGTTTTTTATTAAATATAAATTAACATAATTTTAATGCACAATGAAGACAGAAAGTTAACAAGAGCTGCCAAACTAAACCGTAAAATGGTGCTTAGAAAGGGTTATTGAGATTAATAGAATGTTTAAAGTGATTGAGAAGATAAACTGGTCAAGAATAATTTAAGAAAGAAAAAACATTTATTATAAATGCAATTGAAGAAATGACAGAAATGTTGAATATTTAATTCAATTTCATTATTCCTCTGGAATGACTTTAATCTCAGCCTGTGTTTGTGTGATTGATGTCCCTCTAAAACTACTTTCTTTTATGAAAGAGCTGTCAATGAAGGCACATCCTGGTTAAGCAACTGAGGCTGAGAGACTAATTTCTGTTTATTCAGAGCTCTTTTGATGTTGGTTTATGTAATTCAAGCAGTTCTAAAGACAGACCCAAATTCTTCAGTACCCCGTGTAATGTTTCCATCATCATATTGCTTCGTCACTTTACAAGAAACCTCAGCGTTGGTGTCGTGTAATGGAAATAACTTTCCAAATCAATATTCAACACTAAATTAAAATAATCTCTATGCCAGCAACAACTTATAGGTAAAACAAGATCTTTAGAAACTCTTCACAAAAAGATGTAAACAGAAGCCGAAAAATTGAAGATGATGTTCGGGGCGGCACGGTGGCGCAGCGATAGAGTTGCTGCCTTACAGCTCCAGAGACCCGGGTTCGATCCTGACTATGGGTGCTGTCTGTACAGAGTTTGTACGTTCTCCCCGTGACTGCATGGGTTTTCCCTGGATGCTCCTGTTTCCTTCCACACTCCAAAGACGTACAGGTTTGTAGGTTAATTTGGATTCTGTAAAGATTTTTAATTGTCCCTAATGTGTGTAGCATAGTGCTCATATATGTGGATGATGGCTGGCACGGACTCCAAAGGGCCTGTTTAATGCTTTATCGCTAAACTAAACTAAACTAAGTTAAATTAAACGAAACTAAACTAAACTAAATGGGATGCCTTGAATGAGATGAAAGTAACTTTTTGATACTATTAATTATTCAATTTGCACCATAGGATATTCATCCAGAATAAAATAGTCACAGGAAATTAGAAAATAAACCAATCTTCCCCGAGAAACACTGGGTGTTTCCCAAGGTCACCACTTGGGGAGGTTCTATATCCATTCATGTGGTAAACCCTTGAGATATTCTCACACCAGGAGATGTCCTGATAACTCGCAACTAATAATGTTATAAATGCCCTTTCCATACATGAGTTTTATACTTAATTATAAAATATCTGACATGTTCCTGGTATTGTATATATATATATATATATATATATATTTAAAGGTACATTTGAAATAGATTAGGCATAGAAGGCTTCTTGGTAATAATTATTTGAAAATTACATTAGCTAAAAACATAGAACATGACTGTACAGGGACAGGCCATTTGGCCCTCAATGTCTGTGCCAAAAATGATGCCTCTAACCTTAGTTGAACTGTTATCAAATAGAACCTTACAGTTTGAATAATCTTGTTTTTGTATTAGAACTTTATACACATTCACCACTGAAATGTGGTTTGCTCATAAAAATACTTCAGGACTGGATCAGCTGAAAATGGTCAACTGTGGAGATAGTGACATCCATCGTAGGCTTGGGCTGCGGAGGTTTATGCATGGTCAGGAGTGAGTTCAAGATAGACAGAAAATGCTGGAGTAACTCAGCGGGACAGGCAGCATCTCTGGAGTGAAGGAATGGGTGACATTTTGGGACGAATCTGTTGTTCAGACCAAGACTTTCTGAAGAAGGGTATCAATCAATCAATCAATCAATCAATCAATCAATCAATCAATCAATCAATCAATCAATCAATCAATCAATCAATCAATCAATCAATCAAACAATCAATCAATCAATCAATCAATCAATCAATCAATCAATCAATCAATCAATCAATCAATCAATCAGATTTATTCACATACACAATAAAGTGCAGTAAAATGAACTTGCCAGCAGCGGTACAATAAAAAAGAACACACAATACACAATCAAAATTTAACACAAACATCCACTACAGCATTCTTCACTGTGGTGGAAGGCACAAAGTATAGTCGGTCCACCTCCATTTTCCCCCGTGGTTGGGGCCATAACCTCCGCAGTCGCCGCTGCGGGCGGCCAGATGACAGGCCCTCTCGTCTGGAAGGTAAGTCCCGAATCGGTGCTTCCCTACCGGAGACCGCAGCTTCAGGATGGCCTATGCCGCGGGCCGACGGTCGGAGCTCTTCTCCAGGGATTCCCGGCGAGGGAAAGGTAAGTAAGTCCCCGCCGCGCCCGCGGCTAGAAGCTCCGCAGACTGCGGCTTCAAGATGTTGAAGGCTGTGGGCCGGAGCTCTTCTCCTCCAGGGGCCCCCAACGTGGGATCCCAGGCTCCGGACACAGTGCCCGCAGCTAGAAGCTCCTCAGTATGCGGCTTCAAGGTGTTGTGGTCGGCGGGTCGGAGCTCTTCTTCTCCGGGGGTCCCCAACGAGGGATCCCAGGCTCCAGACTCTGTGCCCGCAGCTAGAAGCTCTGCAGACCGCAGGTTCAGACTGAACGGGCCAGCGTTCGGAAAAAGTTCACGCTGCACCCGCTGCCGAAGCTCCGGGCCCGACTCTGGGAAAGGCCGCACCAATCCTTGGTGTTAGGACGCGAGGGAGGCGACATGGAAAAAGTTGCCTCTCCGTGGAAGAGGTGACCGAAAGCGGTTTCCCCCTTATATCCCCACCACCCCCCACACAAGATACACCGAGAGACATTAAAACACACATTTGGACATAGTAAAAAAAACAAAAAAAGTAGAAATGACTAACACGCTGCTGGCAGGGCAGCTGTCTCACAGCGCCCCCATCAACCCAAAATGTCACCTATTCCTTCTCTCGAGAGATGCTGCCCGCTGAGATACTCCAGCATTTTCTTTCTCTCTTTGGTGTAAATCAGCAACTGCAGTTCCTTACTGCTCAGTGAGTTCAAGAGTTTGGGAGTGAGGTGGGAGGGTCATGAAGTAAGTGAAGTTCAGGGAGTGGGGGTGGGGGGGGGGGATTGGGGGAGTGGGGAAGTGGGGGGAGGAATGGGGAATTGGGGAGGGCGGAGTGGGGCTGTAAAAATGGCTGTGTTGTGTGGGAGAAGGGTGCTGAAGGATGAACGGTAAGTAAGCAACTGATCTGGTGGGAGAATTAGGACAATGAGATCCAATTTCTCTTGCAATGCTTCACAAAAACATGATGTGGAAATTACAACTTAGCCTGTACGATTTATACAGTAGATACAGGGAACTGCCGGTCAGGCAGCATCTCTGGAGAACATGGAGAGGTTACATTTTGAGTTGGGACCAGAAGGGTCCTGATCAGCCTGAAAAAAGGGCCCGACCAAAAACATCACCTATCCATGATTTATATAGTAATCTTTTCAGGCACACAATTCTCCCGATCTATTCCTCTCGTGATTTTATACATCTCTATATGATCATTCCTCAGCCTCCTGAGCTCCAGGGAATAAAGGGAATAAAGTCCTAGCCTGTCCAACCACCCCTTATAGTTCATGAGACCTGGCCACAGCTCGGAAATCTTCTTTGCACTCTTTTTCTAGAGGTACATGTGAACCAAAGGCCTTTAAATGAACTAAAGATAGACACAAAAAGCTGGAGTAACTCAGCGGGTCAGGCAGCATCTCTGGAGAAAAGCAATAGGTCCTTTTCTCAGAGATGCTGCCTGACCCACAGAGTTACTCCAGCTTTTTGTGTCTCTCTTCTGGAAGCTCCATTCATGTCCACCACAATGGGGTGAAAAAACTTAAAATTAAGATTTCTGGTTTCATGTAGGCCAAATAAAAATGACTGGATGTTTAACATTTGGCGGAAGATAGCATTAATGTTTCAGAACAGATATTCTGAAATTGGTTCTTGTTTTGAATTAATGGCTGCTACTTCCACAGAAATGTTATAACCCCTGAATAATTCTTAACATCTCCCCCACTTAGCCCCGTGGACAGAATGTCCCGGGGAAGCCAATCTTTAAGGGTAACAGCAAAAATGACCTCCATTGATGGACCTACATATTAAATATCTGTCATCCCTACAGGCTAGCTTCAAGATTCTAACAGTGATTGAAATAAAATGTTCTCACTGGCATTTAATCACATCCTCATCTCAGATACTTTTATTCTCTTGATGATTTCAACCAGAACTATTCGGTTGTAACAAATAACTGCAGATGCTGGTAAATACCAAAGATAGACACAAAGTGCTGGAGTAACACAGTAGGTCAGGCAGCATATCTGGAGGAAAAGGATGGGTTTCAGGTCAGGACCCTTTTCCAACCCTGAAGAATTCTTCAGAGTCTAAATACTCCGACCTGCTGAGTAACCAGCACTTTGCGTCCATCCTTAACTATTTGGCCCTCCCGTACACACACAAACACACCCATAAACAAGGACAAAGGTCAGAGATGCCACATGGTTTTGTCTCTTTATCCCCGGGCTTAGTCCAACTATGACTCAATCAGAAACCTCCTCAGCTGTATCCGTCTATCACTTGCCTGGCTTTGTCCCACCCCCACATCTCTTCCAGCTTTCTCTCCCCCACTACAATCAGTCTGAAAAAGGGTCCTGATGGTATGTCCTCCAGAGATGCTCCTTGACCCACTGAGTGCTGGACCCACTCCAGCACATTGTGTCTGTTTTAGCATGTATTTGGAGATGAATTGAGACCACATTTACAGTCGACAAACAGAGGTAATCTGCCCTTCCATCAATGCTGCGCTTTTTAAGACGCTGCTAGTGTTGAAAGACCAGCGGTTAAATCACTGAAATCTTCAGTTTCAATCGAATAGAGGAGCTGAGAAATTAGATTGCATAGTGCTGACTTTCTCAGCTCCATGTAATTGAAAATCTATTTTTATCAGCAGTGGCATCTGCAAGTATTTCCTGTCTCATTGCTCCAATCGAGAAACGCGACGGGACACTTCCTATGCCTTTTGTGACGCTGATGCACTTTGTTGGCAGGTGTGTGTCTCTTCACTTTTGAAATCTCAGTTAGTACTCATTTCCCTCGCGTATATAATAGGGAGAAGGTCTTGGAAATTGCGCAACTGTGATTTTAATGGGTGAACTGCAGAGTGAAATGGAAAGTAAAATAGGTGATTGATACTGACATTTCCATTCATTGCCTGATCCAATTGTGTTCATTGGAGACCAGTAGGGGTCAGGTTTAACACAGCAAGCACGGTTATATGGGGTTTAGTGAAGGTTATAAATGAAAGTACAAATCGACCCTAAAATGTGGAGTGGAATAGATAGGATAGACAGTCAGAACCTATTTTCAAGGATGGAAATATCATATACTAGGGGGGCGTGGCTTTAAGGTGAGAGTTTAGTTCAGAGTGTTGAGATACAGCATGGAAACAGGCCCTTCAGCCCACCATGTCTGCACTAACCAGCGATCCCAGTACAATAATGCTATCTTACACATTAGGGATAATTTACAAATTTATATTGAGGCCAATTAACCTACAAACCTGTAAGTCTTTGGAGTGCGGGAGGAAACAGAAGCACCCAGAGAAAACCCATGTAGTCCTGGAAAGACATACAAACTCCATATAGACAGCACCCACATCCAGGATTGAACCCGGGTCTCTGGCACTGTATGGCAGCAACTCTACCGCTGTGCCACCATCCTGAGAGAGGCAAGTTTCAGGGAGATATGCACAGCATTTTTGTTTACACAGAGGATGGTGAATGTGCTGACACAGAGGTGGTGAAGGTAGATACGATAGTGGCATTTGAGAGACTTTTGGATAGATATATGGATATGCAAATAGGAAGTGGATGGACCTGGATTATGTCTTGGTATCATGTTCAGCTCAGATATTGTGGGCCATCTACTGATCGATGTTCTATTAATATGGAATTCCTGAAATTTGATTTACCTAAAATAAAATTTGAACCCCTTTAGAAATAAATAATAGTGAGAGATCTCAGTCTGATGAATCTTTTTCAGCTTCCCCTGCTCCTGTGATCTTGCGACCCAGATTTTTTCTCCTTAAGTGATGTGTTGTGAAGTGTAATTTCAAGTCCACTTTTGGGGGGTGATTTGCCATGGAACAGGCCCTCTGCTGAGGTAGTTATTCCAGCAACGTTTATTATTGGTGCCACGTTCTTCTTCTTGCATATGGTGTGCACAGCCTAAAGTTGTAGGACAACTAGTTCTATTTGACCTTATTTGATTGTGCACGCCAGGTTGATTGCATTTGTCGAAACAGGGCGGACCTCGTGAAGGTTGCAAACTTCCACCCCGGTGCCACGTTGAATGGAAGGCACAAACTCCTTGTAAGTGGACAATCAACAACAATCCTTGTCCATCTGGTGTCCGCCCATCAGCAGTTAATCAAAGTAGTCTGCATTCCTAACTATGGTGAAACCTGCACTACTCAGATCAAAGTGTGCAGCTGAAAGCCGTTTGTTATTCCTAGTGGAAGTGTGTGGGAGAAGAGGGGTGACACGATGATGGAACCATGTGAAGAAAAGGTAAAACTGCCTCTCTTTCAATGAAAAACTCAAGTAACAGGTGATTGGGGTATTGTGTAACAGATACCGCCCAAAAATGCTAAGAATGTCTTGTTATGAAATATAACAATTATAAACAATCTAATAACCTGATACATGGGGGATTGTGAGCAAGCGGTGATGGTGCAATGATTTCCAAAGATACTTTACTGTTTTTTTCCAAAAATATATGTAATTCAGAATTAAAAATATATACAAAACAAAAACTGTGCAAAGACATCAAGAACTCCAGACATTCACAGCGTCTATACATTCAGTCATGTCATACTCAGTAGTGTTGCAACTACCCTTAAACCATGGATGTGACCCCCTGGGGTGATATTCATTCCCCTGTTTGAGTGGTGGTCCCACTAGACCCTGCCTCTCATTGTCCAGCAGCATAAGGACCCTCGACTGTGGTTCTCCCCCACAGAGCCTTGGTGTTGGTTGCACAGAGCTTCAGTGCGTCCCTCAGCACGTTCTCCTGCAGTATGAGTGGGCCAGCCGGCAACATTCCCTGCCGGACATCTCGCTCTGCTGGAAGATCACTAGGTTTCGGGCAGACCAAAGAACGTCTTTCTCTGAGTTGTTGATCTTCTAGCAGCACTTGATAGCCGTCTCCGAATGTGCTGCTGGGAACAACCTGTAAATCGGAGATTCCTCCATTACAGAGCTGCTCAGGATGAACCATGACACGGACCTTGCATCATTCTCCAGAACCTCTTTGCAAATGCACACTGCAAAGAGGTAATAATAATAATAATAATTTTATTTATAGAGCACTTTAAAAACAATCATAGTTGCAACAAAGTGCTGTACATCACTAATCATTGACAAAAAAGTTAATACACACCAATAATAACAATTAAAAGATGGAGTAAGTAAAGATATTCAAAATAAAGAAATATTAAAAACACTAAAAACAGGAGCAAAGTCTCATGCATGGTCAAAAGCCAGGGAGTATAAATGTGTTTTAATAAATGTGTAGACAACCATTTCCTCTCCGTAGCATCTGTCTCGAGGGCAGCATGCATTGGTAGTAAGATTCTGACGGTGCAGAAAGGATCTGATTGGGAGGGCCCTTCTCACCGCTAGCCGAGCGATGTCTTGGTGCTTGTTGATGAGTTCTGGCAATGAGGCATTTCACCAGACAAACAGGGCCATCTGCTCAGGGAACCATTGAGTCCTTGTCCTGCAGTCCCTGCAGGATGTTCCGTGTTGACCACTGCCCGATGGACATATGGTCAAAGGTATTGGTTTGGAAGAACTTTTCCACAAAGGACAGACAAGGTCAGTGGGAACTGTGGCATCTCCAGGGAGATTTGCAGCAACTCCTCCTTCTGCAATTGAGAGGGGTGGGTGCGAGGGAGGAACTCCGAGGGGTGAAGAACCGACAAGCTGCATTCTGCCTCAGAATCGTCCAAGATCATCTTCCATTCCAGAGTCCGCCCCATGGAGAAGGATTAGACGTGCTCACGCTTCTTCTTCCCAAAGCTTCACGGGGGTAGCTGTGGGATCTACACCCTTTAGGAAGAGGACGGCTCAGTAACATCCTCATGGACGAACCTATTGGGATCCTACTATGCCCAATTGTATGACAGAAAGGCCACAGACAGCACAGTTTCCCAGAACTTCCTGCCCTCTACCACAAAGGCAAGTGGGAGAGTCTGGACCAACCACTGAACCTGAAGGAGCTGATGCTCTCCATTCATACCTTTGACTCGAATAAAACTCCCGGAAGCGATGGCTCACCGGCGGAGTTTACACGCCTCTGTGGGACCGGCTGGGTCTGGACCTGCAGGAAGTCTACAATGCTGGTAGCATGTTAGTCTCCATGTGCATGGACATTATTATCACCCCCCTTATCTACAAGCAGGAAAGGGAGAAGGATGAAATTAATGACACTGACAGAAGAAGACCCATCTTGCTGCTAAATGTAGATTATAAGATCCTGTCCAAGCCCGTTGCCAACCGGGTCAAGTCTGCTGCTGGACAGGTGATCCACCCGGACCAAATATGTACTGTACCTGGCAGGAAAATGTCAGGTATCCTGGTGCTGATCAGGGATACCATTACGTCCATGCAGGATAGAGATGGACACCTGTCTGGTCAGCTTGAACCAGGAGAAGGCCTTTGACAGGATATCGTCCACATACATGACGGATGTGCTCTCCAAAATGGGTTTTGGGGGGGAAATTGGTAATGGGATCCAACTGCTCCACACTGATATCTGGATTGTAATTCAAGTCTTTAGATGAGAGATGGATAGCTTCCCCATTAGGTCTGGAGTCAGGCTGTGTTGCCCAGTCTTCCTTGTCTTGTTTGGGTGCTTTACAAAACCCTTTGATGAATCCATCAGGAAGGATGAGAGCATAAGAGGGGTGACATTGCCAGGCAGTGGCGGCATTCATATCAAAATCTCCCTGTACATGGACGATATCACTGTCTTTTGCTCGGATCCATGGTCAGTCCGCAGGTTAATCAGCATTCGCGACTAGTTTGAGTTGGCTTCGGGAGCCAGGGTCAACTGCAGGAAGAGTGAGGCCATACTCTTTGGCAGCTGGCCTGATCGATCTTCTGTCCCCTTCACCATCAGGGCTGACTACCCGAAGGTGCTGGAGATCTGGTTCTGAGGGGCTGAGAAATGCACCAATAATTGACTGGAGCAGATAGCCAAGGTCGAGAAAAAATCAGGTCAGCAGAAGCAGCGCTTCCTCTCGATAACCAGGAAAAATTTGGTCATCGCGCTTGAGGTGCTCTCGGGGCTGATAGAGCTGCCAAGACCATCTCTTATCTGTTTACACGCAATCCATATCCCTCCATTTACTGTATACCCACATGCCTATCCAAAAGCTTCTTAAATGCCACTGTTGTATGTGCCTCCAACACCCACATGGCAACTTGTCTCAACCCTCAGTGTAAAAAAATTGCCCCTCACATCTGAATACGCCAAAAGTTGGAGAGGACGGGACGCAATGAAGACATGACGGGTAAGCTGATTCAGTGTGAGGCTTGCAGGATGTGGGAGGTCAGAGACACTGATGGTGCCTCTGGCTGCTACAACTGTGGTAAGTGTGACCAGGTTCAGCTCCTGAAGGACCGTGTTGGGGCACTGGAGAAGCAGCTGGATGACCTCAGGGTCATCTGGGATAACGAGAGTTTTGTGGATAAGACCAACAGTGAGGTTGTCATGCCAAGGCTACAGGAAGAGCGAAGGTGGGTGACTGGGAGAACGAGGAGTAAGCGTTGAGTGCAGGAGACCCCTGTGGCTGTACCTAATGAAAACAGGTACATCCTTTTGGGAGCTGTCGGAGCAGACAACGCTTCCAGTTCGACAGGGATCCTATTGTCTATTGTCTATTGTCTATAACCATGAGTCGCTTGTGGACTGAGGCAGTGACAATTAAATTGGCAAAGAAGAAAACAGGATAAAAATTATCAAATACTTTACATCTGTGTTTGTGGAAGAAGATGTAGAAAGATACCATGGAGTCCAAGTATCAATAAATTTATTTTTATTTTTTTTAGTTTAGAGATAGTTTTGGACGGCATTAGAGTTGCTGTCTTAGCGCCAGAGGCCACTACAGGTGCTTGTCTGTATGGAATTTGTACGTTCTCCCCGTGAACTGTGTGGGTTTTCTCCGTGATCTCCGGTTTCCTCCCACACTCCAAAGACGCACAGGTTTGATTCCAGTCCTGACAGACTGATTCCTGGGATGTCAGGACTTTCATATGAAAAAAGATTGGATAGACTCAGCTTGTACTCGCTAGAATTTAGAAGATTGAGGGGGGATCTTATAGAAACTTACAAAATTCTTAAGGGGTTGGACAGGCTAGATGCAGGAAGATTGTTTCCGATGTTGGGGACAAGGGGTCCCAGTTTAAGGATAAGGGGGAAATCTTTTAGGACTGAGATGAGAAAAACATTTTTCACACAGAGAGTGGTGAATCTGTGGAATTCTCTGCCACAGAAGGTAGTTGAGGCCAGTTTATTGGCTATATTTAAGAGGGAGTTAGCCTTGTGGCTAAAGGTATCAGGGGGTATGGAGAGAAGGCAGGTACAGGATACCTGGATGATCAGCCATGATCATATTGAATGGCGGTGCAGGCTAGAAAGGTCGAATGGCCTACTCCTGCACCTATTTTCTATGTTTCTATGTTTGTAGGTTAATTGGCTTGGTATAATTGTAAATTGTCCCTAATGTGTGTTGGATAGCCTAAGTGTGCGAGGATTGCTGGTCGGTGCCGCCTCAGTGGACCGAAAGGTCTGTTTCCACGCTTTAGCTCTAAACTAAACTAAAACGAAAAGATATACCACGGAAACAGGCCCTTCGGCCCGCCGAGTCCGCGCCGACCAGCGATCCCCGTACACTAGCACTATCTTATAACTAGGGTCAATTTACAATTTTTAGCAAAACCAATTAACCTACAAACCTGTATATGTTTGGACTGTTAAGAGGAAATGGGAGCACCTGGAGAAAACCCATGCGGTCACGGAGAGAATGTATAATCTCCGTACAGAGAGCACCCATAGTCAGGATTGAAAACGGGTCTTTAGCACTAAATGAGAAGCTCTACAGCTCCCGTAGATTGGAAGGTGGTGAATATAATACCACAATTTAATACATATTCATGTTTATGCTGGGTTTCAGCATTTCATACTCTTTATCAGTGATTCGGATAATGGGATTAAATTTAATATCTTCAATTTTTCTCTTGATGCAAAGGAAGAAAAGACAAATGGAGTATCAGGTGGAAAAACTTTTAAGTTTAAGTTTAGGTTTATTATTGTCATGTGTACCGAGGTACAGCGAAAAGCTTTGTTTTGCACGCTATCCAATCAGATCAGATATACCTTACATAAACACATCCAAGTGAAACTCATGCGCAATAGGTAGAGCAAAGGTAGAGATAACGAGTGCAGCATATAGATCTCAGCATTGTAGTGCACCAATTCCATTGACAAAGTCCAGTGAGGTAGAGGTAAATCGTGTGGTACTCTAATTTATAGAACAGGGGTTCCCAACCTTTTTCGTCCTGTTTACCCCTGGCAACTTTAATAGCACATAACAATGTTATTTCACTTATTTATGAACAACTAATGATGAACAGAACCAAACACAGTCAGTCAATAAGAAAAAATATGTACGAATCCAGAATCAATAAATTTACCCCAGGTTAGGAACCCTTGTTATAGAAGGACGTCTTGATATAGGGCCCTGGTAATACCACACCTTGAGGAGTATTTACAGGTCTACTCTTCCTTCTTAATGATGGATGTCCTTACAATAGAATGAGCACAGTGAATGTTCACCAGATTGATCCCTTTATTAGATATTAAAGGAATCTCAGGATATGTTTAGAGCAGTAGAGCAGTACCAAGGCAAAACATCAGGTCTGGTAAGCTCATGTGATAGAGCAGAATTAGACCATTCAGCCCATCAAGTCCACCCCACCAATCAATAATGGCTGGTCTAACTCTCCCTTCTAACCCTATTCTCCTGCTTTCTCCCCATAACCCCTGACATCAGTACTAATCAAGAATCTATTTATCTCTGCCATAAATGATCTTATTGAGTAGTGGGGCAGGCACCAGAGGTTGAATGTTTCGGCGGCACGGTGGCACAGTAGATAGAGCCGCTGCTTCACAGCAGCAGAGACACAGGATCGATCCTGACCTCCGGTGCTGTCTGTGTGGGGTTTGCACGTTGACCGTGTGAGTTTCCTCCAGGTGCTCCGGTTTCTTCTGACGTCCTAAAGACGTGCGGGTTTGTTGGTTAATTGGCCTCTGTAAATTGGTCCAAGTGTGTAGGGAGTGGATGAGAAAGTGGGATAACATGGAATTAATGAACAACAGTCGGCATGAACATGTTGGGCCGAAGGGCCTGTTTCCATTCTGTATCTTTAAAATTAAATCTAAAACTAATGTTTATTGCATTTGTCCTCATCGGCTGTCTATCAGGTCATTTGACAGGTGCCTCAATTACACAAAATCTGCAGTGAGGTTGAAATCAGGAAAATAACCATTTGGTGGTGTGCAGGTAGTGGGAACATTTAAATCTATTTCAAATCACAGACAGGTCACAGCTTTTAAGGAAAGTGGTATAGAAATTAAGAACTGCAGGAGAACTGCGGTGGTGATTATTTCAATCCTGGTGAAGAGTGCCATTGCCAAATGGACAATAATGTGCATTAAGTCATTGCAAATCCTACCCTTGACAGGTAGATCAGCAAAGTTTCGATTCATCGTAGAATCTACGCTCCGTTCCTATTAAAAATTCCTCCTGATGAAATTACTCAGTTGCTTCAAATAAAGTGGGGAAAAACTAACCTTGATGCTCGGTGAGATGATTTGTACGGTACCAATAGGAAGGGGAAAAAAATCTTTTAATTGCAATGCAGTGTCTGATTATCTACAGACAAGAGCTATTCTATTAAAACAAGGAAATACATGAATCAATTATTTATAACTAGATTTCAGAATGCACTGTGAGTAATACTAATCTGCATTTTGGAGGACAGCAGCCCGTAACTTCGCAATTATTTGGCAAATGGATCCTGAAACTTTGTTCCTCCTTATACTGTGCCTTCAGGGCAAGCCTGCCTCACTAATGGACACATTTCTCATTAAAAAGTACTATGTTGTTAAGATTTAGTAGGCCAAGTCATTTGCAGTTATCTGCATTCATAATGGGTTTCACCCAAGATAATTCCCTCCAATGAAAATAATCAAATCCACCATTTCCAAGATTCCTTTGGTTCATTTATTTATTAGCTGTTTTTAAAGGGAAGAGAGGCAAATATATATTATCATGCTCAATTTAGTCTTCATAGTTGATACTGCTGCCAGCAGAGATGTATGCATGAGGTGTAATGTATGCTGTGATTGAGGCAACTATGTTTGAAGGACCAAGTGCTCCTTACATTGATAGATAAGTATGGTGTAGGTTTATGAGGAGAATGATAATGCTGGCTGTTCCCAGAACTACCGTATTTTATAGTGAGTAAAATGGGCAGGACAGTGGCTTAGGTGAGTCCACGGGTAGAACTGTTAAAATGATCAGTCCTTCCTGACTTTAACTCATTTGTATTGCTGCCTTGTCTAAAAGAAAAAGAAACACACTTATGTAATCTCTTTCATGATGTCTCAAAAGCACTTTACAGCTAACAGAATGCTTTTGAACAATAGTACTGCGGGCAATACAAAGAACAAATTCCAATCTGCAAGATCTCGCATGTAGCAATGAGAAAATACCAGATTATTTTTCCTTTTGCCAGTGTCGATCAGGGGACAAATACTAATTGTGTTACCTGTGGGGAAACTTCACTGTTCATCTTCGAAAGAGTACCATCCCAGTGAATGGAGAGACAGGCCTCAGTAAGCATCATTGACAGTGCATCACTCCTTTAATGTTATAGATTAGTGTTGGCCTGGTTTACTGACACAGAGATACATTGGTTACAACCGAGTTATGGCAGACACAATCAATCAATCAATGGCATTTTTCTGAGATTGAGGAAGCTATGTGATTTCAATTCTTTATCATCACAAATGATTAAAAGTCAAATCTTTCTGCATCATCTGTTTTTTTCAATGTCTGACATGCAATGGGATGGAACTGTGGCACAGCTGGTAGAGCTGCTGACTCTCAGCACCAGAGACCCGGCTTCAATCCTGACCAGGGGTGTTGTCAGTGTGGAGTTTGCACATTCTTTCTGTGACCATGTGGGTTACCTCCAGATGCCCTCATTTCCTTCCGCATCCCAAAGACATGCGGGTTTCAAGGTTAATAGGTCTCTGTAAATCAGTTAATGAGAAAGTGGGATAACAGAACTAGTGTGAACGGGTGATCGATCGTCTGCAGGGACTCAGTGAGCTGAAGGGCCTGTTTCCACACTGTATCTCTAAACTAAAACGATAGTTGCTATTAAAATCCAATCTATTGTTTATAATAAAAATTGCAACTTTATTGAAATCTCATTTTTCAGACCTACCAATAATCTTTTAATGTAGTAAACTTTCATCTTTCAGACACACAGTGCTGGAGTAACTCAGTGAGTCGAGCAGCATCTCTGGAAAAGGAATAGGCGACGTTTCGGGTCGAGATGGTCCTAAGAAGGGTTTCAACCTGAGATGCTGACTGACTCACCGAGTCAGCACTATGTGTCTGTAAGATGAAAGATGACTGTTTTACTACATTAAAAGATTCTTGGTAGGTTACATCTCCAGCAATGGTGTTGTGCCAATCACTTCACTGATTGCCCTCAGGCTACCGTTGCTTCATCGTACTTTTCAATTCATTTCCTACTTTCTGTAGATTGTAAATACTCTGCTTTGTGTCCAGAATTTCTAATTATTAAATTGCATTTCTTAAATTAATGGGATGATGTGCAACTTAAAAGTTCAGATAAGCCTTAAATTAGATTCAGTCATTAATGCCACTTAACTGTATGTAGTGCAAGGTATATAGTATCATAATGTTCAGTATACTTGATCAGATTTGCACATCTCAAATGCACTTTAATAAAGATTGAGGGAACTTGTTATCATTAGTAACCTATCCTTTAAGCTTATTTTTCTGCTGTATTCCTGTGACAGTAGAATTTGCTTGACTTCACTGATGCAATGTGGATCTATGAACACTTTTTATGGCAACCTGCCCTTGAGTTACATTTTGTTCCTGGAACTGTTTGGCTGATATACTGTGAACCTTTCAGGAACCACAAGATGGTGGTTGCGTCCTAATGAAATTAAAAAGATTTCAACTTATGAATTATTAGATATAGAATGACTAGTTGGCATTGTTGCCAGGGTGTATTGCATTAAGAGTAGTATTTCATCTTGTTCATAAAAGTACTTTATGTGTTCTTTACATCCCTGCACATTAAATTATTTAAAACTCATCTTGACGCTTGGATTACAGCAAGTGCTTGAAGCTGGAAACAAGGAACTGATGACGCTGGTTTTCAAAAAGGACGCAAAGTGCTAGAGTAACTCAGCTAGTCCGGCTGTGTCTCTGGAGAATGTGGATAGGTGACGTTTCGGGTCGGGTCCCTGCTTCAGACTGATTGTGGCAGTGGGGTGGGGGGAGAAAAGCTGGAAGAGAGGAGGGGCAGGCCAAAGCCTGGCAGGTAATAGGTGAATACAGGTCAGGTATTTTTTATAGGCAGATGGTTGGACAAAGGCCAGAGATGAAAAAGCAGATGGTTTGAGATGTAAGGATTGAAGTGTTGCAAATTGTGAAGCTGGAGGAAGGAGGATGGGTGAGGAGATATAGGTGTGAGTCCAAGTGGGGCTCAGTGGACGGGGGGGGGGGGGGGGGGGGGGGGGGGGGGGGGGAGGGGGAGAGAAAGTAAATTTTCATAAGTTTCATGAGTTTTAAAACATTCAATTAGTATTTTTAAATTTCTGTTCAAGTTGCTTCAAAGCTCCCATGCACAAAATGAACCATTGCTTATTACTGGTATAACATGCCTTCTGAGGCATGGCACAATTTCTGGACCCTGGTCTATAATGGCCTATTTATGGAGCATAATTAGAAATGGGACAAGAACTCTGGGAAACTGGAACTATAAAATCACTTATGAAATGACAGAGATGAGAAGCCTTCAGTGGTTCATGTCCCATTTGGATTTCATCGTAACATTTGCTTTGGATAAGAATTGAATAATTAAGTTTAAAAGCAAGAAACAGAAGTGTGTGGAAACATTTGTAATAGTTCTGGATCCTCCTATATTGTGGCTTGTTGCCTTGCATTTTATCATCAATTGAAGAAGGCAGTGAGGCAAATTCAATGGTTGACTAGTAAGAGTCAAATACCACATAGAGGTAGAACACCGATTTTCCAGCACCCTCGGTTCCAGAGCCTTTCTGGATGATCTGTTTTTCTGGACCAACAGAGTTCATGTGATAATGAAATGATAATATACCCCCCTGGCCCACTAAGGACACCCCTCCCGTGTTCTAAAGCAGCATCGAGTGCCAGAGACTTGAATAAAACAAATATAACAAATATAAAACAAATATAAAATCAAAACTGAATGTGAATGGAATGACCGGCTGACCTATCCCAGGCTCTCACCGCCTTCCTGGTCGTTTAGAGCTCCGGCTTCCGACCTCACTCCCGACTTACAAAGTGCAGCGAGCCCTTCTTCACCTAACAGCACGGCTGTTGTTGTGGCTCACGTCGTAGCTCCTGGGGACAGAGCTTTCTTCGGGTCAACGCCTCTTCCTCCTCCCCCCCCCTCTCTCCCTATATACTGGTGCACCTTTCAAGTCAAGAGTGGGGTCGAAAGCCAGGACACCAAACGGCCGGGGAGAAGGTGTGAGTTGGGGTGGGGTCGGCAAATCTATCCGCTGTATACTATATGATAGAACTTCATTTATCCCAGGAGGGAAATTGATCTGTCAACAGTCATAAAGCACAACAAGACACATGAAACATGAAATTAAAGTGACGAGTGGAAAAGAGTGGGGACGTGCAAATATTGGGGAGGGGAGGCGGTGAGGGGAGGGGAGGCGGGGAGGGAGGGGAGGCGGGGAGGGGGAGGGAGGCGGGGAGGGGAGGGGAGGCGGTGAGGGGAGGGGAGGCGGGGGGAGGGGAGCGGTGAGGGGAGGGAGGGGAGGCGGGGAGGGGAGGGGAGGCGGGGAGGGAGGGAGGGGGGAGGGGAGGGGAGGCGGGGAGGGGAGGGGGAGGCGGGGGAGGTGGAGGTGGGAGGGGAGGGGAGGCGGGGAGGGGAGGGGAGGCGGTGAGGGGAGGGGAGGCGGGGAGGGGAGGGGAGGGGAGGCGGTGAGGGGAGGGGAGGCGGTGAGGGGAGGGGAGTCAGTCTACCCCATGACAGAAGGAGGAGGAGTTGTACAGTTTAATAGCCGCAGGCAAAAAGGATCTCCTGTGGTGTTCAAAAGGACTTGACATCCGACATCTATTGGGTCGCTAAAACGAGGGATTACTGGATTGGCTTTGCTAAACAGTTAGGAGAGAAGTTTGAGAGCATTGTTGATTCTTTCATGACGAAGACATACGACTGAAAAAGCGCTCACCACTGGCAATGCAATCTGTGGCCGCTCAGGGCTCTCGTGATTTAATTGGGTACAGTGAAAAGCTTTTTGTTGCGTGCTAACCAGTCAGCAGAAAGACAATACATGATGACAATCGATCCATTTACAGTGTATAGATACATGATCAGGGAATAACGTTTAGTGTAAGTTAAAGCCAGTAAAGTCTGATCAAGGATAGTCCGAGGGTCATCAAAGAGGTAGATAGTAGTTCAGCATTGCTCTCTGGTTGTGGTAGGATGATTCAGTTGCCTGATAACAGCTGGGGAAAAAATTGTCCCTGAATCTGGAGGTGTGTGTTTTCACACTTCTATACCTTTTGCCTGATGGGAGAGGCGAGAAGAGGGAGCGGCCAAGGTGCGATTTCCTTGATTATGCTGCTGGCCTTGCCGAGGCAGCGTGAGGTATAAATGGAGTCAATGGAAGGGAGGTTGGTTCGTGTGATAGTCAGGGCTGTGTCCACAGTTCGCTGCAATTTCTTGTGGTCTAGGATGGAGCTCTTCCCAAACCAAGCTGTGATAACTGAAGAGATAACTGAACTAATTTACTGAAGAGTTGACGACTTCATCAAACAAGCTTACTTTTCCTGTTTCCAAATGTGAGTGAAAAGGAATAACTGGGCATATTTTTAGATTTAGACATGAAAAATAAGACAAAATTGTTTCCACTGACACAGAGCAGCTCCAACACAAACCTGTAATTTAGACAATATTACATTCAAGTAGATACAAACCACAGCATGTCCTGGAATAGGATAGAGAGTATTCTGGCCAATGTCAATCACTCAAACATCACTAACTAGCCAATATTCTGTTGCTATTTAAGACATATTTCAGAAGACAAATCGACCAATTTGCTTGAAAACCTATAGTGTCTGCACTTCAAAAGTAGTTTCTAGTGAAGTGCTTTTTTGGATCGGAAAGCCACTATATTAATAAAATTCCTTTTCTGCATTTGTGAACGCGAATCATGAGTTACCGGATGTCCCATGTACCTGCCGTTAGCATTACGAGCCGCTACGAGACATCCACGAACTCCTACGGACCCGCTACGGACCTGCTACGGACATTGGGACGACAGATGGCACAATGGGCTAAGTGTTCGGGCTGGCGACCGGAAGGTGGCCGGTTCGAATCCCGCTTGGAGTGCATACTGTCGTTGTGTCCTTGGGCAAGACACTTCACCCACCTTTGCCTGTGTGTGAATGTGAGTGATTGGTGGTGGTCGTAGGGGCCGTAGGCGCAGAATGGCAGCCACGCTTCCGTCAGTCTGCCCCAGGGCAGCTGTGGCTACAGAAGTAGCTTACCACCACCGAGTGTGACTGAGGAGTGAATGAATAATGTGATGTAAAGCGCCTTGAGTATTAGATAGGCGCTATATAAATCCCATCCATTATTATTATTATTATTCTCCGAGTTCGAATCAGGGGAAAACTCGGGAGAACTCATAAATTACCTCGTACAATGGGACAGGGGCTTTAGTTTAGTTTGATTTAGTTTAATATTGTCACATGTACTGAGGTACAGTGAAAAACGTTTTGTTGTGTGCCATCCAGTCAGTGAAACGACTATAAATGATTACAATCAAGTCGTCAGCAATGTACAGATGCAGGATAAAGGGAATAATGTTTAGTGCAAGATAAATGTCCAATAAAGTCCAATTAAAATTAGTTCAAAGGTCTCCAATGAGGTAGGTCAGGACCGTTGTCTAGTTGGTGAAAGGACGGTTCAGTTGCCTGATAACTGCTGGGAAGTAACTGTCCCTGAATTTGGAGGTATGTGATTTCACACTTCTGTACCTCTGATGGGAGAGGGAGAAGAGGGAGAGTCCGGGATGATTTCTACTGGCCTCCAGCCTGTAATAGGAATTCCTTTACAGATCCAGTCATCTTGGTCCATGTGGGTACCAATGATGAAGGTAGAACAATGAAAGATGTTCTGCAAAGTGAATTTGAGCAGCTAGGCACTAAATTGAAAAGCAGAAGCAAAAAGGTCATAATTTCTGTATTGCAACCTGAGCCACATGCAAATTGGCAGATGGTTGAGAAAATTAAGAGTTGAATGAGTGGTTCAAAGATTGGTGTGGATGAAGTGGGTTTGAATTCATGGGATATTGACACCAGTGCTGGGGAAGGAGGGATGGGCTTGAACCCGGCCAGTATGGGGCGACAGATGGTGCAATGGGCTAAGTGTGCGGCTGGCGACCGGAAGGTGGCCGGTTCGAATCCTGCTTGGAGTGCATACTGTCGTTGTGTCCTTGGGCAAGACACTTCACCCACCTTTGCCTGTGTGTGAATGTGTGTGAGTGATTGGTGGTGGTCGGAGGGGCCGTAGGCGCAGAATGGCAGCCACGCTTCCGTCAGTCTGCCCCAGGGCAGCTGTGGCTACAGAAGTAGCTTACCACCACCGAGTGTGACTGAGGAGTGAATGAATAATGCAATGTAAAGCGCCTTGAGTATTAGAAAGGCGCTATATAAATCCCATCCATGATTACCAGGGTCCTGGCAAACTACATAACCATAGGGTTTTAAACAAAATAGTGGGGAGGGGGTCAACAAACTGGAAGTACATGGATGAAGTTAAAGGGAAGGAGAATGCAGGAGGGATTACAAAGGTCTCCAGAATAAATAGGACAGAAAGTTTACGAAGGGATAAGAAAGCATCAAGTAAAATTGGAACCAATGTGAGAGGAGGGGTGGTGAACACCGAACTAATGGCGTTATATTTGAATGCCTCTAGTATAAGGACCAAAATGGATGAGCTTGTAGCACAGTTAGCAATTGGTAGATATGACATTGTTGGCATTACAGAGACTTCACTGAAAAATAACCGGACGTGAGAGCTGAATATCCAAGGTTATACATCTTTTTGAAAAGACAGACAGGTGGGCAGAGGGGGTAGGGTAGCTCTCCTGGTAAGGAATGAAATTTGCTTCTTCGCAAGTGGTGACATAGTATCAGAAGATGTAGAATCCTCGTGGATAGAGCTATGAAACTGCAAGGATAAAACAACCCTGATGGGAGTTATTTTACAGGCTCCCAAACAGTAGCCAGGATATAGGGTACAAGTTACATCAGGAGATACAATCGGCATGTAAAAAGGACAATGTTACAGTGGTCATGGGGGATTTCAATATGCAGGAAGACTGGGAAAATCAGGTTGGCCCTGGATCCCAAGAGAGGGAATTTGTAGAGCGTCTACGAGATGGTTTCTTAGAGCAGCTTGTGATTGAGCCTAAAAGGCAATTCTGGATTTGGTAATGTGTAATGAACCAGGTTTAATTAGGGAGCTTAAGGTAAAGGGACCACTAGGGGGTAGTGGCCATAATAATATGACAAAATGCAACCTGCAATTTGAGAGGGAGAAGATGAGATTGGATATGTCGGTAGTACAGCTGAGCAAAGGTGAGTACAGAGGCACGAGGGAGAAGCTGGCTAAAGTTGAATGGAAAGTGACTCTAGTAGGAATGGCAGCGGGACAGCAATGGCAGGAATTTCTGGGAATAATTTGGAAGATGCAGGATCTTTTAATTCCAAGGAGGAAGAAAGATTCTAGGGGGAGAATGAGGTGACCATGGATGACAAGGGGAGTCAAAGACAGCATAAAACTAATAGAGAAGGCATATAATATTGCCAAGATCAGTGGGAAGCTAGAGGATTGGGAAGCTTTAAAAAAAAAACAATAAAAGATAACTAAAAAGACTGTACGGGGAAAAAAGATGAAATATTATAGTAAGCTGGACAATAATATAAAAGAGGATAGCAAACGTTTCTTCAGATATATAAAAAGTAAGAAAGAGGCAAGAGTGGACATTGGACCGCTGGAAAATAATGCGGGAGAACTGATAGTGGGGAATAAAAAAATGGCTGAGGGATTGAATATGTTTTTTGCATCAGTCTTCACAGTGGAAGGCACCAGCAACGTGCCTGGAATTCAAGAGAAGCAGGAGGTGGAAGTTAGGGGAGTGGCTAATACTAGGGCGAAGGTGCTTGGGAAGCTGAAAGGTCTGAAAGGTGGATGTCACCTGGACTGCACCCCAGGTTTCTGAAAGAAATGGCTTTAGAGATTGTGGAGACATTAGTAATGATCTTCAAGAATCATTAGAGTCAGAAGTAGTCCCAGACAATTGGAAAATTGCAAATATTACTCCACTATTCGAGTGGACAGCGAAGCAGAAGAGTAGAAACTACAGGCCTGCCTTTAATGGTCAGTAAGGCTTTCGAGTCCATTATAAAGGATGAGGTTTCTGAGCACTTAGAACATCATGATTAAATATGCCAAAGACAATATGGTTTGGTGCTACGGAGATCTTGCCTGATGAACCTGTTGGAATTCTTCAGACTTATCACAACATAGGCATGGCATAAGGTAGATTACGTATAATATATCATCCCCACACAGAGGTGCCCGTCCATTTTGAATTCCCAAATCTTCATGTACTTCATATGTAATTCAACTCACTGCCCCTATGTGTTATGGTAAGTATAAATGAGATTGTAGGATAAAGAGGATGAGACACTTAAAGCATCGAAACAAAGTATAAACTTGAGGCATTAAAGTCATTGGAAATCAGTGATGCTCAAGAGAAAATGGAGGAAGTGATGGACTTGCAGATCCTCATGTGAATGAGCAGACAGGCAGCAGAAATTTGAAGGGAGCTTGAAACTCATAAAAGTTGAAGGGTGGGAGGCAAATAAGGGAGTTTGTAAATTATGGATACTAATATAGATGACATTTGGGTGATTAGGATATTATTTCGTTTAGTTTTAGTTTTAGGGATACAATGCGGAAACAGTCCCTTTGGCCCACCAAGTCTGCACTGACCAGCGATCCTGCACACCAACACTATCCTACACACACTAGGGGCAATTTACATTTATACCAAGCCAATTAACCTACAAGCCTGAACGTCTTTGGAGTGTGGGAGGAGACCTAAGATCTCGGAGAAAACCCACACGGTCGTGGGGGGAATGTACAAACTCTTTACAGACAGCACCCGTTGTCAGGATTGAATCCAGAACTCTGGCGCTGTAAGGCAGTAGCTCTACCGCTACGCCACTGTGCCACATTGTGGAAACCTCTGCTGCATTTGTGTTGCCTTTTGCTCAACCAAATCCCCTTGGTCAGTAATGTCATAATTATCCAGTATTTAGTCACTGAAACTTAATGTTAACCAAACAGAAAAAAATAGATATTAGTGCGTCAATATTTGAATCATTGAATTGCAACAAAATGCTCAAATAGAATGTTTTAAAGCTTGAAAGTGATTGTTCATGGAGACTGTTGGGTGGAATCTTTTTTTAAATTTGTTTTATTTCAGGGTTATGAATGAAAAAAGAAGTTCAGGGATTTAAGAAAAGACTTGTTGATGCAAAGTGCTGGAATAATTCAGCATCTCTGGAGAACATGGATAGGTGAAGTTTTGGGTTGGGTCCCTTCTTCAGTATGAAGAAAGGTCCTGACTCGAAACATCGCCTATTGAGTCTGAAGTGAGGTCCCAACCCGAAATGTTGCCTATTCATGTTCTAACCTGCTGAGTTACTCCAGCACATTGTGTCTTCTTTTGTAAACTAGCTTCTGCAGTTCCTTGTTTGTGACTTACTTGTACTTGTTTATTAAGAGCAAAATGGAAACACTCCGGCTTGTGTCGATTGCATTATTGAGAAATTATTCCAAACTTCTAAAAACAAATTGTTAAAAATCACCCCTTTGTTTCTCTACTCCGTGATCAAATTGATCAAAAGATGTTCCGACAAGATTATATTCTTCAATTATGTCACAGATTTTGGAAATCACTGAGGGTGGATACATTGGCTTTGAGTGTTTGAAGAGTATCAGTGTCACTCTGAAGCAGACAACAGTGCTGCCTCTGTCAATGATCCTTCATGTGCTCTATAGTACAGTCTATTGTGACACCTTCAGATATATATTGATTTACTGCAATGTGTGTTGACAATGCTATGATGATTTTATGTTATTGATTATCATTAAAGACCCCTCCCACCCCAACCATGGACTGTTTGCCCTCCTCCCATCAGGGAGGCGGTACAGAAGCCTCAGGTCTCGTACCAGTAGGATGAGGAACAGCTTCTACAATCATACCGTTGCATTGCTGAACTCGGAGTCCCGCCGATAGATTCCTCCGGTCCCTCCGTCCCCATTGTTTAATTATTCTGCATTTTTTATTGTTCTGTATCCTCTTTTTTTTAAATTTCTATATTGCACTACTACGGACTGACGCAAAACTGCATTTCGTTGTACCGATACTCAGTATTTGTGCAATGACATTAAAGTTGAATTGAATTGAATTGAATTTTGGATTTCACTTTTTAGACCCTGTTTGGTTCCTCTTTAAGGAGAGGTTTAGAGATACAGGATGGAAACAGACCCTTCGGCCCACTGAGTCCACACCGCCCATCGATCACTCTTTCACACTGGTTAGTTCTATGTTGGTGGGCCAAAGGGCCTGATTCTGTGCTGTATCTCTCAAGTACTAAAGAAAACCACTTGGTCACAGGGAGAACATGCAAACTCCACATTGACAGCACCTGAGGTCAGGATCAAATTCGGGTCTCTGGTGTTATGAGGCAAGAGCTGCATCACTGTGCTGCCCACTATGGGCTGTTCAGCCCTCTCCCTCCCACACCACCTCCTTAAACTTGCCTGGCTTAACATGAGCACATCCACAGGGGGGGAGGATGTCTTCTTTTGGTTGAGAGTTGCGTTGCTTTCGGAGGTATGAGCACCTCAACTCACCCTGAGTATGCTCCTAAGGACAAACCGAAGATAGACACAAAATGCTGGAGTAACTCAGTTTGTCCTTAGGAGCATACTCAGAGTAACTCAGAGATGCTGCCTGGAGAGAAGGAATGGGTGACGTTTCGGGTCGAGACCCTTCTTCAGAACTAATCATCCATGTCTCAGCTTGTTGGCTCAGGCACGCACTGCTGGCTCACTTAATGCCACGACTTGGCATTAAAACTGGCCCCTTCAAATTCCAATTCCAGCAATTCTATACCATTTTAACGTGAGATCACATGACATGGGGAGACATTTTGATGCGTCTCCACGAAGACCCTTCATGCTTTGATTCTGTAACAGTTGTCATTACAAAGGGAACAAAGCTTGTGATCATCTGAAAAGGGACCAGATTTAAGTGTGATCTGTTAAGAAGCTTTGTGTCTTCATTTCTGTCAGCACACTAATCACCCTGATCATATTACACCTGAACTGCACATCAGAGTCACAGGTGGCAGATGGATGAAAAGCCCGGGTCCTTAACAGACATAGAAACTGATGGATCATCTGTCGGGTCCAACACTGTCACATCAGTGATTTAAATGCACATATATACAGTGGTGAATTATACCAACTTCTCATATTCATGTTGGATGAGAAATGTCCCAGGAAATCCCACTTCAGGTACCTCAGAACACCCAATCCCTGAGACAGAAATCACTAATTCCAAACTAACAAACAATAATATTGTGTAATTCTTTAGACTGTCTGATATAACAAAAAGCGTCTGTGCACTTGTACAGGAATAGGTGTGAGGGTGGGAAAGTGAGAGATGGACTGCTTCACATCTCCAGCTCTTGAATGTTTTTTTAAAATATTAAAGCGTTGTTATCAACTTCCACAACACTGAGAAATCTGATGGGATTGAATCGTGCATTTAGATTAGAAAGAGTGAGTAGGACTCGAAATCGTGTGGGGATGTTTATCGTTCTGGAGTGCTAAACATGCGTTGGTTCAAAAAATTAGCCTCAGTGTAGTGGAGCACAATGCCACAGACCTCTGTGGCTCTAGAAAGGCAGGTCATTTGTAATCTTCGCGTAATAGGTTAAACAAAGCAAAAAAAAAAACTGAAGGCAACCCCGACTCCCATTTCAACTGTGGGGTCAGAGGTCTTTCTCCACATTTAAAGTCAGTAATTGCAGTCAGTGGTATCAATGTTACAGCGTACACTGGGGACTGTAGAATCTAATCAACAGCAAGAGAGGCAGTTTGCCATGCAATTTGGCCAATATTTCACTGATCTATCTTACAATCAATTTTACTCAAACCCAGGCCCTGTCTAGTCATTAACTAACATATGTTCCTTGGCTCAAGAGTCAATAACATCTGCTGAGAACTCAATCTTTTTGTCCATCTTGCCTCCTTCCCTTCTGTGTCAGGTCAGGTAGTGGAATTTAGGAGTGCAGACAACTGTTTGGCAAGTGGTGGAAATGATTCTGTGATGAACAAATTTCCAGCTGCATCGACATGTCACAGGCAGTATCGAAAAACCATATCCCAGAAATCTTAAGATTAAAATCTGCTTTAATGCTTAATGTTTCTCTTTTTTTAAGGTTGTGTCATAATTTTAGAGTAAATTTCTAGAAATGCTAGGAGTGCTGTGAATTTCCCCTGATGTTTGGAAAGAATACACAGCACTTGGGATTAGATCAGAGAAACATTAAGAGAGAGTCAAGTCAACTGTGTTTTATTTGTCATATGTCCCGAAACGGAACAATGAAATTCTTACTTGCAGCAGCACAAGATGAAAGTAAGCATAACAGCAGATACCAGAATAAACAACAAAGTAAATTAAAGTTCAGTAAATTAAAAAATTAAAAATAAAAACAGGGCAGCACGTTGGCGTAGTGGTAGAGTTACGGCCTTACAAAGACCCGTGTTTAATCCTAACTACGGGTGCTTATCTGTACGGAGTTTGTGTGTTCTTCCCGTGACCTGCGTGGGTTTTCTCTGAGATCTTCGGATTCCTCCCACACTCCAAAGACGTACAAGTTTGTAGGTTAATTGCCTAGGTATAAATGTAAACTGTGCGTAGTGTGTAGGATGATATTAGTGTGCGGGGATCGCTGGTCGGTGCGGACTCGATGGGCCAAAGGGCCTGATTCTGCACTGTGCCTCTAAACTAAACTAAAAATCTAGAGCAAATTAAAAAAAAACCAACAGGAAGTCAGATGAGATGATTGTAGGTTTGATTTTGTGTAGAAAACAGATGTAATCATATCATCATGATCAGGATGAATGGTTTAAATTAATCCAGGCACCAGGTGATCACTGACTACATTAGTCAGGCTGGAGAGCAGGAAAGAGACAATATTTGAGAGTAAAATTTTCTGCAGTGAAAAAAAAACCAGACCTACATCTGAGTTCCTGTTCATTAATTGTTTTCTGATCTAATCCCATACACTGTGTATTCCTTCTTAATCATCAAACTATTAATATAAACTACTTTTGGTAAAAGTGGAATGTATTCATGTTTTTTTTTAAACTTCATCTTATATTTTATTTTCCAGTTCTCAGACGACTGCTATTGGGAATGTAGGCACCCGAATATTTACCGCAGGTAAGCAAGAAATGCTCACTTCAATCCAAAAGGCATTGACGTCAAGATGCTGAATAAATTTCATCGCAGAAGTACTGAAATCAAACATTCAGGCCAATCTCATCAACCCTTTCAATATTATGGCAGATTGCGATGTGTAAATCTCAGCTTTACAATCATTAAGAGGATTATTGAGCTTAACAGAGCCATAAAGCCCCAGCATTTGGTTAATAACCTTACCATCTCTTACAGTAGGTTGATAATGTAGTCCTCTCACAGTGCTGATTTATTATTGCTCAGCAATATCATCGACACAAAGCCCTTCAAATAAAACTGACCCTAAGTAAATCAATTGAAAAATAAGATGATGGTAATAGTTTTAAAAATCAATACTATGCAATGAGCTTGATGGCAATGGTTTTTAAAAGTGCCCTGGTCTCAGTAAAATGGATCAATTTGCATAAAGCCCCTGTCCCACTTAGGAAACCTGAACGGAAACCTCTGGAGACTTTGCGCCCCACCCAAGGTTTCCGTGCGGTTCCCGGAGGTTGCAGGTGGTTGCCGTAGGTTGCAGGTAGTGGAAGCAGGTAGGTAGACTGACAAAACCCTCCGGGAACCGCACGGAAACCATGGGTGGGGCACAAAGTCTCCAGAGGTTTCCGTTCAGGTTTCCTAAGTGGGACAGGGGCATAAGTGGGACAGGGGCATAAGGAAGCAAGAAAAGCAAATTCCACAAATGTAAATAAACCATTAAACCAGTTCTTTAGTGGTAAGGTTGATTTGGGAGAAAATACTGGCTGAAAAAATGGCCATGCAGAACACAAGAAGGGTTCCATGCTTTTTTTTCTTGATCAATTTGTGAAATCATTAATTGCCATCTGGACCAGGAGATCAATCCCGGTTTGAGTCGTTCAAATAGCTTCTCCAATGGTATAACATTCCAAGCCACTAGAGTATTGAACAGAAGATGTCCTTAAAATCAATGGAAGAGATTTAAGCTGATAGTCTTTTGGTGGGACTGTGAGTACGGCCGAGTTCACAAGGTTAATATGTTGCTGATTATGTACTGTCCTGATTCCAATCAAGACAAAGCTGGTCACAAAGTGCTGGAGTAACTCAGCGGGTCAGTTAACATCTGAACTGAAGGAGGATATATAGGGCTAGAAATTGGTTCTGACTTTTTTTTCCCCTTCTTCAGTATTATACAATAATTTTGGGGCAGCACGGTGTCGCAGCGGTAGAGTTGCTACCAGCGACCCATGTTTAATTCTGTCTACGGGTGCTGTCTGACCAGAGTTTGTACGTTCTCCCTGTTACCTGCGTGGGTTTACTCCAGGTGCTCTGGTTTCCTCTCACATTCCAGAGATGTACAGGTTTGTAGGTTAATTCATTGGCTTTGGTAAAATTATAAATTGTCCCAAGTGTGCAGGATATTGTTAGTGTGTAGGGATTAGTGGTCGGCACAGACTCCATGGGCTAAAGGGCCTGTTTCACACTGTATCTCTAAAATAAACTAAACTAAATCTGAAATGTTCTTGTTTTAAGAGTAGAAGGTGAGAGCTGCCTATCTTACTTTAAATCATGTCAGTGAATATTTGACCAGTTGTCTGTCACTCCAGTGTACCTGACACAGATTCCATCTCAGTTGCACACGTTGATTTCATTCTCCCAACAGAAAATCATAAGGTCATAAGGAATAGGAGTAGAATTAGGCCATTCGGCCCATCAAGTCTGCTCTGCCATTCAATAATTGTAATTAATTTGATAGTAATTGTAATTAATTTATTAGCCAAGTATGTAAACATACCAGGAATTTGATTTGATTTGCCAACAGTCATACAAAAAAGCAACAAGATACATAACCACATAAAAATTAGACCTAGACTTAAACAGCCACCACAATGACGTGTGAGAAGACAACGAAAGGTGTTGAAGGCAACGAAAGCTGCCTTACATAACACTGTACAAGTGAGTAACAGAAGCAGGCAGATACGGTGTAGTTACATAGATCTGTTTTGCCTTATTCTTTGTGTTGTTAACGTGTGCCCGTGAAAAAAACCCCAACTACAATTAGCATTCAGGAAGCATTTTGAAAATTTCAGGAAATACCCTCAAATTCCAGGAAATTTGGGATTCTATTTCAGGAAAAAAAATTTTGAGATGTGGAAGCACTGGTGCACTGTAGTTGGGTACTAAGGTAAGGTTGTGTTTCGGGTTATGCCGGGTCATTCAAGAACTTGTTCTATAACCCAGAAGTAATGATTCTTATGCTTCTTTACCTTCTTCTCGGTGGTAGCAATGAGATACAAGTCTGGCCAGGGTGGTGCGAGTTGTTGATGAAAGTAGCTGCCTTGGTAATACAATACTTCCCTTGATGGGTGAAGAGTTCAATATCAATGATGGACTGGACAAGGTCCACAACTTTCTACATTCTCTTTAATTTTAGCGTGTTAAGTACCAAATCACACCCTGATGTAACGAGACAATCTGTAGTGGTTTGATAGAGTATTCAATGTCATGTTGAATTTCCTCACACCTCTGAGGAAGTAAAGGTGCTGAGGAGTTCTCTGTTTTGCATAACTGGGTCCAGAACAGATCATCTGAGATATGCACGTCCAGGAACTTGAAGCTGTTGATTCAAGACAGGTCATGGACCATTGGCTTTCTCTTCCTGAAGTCAACAAACTACTCCATGGTCTTTCTAACGTTGAGAGCAAGGTTGTTGTTCTGGTACCCCTCAACCAGACTACCAATCTCGCTCCTAGACCCTGACTCATCATTAGTTTAGTTTAGAGATACTACATGGAAATGGGCACTTTGGCCCACCGAGACCGCGCTGACCAGTGATCCCCGCACACTAACACTATCCTGTACACACACTAGTAATCATTTACAATTTTACCGAAGCCAATTAACCTACAAACTTGAATGTCTTTGTAGTGTGGGAGGAAACCGGAGCACCCAGAGAAAACCCACGCAGGTCATGGGGAGAACGTATAAACTCCATATAGAGAGCACCTATATATAGTCAGGATCGAACCCAGTTCTCAGGCGCTGTAAGGCAGCAACTCTGCCATTGCGCCACCAGGCGGCCCTCATTACCGGTTATTTGTCTAACAGAGAGAAATGCAAGAACAGCACAATGGAGCAAAGATTGCAGGGTAATCTAAAGAAGTACAAAGGAAAAAAGAACTGAATAACCAAATGAGTTAGAGCTATGAGTAAAAGTATGTTATAGTACCACTGGGAAGGGAGTAAGAAAGATATGATCGGTTCATGAATCTGATAGCTGTGGCAAGAAGCTGTTCTAAAGTTAAAGTCAAAGTCAATTTTATTTGTCACATGCACCCGGAGGTGCAGTGAAATGAATTTGCCAGCAGCGATACAATTAAAAAGAACACACAATACACAGTAAGATTTAACACAAACATCCACCATAGCATTCTTCACTGTGGTGGAAGGCACAAAGTTCAGCCAGTCCTCCTTTGTTCACCCGTGGTCGGGGCCATGAACCCTGCATAGTCGCCGCTACGGATGGCCCGATGTACAGGCCCTCTCGTCTTTCTGCATGTGCGGCCAACCCACAGATCTCTCTCCTTGCCCTCCAACTGACTGAGGGCCATAATGCATGGATTTGATCTCCATCCTTCCAGCCTCTCACCAGGTTTTACCAAACCCAATGCAGGACTTATTGCTCCTACTGCTACCAGCCAGCTTGGCCTCTGGCTCCCAAGAACTGCTGTGATCCATAATACATCCATAAACAACATGCAAGATTTACGAGGATGTCGCCAGGACTCGGGGGTCTGAGCTCACGGGTGAGGATGAGCAGGCTAGGACCCTATTCCTTGAAGTGTAGGTGGATGAGGAGTGATCTTATAGAGGTGTACAAACTCATGAGAGAAATAGATCGGGTAAACACATAGAGTCTGTTGCCCAGAGTAGGGGAATCGAGAACCAGAGAACATAGGTTTACGTGAGGGGGGAAAGAATTAATAAGAACCTGAGGAGTAACTTTTTGTACACAAAGTGTCGTGGGTGTATGGAACGAGCTGCCGGAGGAGGTAATTAAGGCAGGTACTACCAAAACGTTTAAGAAACATTTAGACAGGTACATGGATAGGATAGGTTTAACGTGATTTGGGCCAAACGCTAGCAGGTGAGACTTGTGTAGATGGGACATGTTGATTGGTGTGGGCAGGTTGGGCCGAAGGGCCTGTTTCCACGATGTATGACTCTAATATCCAGTAACGTTTGATGCTATGGGCCTTACATATTCATTAAGCTACAGAGAGACATACAGCACAAAACAGGCCCTTCGCCCATCAAATCTGCACATACTCATTTACACAAATCGTACAGTATCCACAGTCTTTATTCACTCCACTGTTGCAGAACTTTGTAGCAATTGCTGATTAATCTGTAGATGACACCAATATTGGTGGTTTGCTGGTGAGTGAGGAAGGACATCTAAGGGACCTGCCCCACTTCCACGACCTTATTCACGACCTCTGCCGAGTTTGCCCTTGACTCATACTCGCAGCATGGTCATCACAAGGTCATAGGAGGTCGTAGGAGGTCGTAGGTAGGTCGTAGCAGGTCGTGATGCCAGTCGTAGGTACTCGTGGCATCAAGTAGGTCGGGGCGTTTTTTCAACATGATGAAAAATGTCCACGAGTAAAAAAGGTTGTGAATTAGGTCGTGAAAGTGGGACAGGCCCTTTTGTTTACAAGAGGATCTAGATCAGTTGGGAAAGTGGGCCAAAGAATGGCATTTATTTCTAATAAGTATGAGGTGTTGCACTTTGGTATGTCAAACCAGGGCAGGTCTGGGTTAAAGGGCCTGTTTACACGCTGTATATCTCTATGACTAGAAACGACTCAGTTACGATCATCTAAATTAGCCTTACGATAAATGCTCAATGTCTGCAACACAAGCATAGGTACAGGAACCTGAAATCTGTAATGCCCAGGTTCAAGAACAACTTCTTCCCTACAGCCATCAGGCTATTAACCCTTACAACCTCCATTAAACTCTGAGCTACATAGACTATTATTGTTATTATTATTGCAATATTATGGTATGTTTATTTCAAAGGTTTCAAAAGTCTTTTATTGTCACATGTACCAGTTACGGTACAGTGACATATGAATTACCATACAGCCGTACGAAAAAAAAAGCAACATGGCACGCAACTACATAAAAGCTAACATAAACATCCACCACAGCGGATTCCCCACGTTCCTCACTGTGATGGAAGGCAAAAAAGTCCAATTTTCCTCTTTATTCTCCCGTGGTCGGAACAGTCGAACCATCTGTCGGGGCGATCGAAGCTCCCGCAGCCGGCGTTCGAAGTCCCCGTGTCGGGGCAATCGAAACTCTCGTGTTGGGGCGATCGAAACTCCCGCATTAGGGCGGTCGAAACTCCCGTGACTTGGCGTTCCTGAAGTCGGTCTTTGACCAGAGACCGCGGGGTTCGTGATGTTAAAGTCGACAAGCACCCCTGATTGGAGCTCTGAGGTCGACCCCTGGCAAAGGGATCGCAGGCTCCATGATGTTAAAGTCCCGCAGGCTCCCCGCGGTGGAGCTCTCAAGATCGGCCTCCAGCAATAGACAATAGACAATAGGTGCAGGAATAGGCCATTTGGCCCTTCGAGCCAGCACCGCCATTCAATGTGATCATGGCTGATCATCCCCAATCAGTACCCCGTTCCTGCCTTCTCCCCATATCCCCTGACTCCGTTATTTTTAAGAGCCCTATCTAGCTCCCTCTTGAAAGCAAAGGTCGGCAACTCCTCGATGTTAGGCCGCAGTGCAGACGGAGATATGATACGGAAATAAAATTACATCTCAAAAACGTTTCCCACAACCCCTCACATAAAACAAGCTAAAGAACACAAAAAACAAACATTTAACATACAATTTAAACAGAAAATAGGAAAGGTCAGACAGATTGTTGGAGAGGCAGCTGTTTCTGGCTCCACCCGTTTTTTTATGTGTGTGTGGGAATATATATAGATAAATATGCATATATATATATATATGATTGTATGCGTATATATACACACACTGAACATTTTTTCTCATTTATTATATTGCTTACTGTGTAAGATGGTTACATAATCTGTTGTGCTGCTGCAAGTAAGAATTTCATTGTTCTATCTGGGACATATGACAATAAAACACTTCTTCACTATATCCCAGTATTAAATATTAATTTCCCTTTAGACACCATGTAACAGCAATATATTAATCACCCGTGGATGGTGTGCACTAAAGTGAGAATTAATATAGTTCAAAGTGATGAAGTGATTCCATATCACACATCACATCCTTGGTCTTTATCATTTCTCTTGACGTGAGTCTATTAATAACCCTTTGCACACCTGTACTTACGGTGCACTAGACTCTTATCACTATAAACAAAGAGCAATTGATTTTGAGGAATGGGGATTATCATTTGATAAAAGACCTATTCTAATAGGTCAAATCATTGTTTGTTAATGTTGACAGGAAAAAAGTCAGGAAAATATACATCGAATGAAAGGGGTATTCTGTTTTGAATACTCTGATTTTGAAAGGAATAGAATTACAACATGGGAATTTCAAGATACTAATCATCTTGTGAACTTCACTTGATATCTGCGGGATCCCCAGTTTCCTCTCTCACTCTAATGACGTACAGGTTGTAGGTTAATTGGCTTGGTATAATTGTGAATTGTCCCCAGTGTGTGTAGGATAGCGTTAGTGTGCGGGAATTGCTGGTCGGCACAGACTTGGTGGGCCGAAAGGCCTGTTTCTGCGCTGTATTTCTAAAACTAAAACTAAAATCTGATTTAACATTTTTCCTAAGATTATTCTTATAACCATTCTCCAGATATACATAAAGTTTTCTCAAGAATCCCAATACACAACTTGAAGGTCCAGGCACAATTTTGAAATTCTCAATGATTATTAGGTGCAAGGGATTATTTTTTGTACTTTAACATTTAAGCAATGAATTTCTAATTTTAGATTTATTTTTGAGTTGGAAATACAGCACACAAACAGGCTCTTTGGCCCACTGATTATGAGCAGGTCAGTGATTATCCCATACATGAACAATATCCTACATACTAGAAACTATTTACAATTTTACCAAAGTCAATTAACCTACAAACACGTACGTCTTTGGAAAGTGGGAGGAAACTGAAGCATCTGGAGAAAACTCACGGGGTCACAGGGAGAACGTGCAGACTCAATACAGACAGCACCCATAGTTAGGATCAAACCCGAATCCCTGGCGCTGCAAGGCAGCAACTCTACCGCTGCGCCACTGAGATGCCCACTAAATTTAAATCAACAAAGATTCATGGCCTCCTTGCAATCTGAGTGATTTATCTCTCATGTACCAATTCATATCAGTATCTGTCTTTAGACTGGGCAGGTAGATCAATCAGTCCAATCAACATCGACGGTCAATGTTCAGATAAAGGTCAATTACCTTTTCCCTAAAAATATCAATTTGAAAAGGTTACCAGTGGAATATTTTTATTCTGCACAGATTAAACGGAGATAGGGAAATTTGAGCCTCAGTTAAAATCTTGTTTAATCCAGTGTAAAAGATAAAACAGTAGATTTAATTATTTATTGCGAACAGTAATGAAAAAAACCAGCAGAACATTGTACGTACATTAAGGGAAATAGGGTAACTAGAGAGAAAATAAGGCCGCCCCAAAACCAAAGCGGTTAGATTTGTGCGGAGCTGCAGAAGATGGGCAAGATCCTCAATGAGTATTTCTCTTCTGTTTTATACCCTGAAGAAGGACATGAAAACTGGTGAACTTGGGACAGTTAATGGAAAGGTCTAAATGACTAAAAGTCCATATTATGGTCGAGGAGATGCTCGGTGATCTAAGAAGGAACATTCATATGAAAGTGTTAAATCTCCTGGACCTGATCAGATATATCCAAGGTGGCTGTGGGAAGCGAGAGGAGAAATTACAGGAGCCTTGGCTGAAATATATGAATCAATGTTAGACCTTGGTGAGGTGTTTTAATGTCTATATTCAAGGAAGGAAGTGCTTCCAATGGGGATCGGTAAACAGAGGATCTCACCAGGGAACTCCACACAAGGCAGCATGGACCACAAAACATTTTTCTCACATTAAACATTTACGTCACACATGAAAAACGTACTTGTTCCTGAAATAAAAATAGAAGGTGCCTGAAATGCAAAGCAGGTGAGGAGGGAGGAATGGCAAGTGTTGGAAAAATATCTTCACCAGGGCAGTCACAATGCAAGTGTTCATCTGGAAGTCATGCTGGAACAGTTAACATTCCAAAGCTGGTGGCCATACAGTTTATCTCATGAATCCACATTTGTGGCTTATTATCCTAACAAAAGTATTTTTGTGAAGATTGTTCTGCTATAATTTAGCATAAAATCTTCATTCAGTGGCTTGCAGCATGGTGTAATTGTGTCAGATTTGGCTTTGAGAGATAGGTTTATGGGCATCAAGACTCACTGTAAGACGTTGAGCACAAATCTAGGTTGGCACTGTAAGACAGTCCTGACAAACTGACAATATCTTCCTTTGAGAAAGATATTAACCCCAGGAATCGTCTTGCGTCTGAACTGGATGTGAATGATTACTGTTCCTGTTATTGTGTTCAACTGGACAATGGGTTTTTTTGGCTGAAATCGCAGATTACCTGGTCAATAATGTTATTGTAATTTTTTTGGTAACTTGCTCTGTTCAAGTTGTCTGCTTCATCTCTTACAGCACAATAATGATGCTACTTCTGACTAACCACAAGAAGCTTTGGTATTTGACCAACGCAAGTATTTTTCTTCCTGTTTGATCATGCTTTTATCGTTCCCTTTCCTTTATTTCCTTTCTTTATTATTTATTTCAGCTGCTCTGAAGTGATTTTGTTCTGCTGCTTGTGCATTAGATTGTCCAGTGGCAAACTGTTGTAAGCCATCTATACAACTTGCTTAAAATTCTGAGATGCTGCATGTTAACAACAAAGACAGGACATTTCCATAACAGCAATGCGCAATTTGGGGTACGGAGAAGATGAAGATTACTTGTTTGGTCAAATAAAGCTGCCTGCATCTTCATGATGCTATTTGTGTAGGAACATAGTTTACACGTTCTAGGAGCAGTATTAGGCCATTCGGCCCATCAAGTCTACTCTGCCATTCAATCATGGCTGCTCTTTCTTTCCCTCTCAACCCAATTCTCCTGCCTTTGCCCCATAACCACGGGCACCGACCTAATCAAAAATCTGTCAGTCTCCACCTTAAAAATATCCAATGGCTTGGCCTCCACAGCAGTCTGTGACAATGAATTCCACAGATTTACCAACTTCTGACCTCCTTTCTAAAGGTACGTCCTTTTATTCTGAGGCCATGGCCCCTGGTCATAGACTCTCCCACTAGTGGAAACATCCTCTCCACGTCCACTCTATACAGGCCGTTCATTATTCGTTAAGTTTCAATGAGGTGTCCTCTCATCCTTCTAAACTCCAGCAAGTACAGGACCAGTGCCTTCAAACACCTATCTTATGTTAATCCAATCATTCCTGAGATCATAAATCTGCTCTGGACCCTCTCCACTGGCAGCAGATCCCTGGGACCATTAGGGATTATAATGAATGCTTTGTAACTTCGTTGGCACCCTATACGTGGCGACTCGTTGTATAACTTGTGTATGGTGTGCAAAACAAAGTATTTCACGTGTGATAATAAAGAACCAATCAATCAATAGTGAGTGGAAGCGAAAGCGGGATAACATAACTACAGTGAGAACTGGTAATGAATGGTCGGCGTGCACTCAATGGGTCAAAGGATCAGTTTCCATGCTGTATCTCTCATTCAATCAATCACAACTCTAACACAACAATACATTATTATGGACTACGAAGGTTGCTCTACATACTTTGGCTTGCACAATCATAGTTTACTCAGAATATTTGATAATATTTTGTATTTTTTGTTGTTGTATCATTTCATTTAATGTGCCTGACATTTGTCCTTGAGACTAATTCCATGTCCGTAGTAGAAGCGACAATGAAACTGTGTTGTATCTTCATTGCCAGTTTACTTATTAGAGTTTTACAGTGCGGAAACAGGCCCTTCGGCCCAACATGCCCACACCGACCAACATGTCCCATCTACACTAGTCCCACCTGCCTGCATGTGGCCCATATCCCTCTAAACCTGTCCGATCCATGTACCTGTGTAAGTGTTTCTTAAACGTTGGAATAGTTTCTTCCTCCTTTATGAATATGAATGGGGGGAGAGTGATAATTTGGCAGCATTAAATCTTTTGGAGTTCCAAAGTGAATGATGGTCTGATTGTTGTGTAGGGCAAGTAAAGTAATCATTCTATGCATCAAACATGCTGTAAATAGAAGCGTAATGAGCGACTGGTTTCTATTGTGTTTCTCAATACAGGGTACCAGGGTACCTCTTTTCTTCTATATAATGTCTCTGAACTCATGAAAATATCCAGATTGGAATACAATCCAAAGGCTCCTCGAAAGAACAGATCACAAGCTCATATCCATTAACAGTGAGGACCAGGCATTCAGGGAAAGCAGATTGTGCTTTTCCGTTTTTGGCTTAAATCATAAATTATTCTCATCATCTTTAGTCATGGGCCATTTGATACCACCTTACATTTATTTATTTATTTATTTTTAAAAAAAAAGAAGAAAATAAATAAAAAATTATAAGTGTACATTACAATAATATTAGCCAAAATTAACATAATTCATTTCTTGTACCACTTCATATTTTAAACTTTAAAAAGAAGAAAAGTAAAGAAAGTGAGATAGGATAGTGAGTGTGTGAAAGAGTGATCAAAAAAAGACCCTTAGACACGAAGAATTGGAAATAAAAGTTAAGAAGTAAGCCATAGAAAAGGAAAAAGAGAAAAAGAAAACAGAAGATATGTTAAAAGTAAAAAAATGAGCTAAAAGGGATATACCAACTTCGTATATTTTCTCCCCCCTCACCAGGTCCTGAAACCATTTCTTTTCAGAATTCTGTTGTACCTTATACTTGTAGTAAGTCGATAAATGAAGACCAAATCGTTTGGAAATGGTCTGGTTTGCCTGCTAGAAGGAATCTCATGTCTTCCAGGTGTAGCATTTCGAACATATTTGAAATCTATTTTTCCAGAATTTAAGTATGTTTTTTCCCATTATTAAACCGTAATTAAGTAGGTTCTTTTGGGACGCAGTTAGCTCAGGGCTGCCTTCCATTGTTCCAAAAATAATCAATTCTGCATTCGGTATCAGTTTTATTTTAAATAATTTTGTGAAAATCTCAAAAATTTCATTTGAAAATTTTTGGATTTTTATACAGAAAACAAAGGAATGTGCTATAGTTGCTTCTTGGGATAGACATTAATCACAGATAGGGGAGACATTAGGAAAACGTTTACTTATTTTAGCTTCTTTCTCCAATAGTTAATAACCCGTCGTTTAAACCATCTATTATAGATAAATCATTTATACATTGGGAAAGAATAGGAATTAAAACGTTTGGAGTCATGTTTGAAACTGGAAATTTATTATAATTTCAACAACTACAACTAAAATACAATTTGAGAAATAATCATTATTTTAAATATTTTCAAATATGTGACTATTTGAAAAAATATACACAAGAATATCATAACTTGTCTCCAGACTTATTGGACGAAGCAATGAATATAAAGGCCGAATCAGCTAATATAATATCATACTTATATAACATCATCCTAAATATAGAAATACCATCATCCGATGGAATTAGAAGAGACTGGGAACAAGAACTAACTATAAAAAATTCGAAAGAGAGGTGGGATAAACATTTGCTATATGTGCATAAATGCTCGATTAACGTAAGACATACTCTAATTCAATTTAAAACCTTACATAGACTATATTACTCAAAAACCACCTTACATTTATAATAAAAGAAACAGTTATCTCAACGTGCACTGTCATTTAGTTTTATGTAAAACCCACACATAGTCACAGCAATTCCATTCTTTCCTCTTTTGTATATTAAAATAATTCTTCTTCTTATCGAGTCCACACACAAGATTAGAAGTTGTTCAGCCAGAGCTGAACACACTTCTCGGCATCTGCATACAATGGTGTCTGTCTTGTTGCTTCTTGTGCTTCTTGTGTACGGTGGTTGAAAGAGTGGTGGAAACAGGGCCGCGACGTGAATGCACTTTCCTTGACCCCATTAAAATAATTAATATTATCATACTTTGGAGTTTTATATGCATCAAATTAAAAAGGAACATAAAACTCTTGCATGTTATATTTATAATAGTGTGGTGACAGGATTAACAGCTTTATTTTGGCTTTCTTTTATTTTTGACTTCTTGGAAAATTCTAATAATACAGTGGAAAAGTGAATGTAGGATTAATATGTAAACATTTGCCTGCAAAAATGTAGATGTAAGCTCTGAGGAACTGTGGATTGAGTTTTTGAATCCTCCTCCCAATTCCATCCCTGCCGCACGTCATTAGAAACTAATATCCATTGTTGTGTTATGTTGCAACTTTAGAAAACCCTAGTTAGGTTGCACTTGGGGCATTGTCTATAGCTCTGGTTGCAACACTATATGAAGGACATAGATATGCTGGAGAGATTGCATCAGGGGACGTACCAGGATTTTGTCTAGTTATGAGTTATAATAGACATGAGGAGAGATAGTATAGGTTGGCACAAAGTGCTGGGGGAACTCAACGGGTCAGGCAGTATCTCTGGAGGACATGAAGATGTGATGTTTTGGGTCAGGACCCTTCAGACTCAGTGTCAACATTGTAGATTTTGAGTTGGCTTTCTAGAGTGATAGGAGGCAGTGTAATAACCTGATAGAAGTGTATACATTTATTAGAGGCATAGGAAGGGTAGATAGTCAAAATCCTTTTGCCATGAAAGAAGTATCAGAAACAAGAGGGCATAGATTTAAGGTGAGAGAAATGATTTTTAAAGGGGACTTAAGGGAATTTTTTCACACAGAGTCTGGATCTCCCTGCTAGAGGATGTGGTGGAATCAGACGCAGTCATCTCATTTAAAAGATATTTCGATAGGCAGTTAAATAGCTAAGGCATAGATAAAGGTGGACTCACTGCAGAAAATGCAATTAGTTCAGAGGGGTAAAGAGGTTAATGTGGATGTTGAGGGCTGAAGGGCCCATTGCTGCACTGTACAACTCTGACATTCAACTGAGTTTGATCAACTATTGTAACTATTTACTATAAATTAAACCAATGTTCAAAATATTTAATACATATTTTACATGCTTCTCCTCACCATTTCTTGCACCTTCCTCTTGTTTACTTTGGTCTATTTTTGCCATCAATTTCAAATAAAATATTTTTTTCTCACTCTTCTCCTTTCCTTAATCTAGATTCCATTATCTAACATGGAGGCATTATCGTAATTGTGGAGGATTGAGTATATTAAAACCATTACCCTACAAAGAGCCAGGCACAGCTAGGACCCATTTAGAAGAAGGGTCTCCACCTGAAACGTCGCCCATTCCTTCTCTCCAGAGATGCTGCCCGTCCCCCTGAGTTATTCCAGCTTTTTGTGTCTATCAATGGAAGGGAGGTTGACTTGTGTGATGGTCTGGGTTGCATCTACAACTCTCTGCAATTTCTTGTTGTCTTGGATGGAGCTGTCCCCAAACCAGGCGGTGATACACCCTGACAAGATGCTTTCTACAGCGCTTCTTTAGAAGTTGGTGAGGGTTGTTGTGGCCATGCCAAACTTACGATTAGTGATGGAAATGGGGGGGGGGGGGGGGTTATGCAGGAGAATGGCATTCCCCTACTTTTCAGTTTTCAGATTATGCCCAATTTCTATACAAGAAGGGAGTCAGAGTTGTTAAATACGTATTTTAAAAAAAAATCACTATGGATAATCATTACGTGTCACGGTGCATCAGCCATAAGATGAAAACGATTTGTTAACTACCACTGTTAGCACTTGTTAACAGCCAGGAGTTAACACATAGTTATACAATGTGTCATCAATACATCGACCCACATTCCTCAGTAAATGTAATTGTGTTTTGACCATGTATTAATGACACTGCGTTCTTTTGAATAAAATTCATGGGGAATTTAATAAACTCACTGTCGCTGCTCCAGACCCCATGAGCACGGGTTTCTTCTGGTGTGTAGGTAGTCATGTTATTTTATTATTCCACATTATTTTATTATTCTCTCACTCTCTCTCCCTCTCTCCCTCTCACCCTCGTCCTCGCCCTCGCCCTCGCCCTCTCTCCCTTGTCCTCTCTCCCTCTCTCGCTGCGTCTCTCTGTCTTTCGCTGGAGTAACTCAGCGGGCCAGGCAGCATCTCTGGAGAGAAGGAATAAGTGACATTTTGGGTCGAGACCCTTCTTCGGACCCACCATAGATCCAGCCTGACCTGCTGAGTTCTCCAGAACTTTATGTTTTGCTCTTAAAATACATCCGTGGTCCGCTGATGAAATAACACGATAGACCACTCTGGAAGTTCCAGTTTTGCTGTACACTTCATATTGTAGAACATATCATAATACACCCTGAATGATTTAATGGGGTTAGATTTTTTTAAATCTGTTGTCTAGAATTAATCGACACCCACCCTATGTACCTTATATCAGATTTAAATCAGAATTCCGATTTTTTTGTTTTCCTATTTGTCAATTTTTTGTGCCCGATTATTTGGCGGCCAATCAACCGCAGTCTCTAAGGGGGTTGCGTCCAATCACCGACGAGCTCCCCTCAAAATTCCTGTCCAATCAACAAATCGGTCTCCTCCCGTCCAATCAGCCACTGTCTCCAAGAGCATTACTTTTTCTATTATTTGCCCCCAATAAGAAACTGTATTTTCAGATTAAGTGTTTCAGTTAAATTAGAATGGATGGGGAGAAATTAAATAAGTAGTACCAATAGTTTTTTCCAGCCTAAATCGTGGGTGGTGAATATTTTATTGTGGGTGGTTTTATTTAGCTAAACAATAGCCAGTCACAGGCTTGAACTCAGTGTAGGTGATGCTATAAGTGAAGTTGCAGGTTTGAATCATTTTCAGATATTTTGTGACAAATTGTATTCCTTATATTATAGGTCCCCTAAGAATCAGGATGAGTTAACTGCATGCGCTGAGACTCTTCACTGTTGAAAATTGGTCGTGTTTTCAGTGAGAGATGGGTTGCTTCATCTTACCGAACTGTAAAGGCAACGTGGCAGTCTTATAAAGCTATTTGGGCGCATTTTGGAAAAGAAAGCTGTGATGCTTCAAGATCTATTGCAGAGAGAGAGCAAAGTACGAGGGGCTGAAACAAGTATTAGAATCATCAGCTTTCCTAAATCATTTGGGCTTGTTGATGGACAGTTTGCTAGAGTTGGCTGAACTGTCACTTAAACTGCAGAACCGAAAATTGTACACTTAGTAAAGCACATGAGGAAATTAAACAAACTATCATGGTTCTTGAATGTCAAATAGAGAAGCCAGGAAAATGTTATACTCAAGTGGAGAAAGCAACAAGCCTGATGATAATTAATGGAATAAATTTGAGAGCTGGTAAAGTACCTACTATACATAGACAACAGTTTTTGAGGAGTTTGGTCAAATAATATGAAATCCAGGCTGCTTGAATCTACAATGATAAATGTAAAAAGTTAATTAACAAGTCAAAATATTTAGATATTAACAATATTCCAGAAGATTCACTTTTTACCTTTGGGGATAATGAAGAAATGGCAGAACAATTTGGCTTAAATGGTCGGCTTTGTGTCAGAGCCTTCAGAGAATTCAAGGAATCTAAAGGGAAGGTAGTTTCTGCAGATTTGCAGCAGCTGCTAACAGCTGTAAATACAATTCCGGTATCAACAGCAGAATGTGAAAGAAGTTTCAGTGGCATGAATTTCTGCATGTTACCACAACGTGCAAGACTTCAAACTGATCATCTCTCAACTCTTCTATTTATTATGTTGGTGGGAACTCCTCTGTCAAAATTCAACCCCGAAGAATATGTGAGGACATGGCTTCTTAGTGGCAGAAGGCATGCTGAAGAAATGGCATGCAGAAAGAAAGAGGTGACAGGAAAAAATTGAGATTATATACCATTATGGGGCATTTTGTAATGTAAACAGAGAGAGAGAGGGATGCAAGAAAGCAGCTAAGACATGCAATACACAATAAACTATATTATAAATACACAATAAACATATTATGCATTCTTGTACTCTTACATGGGTATGACCGCACATAAAAAAATTCCCCCCCTTCCTTCCCAACCTCAGCCTCATGGACCTTAGAGTACCCCTAGTTCCTAAAACCCATTTCCATCACTGCTTACTATACAATACTATACGATACGATAAGCTTTATTCATTCCCGGAGGTAAATTGGTCTGCCAACAGACACAACACACAACAAGGTACACAACTTATTAAGCCTTCAAAGATAGGAGAGGTAAACTGCACATCCACACCATTGATGGAGACAGGGGACAGGGGTGTTCCTCTCCTCCTAAAGTCCACCACTAACTCCTTAGTCTTGTCAGTGTTGAGCTGCAAGTGATTCAGCCCACACCATTCAACAAAGTCGTTGACGACACCTCCCCTCACTGATGCAGCCCACAATTGCAGTCATCCGAAAACTTCTGCAGGTGGCAGGAGTTCGAGTTGTATCTGATGTCCGAGGTGTTGATGGTGAACAGGAAGGGAAAGAGGATCGTCCCCTGTGGGGGCCCTGTGTTGCTCACTACCATGTCCGAGGCACAGTTCTGTAGCCTGACATACTGTGGTCGATCAGTTAGATAGTTGGTGATCCAGGACACAAATGGAGCCTCCACCCGCATCTTCGTCAGTTTGCTCCCTAGCTGTGCAGGCCGGATGGTGTTAAAAGGGTGGAGAAGTAAAAATACATGACTCTCACAGCACTTCCCAGCTTATACAGGTGAACATTGTAACGTAGGAGCAGGTGGACGATTATGTCCTCAACCCCCACCTTTGTTTGGTAAACAAACTGCGGGGGGTCCAGGTAGGGTTTAACCAGGGGTCACAGATGAGTGAGCACCAGCCTCTCCAGGGACTTTGTGATGTGCGAGGTCATCGCTGTAGTCATTGGAGAAGCTGGGATGTGCCCTCATTGGCACAGGAACCAGGCGGGATACATTCTCCACTTACATGAACAAAGGCTTCTGGTTGAATCTGAAAAGTGCTGTGAATCCAGTGAGTTTTCTTGAATCCCAGTTAATTGCTTCTCCCATAGTAATTACAGTTCATTCGCTCGTGTGTCAGATGATGCATAGCTCGCATTTGGCTTCCGTCGTCATCCAACATGTTGACAGAATTGGTCACCCGACGCGTCACAAAGTGCATCGTGTCGTCGTTTCCGGGGATCGCCACGAGGAGGCTTCTGTCATGATCCACAGTTACTACAGTGATCCAATGCATCTAAGCATCAATTATCTTCAAGTATCATCACAAAGCATTCACCCGCATCTTCGTCAGCTTGCTCCCCATCAGTACAGGCCGGATGGTGTTAAAAGTACTGGAGAAGTAAAAAAAAAACATGACTTTCACAGTGCTTCCTGGCATATCCAGGTGAGCACAAAAAGAAAGTTCTGCAGCCAAATATAATCCAACTGGGAAATGTAAGAAAGGTGCAGATGACCCCTGCATTACGAGGGCCGGGGGTAGGAGGTGGAATTGTGTTCTTAAAAAGCTATCTGAATCACAATTTTCCATAATGTGAGGCCACATCATTTGTGTATGTGTCATGAATACAAGTTGGAAAAAAAATTTAATGAGTAAATTCAGTATTCAATTTCTCAGATCTTTGTGAGTGATTTGTGAATTCTGTAAGATATGATATCTGTTTCCTAACTCCTGTAATGCAGTAGTTCCCTGTGTATGGCAGGTGCTGAAAATCTAAAACAAAATGGAGGATGGTGGAAATATTGCCAATCCAATATTGCCAGTGGAGAAAGAAATTCATGTCTGATGTGTTATTTGTTGTCAAGGGGTCATTTGGCAAAAAGCAGTCATGGTAGTGCTCGGGGTTACAGATCCTCTGGAGTGGTGGCATTGAAGGCAACATAGCCACCTGATCCTAGATATAGAGATGATTCCCATCCCAATGACAGACAAGTTCAACGCAAACCTTGGGTGCTGTCTGTGTGGAGTTTGTACGTTCTCCCTGTGACCGCATGGGTTTCCTCCGGGTGCTCTGGTTTCCACGCACATCCCAAAGTCAAGAAGCCTCTGTAAAATCGCCCCTAGTGTATAGAGAATGGATAAGAACGTGGAATAACATAGAACTAGTGTAAACAGGCGATCGATGGTCGACGAGGACTCGATGGGCCGAAGGGCCTGCTTTCATGCTGTATCTCTACAAACCTAAAGTCAGACATATGCCAATGGTATTTTGCATTTAAATCTGATGTGTGATCAACTCGTTAAAACTGCTTGAACTGCTCAAAAATAGCCTTTATGCTGAAAACATCTTGAACAAAATCTTGAAATTGATGACTCTGGTCATAACAAATGATTAGTGTTTGCAGCTGAAGAATTGAGATATCTGGGATTAGCAAGGATGGCATAAATGATGGGGATCTTGAAAAACTGGCCAAGAATTTAACGAGTTGATAGTCTCCTATGAATCATCAGGAAATATTCCATTTGGGAATCAGAATTTAATATCTCTGCAATTAAACCATTTGCATATCAAAGAAAGATTGCTGCAAATTTCAGCTCTGTAGTGCCATTTTTTTCAAATTCTTCACAGCAAATTGATTCCAGAAGGCAACTGAAAGCAACATAAAGTGAATTGGAGCAGCTTCCTTTATTGGTAAATAATTCAGCACAAGTACCACTAATTTCAGATGAACAATGATTTGATCCCATTGCTGCTTGATTGGAGCTTAATTATGTTCTATGAAATAAAGTATTTAATTTTGTATGAAAAAAATAACTTGGGACTGCACCCCCACTTAATCTTGCAAAGCAGAATTAACATTAACATATTGCCTATGGTGCTTAAAGAAATTATCATCGAATGCAGGTCTGTGTCTGAATGGACCTTGCCTGCCAATGTAACAATGATGCCTTTAGTGATTTATTGGGTTCCTTAAAGTTGACATAATCTATAAGGAATGGTGTGTTAGATGGGGGTCAAGCCAGAGAATGGCAGTCTCTGGCTTGACGTCAAGGCTTTTGCATGATGGGGGTATTAGGAACTGCAGAGGAAGGATCTCGACCCGAAACATCACCCATTCCTTCTCTCCAGAGATGCTGCCTGTCCCGCTGAGTTACTCCAGCTTTTTGTGTCTATCTTCGATATTAGTTGTCATCCCCTTTCCGCGAGGCATTACTGGGAGAAAGAGATTACAAAACGCAGCGCAAGCTGCAATGTTTGGAAGACAAAGTGTCAGCAGGAAGCCATATCACTCAAGGAGTGACTGCACTCTCACACATTTAAGTGTTGACTCAAACACCTGAATTCTCAAGGAGTATGAGGTTACAGACCAAGTGCTAGTAAATGGGATGAGCAAAAATAGTTACTTGATGATTGGCATGGAATCAGTGGGCAGAAAGGTCTGTTTCTATACTGGATGACTTCGTGGTGAGAGGGGTAGATTTTAAAGGAGAGTTTTTTACATAGAGAGTACCTGGAACATGTTGCCATTTGGTGGTGGAGGCAGAGACGTTAGTGGCATTTAAGAGGCCTTGAGATAGGAACATGGATATGCAGGGAATGGAGGGGTGTGGATCACATGCAGAATGAGGAGATTGGTTTGAGGGCATCATGTATTGGTGGAAATGTGTCAGCCTCGATAACAATCAGCATGGGATCACCTCAATGCTGAGTGCTCAGCCCCCTGCTGTACTCACTCTATATTCATGACTGCGTAGCCGGTCATAGTGCGAACTCCATCATCAAGTTCGCTGACGACACCACTGTTGTGGGACGTATCACTGATGGAGATGAGTATAGAAGTGAGATCGACCGTTTGACCAAATGGTGCCAGCACAAAAACCAGGCTCTCAAAACCAGCAAAACAAAGGAACTGATTGTGGACTTTGGAAGGGGTAGGATGGGGAACCATAGTCCCGTTTATATCAACGGGTCGATGGTGGAGAGGGTCAAGAGCTTCAAATTCCTGGGCATGCATATCTCTGAAGATCTCTCCTGGTCCGAGAACACTGATGCAATTATAAAGAAAGCACATCAGCACCTCTACTCCCTGAGAAGATTACGGAGAGTCGGTATGTCAAGGAGGACTCTCTCGAACTTCTACAGGTGCACAGTTGAGAGCATGCTGACCGGTTACATCGTGGCTTGGTTCAGCAACTTGAGGGCTCCAGGAGCGGAAAAGACTGCAAAAAGTTGTAAACATTGCCCATTCCATCATCGGCTCTGACCTCCCTACCATCGAGGGGATCTATCGCAGTCGCTGCCTCAAAAAGGCTGCCAGCATCATTAAGGATCCACACCATCCTGGCCACTCACTCATCTCCCTGCTGCCTTCAGGTAGAAGGTACAGGAAGGAGCCTGAAATCTGCAACATCCAGGTTCAGGTATAGCTGCTTCCCCACAGCCATCAGGCTATTAAACTCAACTCAAACAAAACTCTGAACATTAATAGCCCATTGCACTTTATCTGATTATTAATGTGTGTATATATATATTCAATGGTATATGGTCACACTGATCTGTTCTGTATTTACTCCACACCTGGAGTATTGTGTACAGATTTGGTCCTAATCTGAGGAAAGACATTCTTGCCATAGAGGGAGTACAGAGAAGGTTCACTAGACTGATTCCTGGGATGGCAGGACTTTCATATGAAGAAAGACTGGATAGACTCAGCTTATACTCGCTAGAATTTAGAAGATTGAGGGGGGATCTTATAAAAACTTACAAAATTCTTAAGGGGTTGGACAGACTAGATGCAAGAAGATTGTTCCCGATGTTGGGGAAGTCCAGAACAAGGGATCACAGTTTAAGGATAAGGGGGAAGTCTTTTAGGACCGAGATGAGAAATAAAATGTTCACACACAGAGTGGTGAATCTGTGGAATTCTCTGCCACATAAAGTAGTTGAGGACAGTTCATTGGCTACATTTAAGAGGGTGTTAGATGTGGCCCTTGTGGTTAAATGGATCAGGGGGTATGAAGTGAAGGCAAGTACAGGATACTGAGTTGGATGATCAGCCATGATCAGATTGAATGGCGGTGCAGGCTTGAAGGGCTGAATGGCCTACTCCTGCACCTATTTTCTATATTTCTATGTTTCTAAAGACTGGCCCCACTTTTTTCATTCCTTCTTCATACTGCTCTCATAAGATTGAAGATACAGAAGTTTGAAAGCGAGCACCACCAGACTTAGGAACAGCTTCTTCCCCTCTGTTATCCAGCTTCTGAAGTGCCCTTCCATTAGCTATTGCCCGATTCACCTCTACGCCATTGCGGACATTGGACTTTGTCTCAGAACTGGTGTGCTGCAATGTTGAGAACTATATTCTGTACTCAGTATGTATCCCTTTGCTCTACCTATTGTACCTGAGTTTGTCTTGATTGTATTCATGTACAGTATTCTCTCAAATGATTGCATGCAAAACAAAGATTCTCAATGTGCCTCAGTACACGTGACAATAATAAACCTAAACCAAAACCTCCTCCATCTTTCCCCTTTCTTCTCCGAGTTCCCATTTGCCTTTGGATCTGGAATCGTTGGTTTGATTGAACATCTATGGGAGACAACTGGTGTTTCTATCATAATTTTATGGAGATATCAGGCTTCAGTCAACGATGAAACGTGCTGAAAAGGAATAGCAATATGGCTTTAAATCAGAAATTCTTGACAGTTCAGTAAATCAGTTTTCATCTTTTTGCTGCAACCTAGTCATACCTGACCAACCTGCCCCATATTGAGTACATTTAGGATGATTTACAGTGCAGATAATGCAAATATAATCCTTCTCGACAGTAATAGGAAAGGAATTTGGACATAAACTAGAAAGATGGAATTACAATGGATGGTTGAGATTTCTTTTGCTTTATCTCACTAATCTATGAACTTATTTTAGTTGTTGTTCAATGGAACATGTTGAAGTATGGACATTTCATTTCATATTTGTTTCATTAGTAAAAAGAAGCTTGTGACTTGCAACAGTGCCTTGCCTTAAAATAATTTTTTTTTTTTTTTTTATATTTTTTTATTGGAGATAGGTACATAACCTATTTACATCATTACAGTCTTACATTTTTAAATTGATAATATTGTCAATTATTATTACATTGTCTCCAATACTTTTTGCCTTTTTTTTTTTTTTAAACTAGATAGAACTAAAGAGATAGATGAAGTAAAGAAAGAAAAGAAAAAGTAGAAAAACAAAAACAAAAACAAACAAAAAAAAAACAAAAAAAAAAAAAAAGGAAAAAGATAGTTAAAGAAGAATGGAAAAATTTATTAAAATAAAAAAGACTTCATTCGAGATATATTCGTACATTTCAGAGTATAGTATTTCATCCATTCTTTAGCCCGCGTGCTAGTCAGGTTCCTGTGCTGAACCATTCTGACCCTTTAAATAATCAATAAAAGGAGACCATGTTCCAACGAATAATTCCTGTTTGTCCAACAGGGAAAATCTGATTCTTTCCACGTTTAAGGTCTCCGTCATTTCTATAATCCACATTTTGATTGTGGGGGCCGTAGGGCCTTTCCAAAATTTTAGAATTAATTTTTTTCCTGTTATTAAACTATAATCAATAAAGTTTCTTTGTGTTGTTCTAAGTGTTTGATTTAATTCTAATATTCCGAGTATTATTAATTTTGGATCTGGGTCCAATTGTGTGCTGGTTACTTTAGATATTATACTAAAAATATTTACCCAGAATTTTTTAATTTTTATACAGTTTGCAAACATATGAGATAATGTAGCTTCTAAATGTTGACATTTATCACATATAGGTGAGATATGTTGAAAAATGTTATGTAGTTTTGTTTTTGAATAATGTAACCTATGTATTACTTTAAATTGTATTAGAGAATGTCTGGCGTTTAGTGAACACTGATGTATGTGTTGCAAACTTTCTTCCCAAGTATCTTTCGTTATTACTTGATTTAATTCTTTTTCCCATGTTTGTCTGTGTAAGTCTGTCGAAGGAATGTCACTGTCTAATAAGATATTATATATATAAGATATTAATTTTTCTGTATTAGGATGTTTGTTCCAACATTCATCAAGAATTTCTGAATTTCTAATTCGAAAATTTTGGGAGTTCGATTTTACATAATCTCTAAGTTGAAGATATCTGAAATAATCATTTCCTCGAAGTCCATAAGTCTGTTGCAACTCCTGAAATGTCAGAAAAGTGCCTTCCTTGTAAAGTTGTCCCATATTTTTAATTCCATAATTCTTCCATTGTGTAAAACCCCCGTCCAACCATGAAGGCTTAAACAAAGGATTATTCACAATTGGAAGAAAAAGTGATAAATTATCTAATTTTAATGTCTTTTTTAATTGTTTCCAAATTCGTATAGCACTAAATATTATAGGGGTTTCCCTATAAATTTTTTTGTTTAATTTAGACGTAGCAAATAATATCGAACCGATATCAAAAGGTAAACAATCTTCCTTTTCCATTTTTAACCAGTCTGGTTGATGATCTATTTCTTCCAACCAGAAATTCATATTTTTAATGTTAACTGCCCAGAAATAAAACAAAAAATTGGGTAAAACCAAGCCTCCATTTATTTTTGATTTACACAAGTGTCTTTTGTTTATCCTATGATTCTTATAATCCCAGATAAAATCATTAACAATAGAGTCCAATTTAAAAAAAAAATTTTTTGCCAAATATATCGGAATTGTCTGAAAAAGGTATAATATTTGCGGTAAAAAAATCATTTTTATGGCATTGATTTTGCCTACCATTGAGATAGGAAGTGTTTTCCAGTATTGAATATTCTTATGTAGTTTGTTCAGTAATGGGGGAAAATTTGCTTTAAATAATGATGTATATATCTTAGTTACATAAATACCTAGATATTTAAATTTTTCATTTACTATTTTAAATGGAAATTGTTGTATTATCTGTTTGTTATGTTCCCTTATTGGCATAATTTCACTTTTATTCCAATTTATTCTGTATCCTGAAAGTGAACCAAATTGGGTTATTAGCTTTAATAAGTTTGGAATACTAATTTCTGGTTTTGTAATGTAAATTAATACATCATCTGCGTATAGAGAAATTTTATTCACTGTGTCCTTTGTGTTATACCCATGTATTTCCGGATGCCCCCTTACTCTTTCTGCCAGTGGCTCAATAGCAAGCGCAAATAATAATGGAGATAATGGGCATCCTTGTCTACAACCTCTAGATAGGCTAAATTTAGATGACAACCTTTGGTTTGTAAATATTCTAGCCGTGGGATTTGTATATAACAGTTTTATCCATGTACAGAATTTCTCCCCTAGCTGCATATTTTCCATCACCGAAAATAAGTAAGGCCATTCGACCTGATCAAATGCTTTTTCAGCGTCAAGTGAAATTATTGCTAGATCTTCATTAATAATTCTCTTGGAATATATAATATTAAATAATCTTCTTAGATTATAATATGAGTACCGTTTCTGAATAAAGCCTGTTTGGTCAGGGTGTATTAATTTATTCATCACTGTACTTAATCTATGCGCTAGTATTTTAGTTTAAATTTACTGATCTGTATTTAAAAGTGCAATTGCTCTGTATGATCCCGGGTCTTCCAGATCTTTATCAGCTTTAGGAATAAGTGTTATTATTGATTCATTTAAAGTGTCTGGAAGTTTCTGTTGAGTATATATACTCATACAGTCTTTGTAAACGTGGGCTAAGCAAATCATAAATTTTTTAATAAAATTCGGAACCTAAACCATCTGGTCCTACTGCTTTACCATTTTTTAAAGAGCCAATAGACTCCTCAATATCCTTTATCGTAATCTCCCTTTCTAATAATTCTCTATCGTTTGAATCTAAACCTTTTAAATTACATTTTATTAAAAAATCTGCTATTCCTTCTGATTGTGCTACGGTTTTAGTTGAATAAAGGTTATGATAGTATTGGAGAAATCTATCATTTATGTCCTTGGGCATTTTTAATAATTCTCCTGTCTCTGTTCTAATTTTATGAATTGTTTTTTCCCCTTCCATTTTTCGTAACTGACGTGCTAATAATTTTTGTGGTTTGTCTCCAAATTCAAAATGTAATTGTTTGGTTTTTTGATAAAGTTTTATTACTTGTTCTGAATACATTTTATTTAATTTATATTTCAATACAGCAATTTTATTATGTTTTAAAGTAGATGGCATTCTCGCATTTTCTATATCTAGTTGCTTGATTTCACTTTCCAATGTTTGTTGCTTAATCCTGTTCTCTTTATTATAAAATGCTTGAGCAGAGATTAATGTACCTCGAACATACGCTTTAAACGTTTCCCACATAAGAGAAGTAGGTGTGTCAGGGTTGTCATTTACCTCAAAAAATATTTGAATCTGTTTAATAATATATTCCTGGCATGATCTTTCGTTCAAAATTTGTGGGTTAAATCTCCAATATGCTTGTTTCTCGGACATTCCATTTAATTTAATCATGAATGTTACAGGTGCGTGATCTGAGATTATAATGTTATGGTATTTTGAATTATAAATAAATGGGATAAACGTAGAGTCAACTAAAAAAGAATCTATTCTTGAGTATGTTTTGTGTACTGGTGAGTAAAATGAATATTCCCGTCCAGTTGGGTTTTCTATTCTCCAGACATCCTTAATATTAGTGGTATTAATAAATGAATTTAGAAATACACTTGATTGAGATTTTACTTTTTTTTGCCTTGATGATCTATCTAAGTATGGATCTAATGTACAATTGAAGTCTCCTCCAATTATTAATTTATATTGTGTAAATTCAGGAATTTTATTAAATGTTTTATTAAAAAACTTGGGGTTATCAAAATTAGGCCCATAAACATTAAGAAGAATCACTTTTTCTCCATTTAACTCTCCAACTAATATAATATATCTACCATCAATATCCACTATTGTTGAAGAGTTCTTAAAAGGTATTCCTTTACGAATTAGTATTGCAACTCCTCTGGACTTATGGGAAAAGGAGGAATGATATGATTCAGCGATCCACCTAGCTTTAAGTCTATGTTGAGATTCCTTTTTAAGGTGTGTTTCTTGAAGAAATATTATATCTGTTTTGATTAAATTTAGATGTGCCAACACTTTACCTCTCTTAATTGGTTCATTGATTCCCTTGACATTCCAACTACAAAATGTTATTCCCTGACCCCCTCTTGTCATATTAACATCTTGCATATTGTTTCTAAGGTGGTCTATAACCGAGCAGAAGGTACAACACATAGAACCTGACCCTGCTTCCGAACCTCAAATAGATGAATTTAAAATCATATACATCACTCTTCCGAACACATCTCCTTGTATCAGTCTTATTTTTCCATTCAAACATTAAGTTATAAAAATATTTAAAGTGAAAAAAGTGATAGAGTTGGTTAGTATAGGGTGAAAGAAAAAGAACTACATCTACAATTAGTGTAGTTAGTGATAGCCACACTAACGTGGCTAGAATTCTAAAGACTTCCGTAGCCTTTGTAAAAAAAAAAAATTTCCAGCTCCGTGCCTGAAGAAAAAAAAAAAAGATTATTTCTAACATTCAAATAACTTCTTTGGGAGTAACAAACTTATTTACATACCCATACATACACACACACAATATACCCATATGTATACATACATAAGCACGTAACCCTGCAGAAAAGTTCAAAAACAGCAAAAATTCACAACGTTATTATTCTCTACATATCATATTAATTTTTTCGCTAAATCTATAAATTTAATTTTAAATCGAAAAATAAAGAGAAAAACCGTTAAACTTTTTTAATGACGTAGGCTAATTTACCTCTTGCATATCTTCCTATATAATATAAGTATGTAATTCATTTCTACGTTAATCGAAGACTATTAATTATTAATCATTGTTATCAATCATATACAGTATTAAATTTTTATGAGAAATGTTAATGTTAATAATTTTAGTGGTAATATAGATATTTAATAAGTATTAGTTGTTACATATATAGTTAGGTATGAATATACAGATAATAATATTGATTAATAAACAAAAATACAAGGATCACGGTTTTATCCAATGTCCTCCGTCCATTTCGGTTTCCGAATGTCCTTAAAGCTCTTAAGAGAACTTTAAAGGTCCTTTTAGATCTGGCTTGACTCCTAAGGAGTAATGTAAATTCTTCAGTCTATGGTCATGTTACCGACTTCTTTGGCATATTCCAGTGCCTTTTCATGGTCTGTAAAAAAGTGCTCCTTGGACTTGTAGAAGACTCTTAGTCTTGCGGGGTAAAACAAGCTGTATTTCAAATCAGGTACATTCTTCAGTATTCTCTTTGTCTCAGTGAACAGCGCTCTTTTCTTGAAGACTTCTGCCGGATAATCTCGGTAAATACTGAATCTCACACCTTCAAAAAGGAGCTGTCCGCCTCGAACAATTTTCTTCATTATATCATCAAATTCATGATCCAATTGCACCTTTACGATAATTTGTCTTGGATGGGCATCATCTTGTGTACGACGTCGCTGCGCTCTATGAGCTCGACCGAGTGAAGGTTTGTGATCCAATTTTAAGGCTTTTTGTAATAGGTCTGCCACAAAATCCCGAGTGCCCATTTCCTTCTCACTTCCTTCTTTCACCCCTACAATTCTTAGATTCTTACGTCTTTGACGCCCCTCCAAATCAATACACTTATCATTTAATTTGATCACCATATCGGAGAGGCGTTGGTTTTCAATAAGGAGTCGACTTACAGTTTCCGCACTTGTCGTCGCCGATTTCTCAAGTTCGGTTATCGCTGTTCCATGTTGATCAAGTACGTGATAAATGGGGTCCACCTCCGTTTTAACCTTCGTTTCCACCGAAACGAGCCTGGTTTCCAGCACTTCCATCTGATCCTTGATCTCTTCCTCCCTCGTCCTCTTCCAGATTTCCAGCATTTGTTGAACGGTAAAAAGCATTTCTGCTTTAAAATCTACCTTAAAAGAGTCAAGTTCCTCTTTAAACTTCTCTCCAAACTTCTCTCCAAAGGTTTTCATTTCGGCAGCGAGAAAGATTTTAAGATCCTCCATTTCAGACCTTTTCTGTTTCATTTTCTTCGGAGGGTCTTCCTGGGCCGTCGTTGTAACTGAGGCCGAGGCCTCTGTAGGGCCTTCCTCTTCCATCTGCGGTTTCCCTTTACCGGCTTTTTTTTGTGTCCCACGGGGGGGGGGTACGTTGTAGCGCCATACCATAAAGTCGCGCGCCTGATGACGTCACGCAGGCAGCCGTTCAGATCGCGATCGCTGCAGGTAAGACCCGATTTTCTCCCGTTTTTAATTTCTTCGGCACGGAGCTAGTTGGCGCTGGACTCAAGCCTCCATAGCGCCACCGGAAGTCTCCGCCTTAAAATAATTTAAAGAAAATCCACTTAATCTCTACCTTTCATAAATCTCTGAAAGGTACAAGGGACGCTGAGGCATGTGCCATTGAAATGGTAAAATTGTGTCGGAGAATATTTTCCCATGGATTCCAAGCTCGACCAGATGGTGCCAATAGCTTCTCCACTAGTGTAAAACCTGCAGATAAAACTACCCTGTCCTCCACAGGATTAGGTAGGCTGCCACATAATGGCTGCTGAAACTATCTAGACACAAGGGACTGCAGATGCTGGAACCATGAGCAAATAACAAAGCACTGGAGTGACTCAACCGGTCAGACAACATTTCTGGTGGGAAATGTGCACACAAACGTTTTGCGTCAGGACCTTTCTTCTGACTGAAAGTAGCTAATTCTCCTCTGTCGTTCAGGTCTGTAACAGTGTTTTGATTGATAGACAGTCTGAAGAAGAGTGCCGACCTGAATCGTCACCCATTCTTTTTCTCCAATGATGCTGCCTGAACTGCTGAGTTACTCCAGCACTTTATGTCTCTCTTCGGCATAAATCAGCACCTGCAGTTCCGTTCTACACATTGATTTTTTTGATTGAATTGATTGAAAGATACAGCATGGAGACAGACCACTGGGCCCACCATTTCCATGTCGACTATTGATCACCCGTTAACACTATTTCAATGATATATCACATTTGCATCCATTCTGTTCGCATTAGGGGCAATTTTACAGAGTGTAATTAACCTATACACCCACATGTATTTTGGGGATGTGGGAGGAAACCGGAGCACCCGGAGAAACCCCAGTGGTCACAAGGAAATTATGAAAGTCTGCACCAGAGATCAGGATAGAACCTGGGCCTTTGGCACTGTTAGGCAGCTGCTCTACCAGTTGCACCACTATGCCACCGTTGTGTCCATCTTAATATACCTTTTCTGATAGTTCTTCCATATGCTCCACTCCATGTTCTAATTCCACTTCCCTTATCTCCAGTGGTTTCTGTTGTTCTGGTGGCTTATTATTCTCACTCCAGGTTGGAGGACAACCTTCAAATGGACTTACTTTTACTTTTGGCCCCATCCATTTAGATGAATAAACTATCCTGTTTTCATAAATCATTTCGCCTCACACTAATTTCACCATGTCCACTGGGAAGAAGGTACAGGAGCCTGAAAACTGTAATGACCAGATTCAGGAACAGCTTCTTCCCTACCAGACTATTAAATGGGCTATTAAACACTCTGCAAATAACCTCTGAACTATAACATACTATTATTATTATTATTGCACTATATTTGTTTATTTATTGAGTATGTGTGAATGTGTATATATACACACTGAACTTTTTTTTCTCCCATTGTGTACTATGTTTACATGTTCTGTTGTGCTGCAGCAAGTAAGAATTTCATTGTCCTATCTAGGACATCTATATAATTAAAAGTATCATCTTGACCACTTCCTGTCTGCTTCTGTATATTGATTTTAGAAAAAACGCTGCCCTGTATCGCTGTGATTTTTGGCCATTTTATTCACAGTCCTCATCCGCTGAGCCAGCCCCGAGGATTTTTCCCATCGACGAAAAATAACAACGTATGAGTGTTTAAAAAACCTTGCGATCAGCTGATTGGTCCTCTCGCCTGTCTATCACCGCGATGAAGGTAACGTCCCTTCCGAGGGGACAGGACTATAAAACCGCGGATGCCTGGACGTGAGTCAGTCACTCTGCAAGATCGCGAGGGAGAGGCCACGACTATCATTCTAAGCTGTGAATCAACTGAACTGTGAGTCTGCAATGTACTTGCAATAAATTATTTGTTAGCCTTTAATGACAATGCCATGAGTTGTTTGGCCTGCTGCCCTGTCTGTGCTTGAAACTGCAATGCTTTATTAGATCTGACTGTGTTTGGAAGGAATAAATGCTTTATTAGGTCCGACTGTGTTTGGAAAGAATAAATGCTTTATTAGGTCCAACTGTGCTTAGTCCAGAAATCCCGCTCATTTTGTGACTTCCGGTGAGTGCAGAGGTTGCGCAGATTGCGTAATTTCTGGTAAGTGTGGAGATCATGCTGATTGTGAAAGTGCCGCTGACTGCAGAAGCCTCACAGTGGAGAGGCCGTGCTCAGCCGTGTGAGTAGATTCAAGAAAGTTTACTGTCATATATATGGTGTGTGGGTCAGTGTGTGTGAGTGTGTATGAGTGTGTATGTGTGTATGTGTGTATGTGAGTGTGTGAGTGTGTATGTGTGAGTGTGTATGTGTGAGTGTATGTGTGTGTGTGAGTGTATGTGTGAGTGTGCGTGTGTGTGAGTGCATGTGTGTGTGTGTGAGTGCATGTGTGTGTGTGAGTGTGTGAGTGTATGTGTGTGTGAGTGTATGTGTGTGTGCGAGTCTGTGTGAGTATGTGTGAGTATATGTGTGAGTGTATGTGTGAGTGTGTCAGTCTGTGTGTGAGTGTGTATGTGTGAGTGTATGTGTGTGTATGAGTGTGTGGGTGTGAGTGAGTGTGTGTGTGTGAGTGAGTGTATGTGTGTGAGCGTATGTGTATGTGTGAGGTGGAAGGTGTGTGTATGTGTGTGTGTGTGTGTGTGTGTGTGTGTGTGTTTGTGTGTGTGATTGTGTGTGTGTGTGTGTGTGAGTGTGTGTGAGTGTGTGTGTGAATATTGGAATTGGTGGAGAGGTTGAATATTGCATTGGGGGACCAGCCCTCCCGTGTAAAGCTGGGACCCAACGGGTCCCACTTAGTCTAGTGTGACACTCTTGACTAATGTCTCTTAACTAAACACTCTTGACTAATGTCTGCCTAGTATGTTTTGATTGTATCCAATTTGCACAATCGTTGTGAAAGTGTGGTTCAGTTGGTATCTTTTGAGTCAGAAGATTGTGGGTTCAAGTTTCACTCCAGAGATTTGACCACAAATATTCAAACTAACCCACTACTTCAGATCTGGGGAAATGCTGCATTGTCAGAGGTTTCATTCCTTCCATGGCAGTAATCTAAAGACAAACAGTGGAATTATTCACAGTCCTGACCAGTATTTAACTCAAAGTCAGTAATACCAAAACTGCATGTTTGATCATAAACACATTCCTGCTTTTAGAAATTTCACCTCAAATGACTTCCATATTTTCTTTATTACAACAGTGATTACTCTTCAAGAAAGTGTAGATTTAGTGAACTAACTGATTTCATGAACGTGTTTTGTTCTGCTGAATCCCCCACTTCCACTGGAATCAACCGACAACTGGTCTGCTGACAACTATTCCTTGTCAAATCCAAATGCTTCCATTAAAGTCCTTTGCTCCCCTTCACAATAACAAAACTATACAGAAATATCCAGAAGAATCGGTAAAATAACAAACAGAGGATGGAGCTTAGCTTGGGGATAGATCTTTGGAAATGTAAGCAAAAATATAGTCACAGAACAACTACTTATTTTTGACTGAATGATGCTGAACCAGATGTGCCAGACAATTACTGTTGTTAGATACCTAGAATCCACGGGTCAGAGTAATAGAGTCATGGAAATGATTGCCAGCTTCAAGTTCCTTGGCATTAATATTGCCTATGATCTTTCATGGACCAAGCACCTTGATGCGACAACCAGGAAGGTACATCAATGGCTCAACTTCCTAATGCCCCTGTCCCACTTAGGAAACCTGAACGGAAACCTCTGGAGACTTTGCACCCCACCCAAGGTTTCCGTGCAGTTCCCGGAGGTTTTTGTCAGTCTCCCTACCTGCTTCCACCACCTGCAACCTCCGGCAATCACCTGCAACCTTCAGGTTTCCTAAGTGGGACAGGGGCATTAGGAGATTTAAGAAATTCGGCATGTTTCCAATGTCTATTACAAACGTCTATTGGTGCACCATAGAAAGCATACTCTCTGGTTCTATCCCATTGCTAGGAGTCACTAGTTTCTGCATTGTACATTAGATGGGCTCTCGATCTCTCCAAATATTTTGTGCATCCACTCAGTTGGTGACTCTGCATCTTCCTCATTACTCTATCTATAGTACTTGAGTATGACTTGACTGTATTTAAGTATGGCACGTATCTGATCTGTTTGGATAGCATGCAAAGCAAAGCTTTTCACTGTACCTCTGTACACGTGACAATAATAAACCTAAACCTAAACCTAAACCTAGACAATATATTTGTATTTTATAACCAAAATGCTCATTTGTCAGAGTAGTCAATGAATGCTTGTCTTATGGATTACCTCTGCAGTTGGGTGAACAGTTAACTCTGGAGGTATGAGGAACTGCAGATGCTAAAACCTTGCATAAAACACAAAGTGCTGGAGGAACTCAGCAGGTCAGGCAGCACCCGTGGAAGGAATGGATAGGTGACATTTCGGGTTGGGACACTTTTTCATGCAGTTTATGCATGCAAGGGGTACCTGAAACAGTAAAGGGCCTGTCCCACTGTACGAGGTAATTCAAGAGTTCTCCTGAGTTTCCCCTGATTCGAACTCGGAGAATTACGGTAATGGCCGCTCGTAGGTACTCGGGGCTCTCGTGGACAATTTTCAACATGTCTTCACAAGCTTACCTCATTTCCCGAGTACCTGCTGTTAGCATTATGAGCCGCTAAGAGATGTCCCGAGCTCCGACGTACCTGCCACGTACATTCTACGTACTTACCACGAGTTTGATTTTTTTTTAAACTTGGGAGAGCTCTTGGGTAAACTCGTCTAGTGGGACAGGCCCTTTAGTGTGTTGGTGTTGAAACAGCAGTCAATGAGCAGACAATGAGAACATTCTCCAGCCGTAGCCTGGGTCACAAGGTAGTCACTGCCACTGGTGCAGCCAGAGGGCCCAGTAATGGTATGCTCGATGTGTTCTGTCCACTGCATGCGATGGGACGGAGTAGTGACCAAAGTCTTCAGTTGAGTTAGAGGGGAGTGAGTAGATTCTAGAAAGCTTTGGAAGGGTGCAGTGGGACCTGCATTATATATTTACAATTTGTATTGTAATCTGTATAGTAACAATTTATATTGTTAAAGTGTTTGAATAATTGCATGCAATTGATGAATTAAAAATAACTTTAAAAACCAATAACAACATGTTTCAACTTTAGAATTCCCAAGATTCACCCGTCTCTCGCTTCCAACCTTATTCCTCAGCTTTTTCCCAGGGTGGAAATGTCAAGGACTAGAGGGCATATCTTCAAGGTGAAAGGGACAAAGTGTAAAAATGCGCAGGGCAAGTTTTTTACACAGTGGGTGGTGGGTGCCTGAAATGCACTGCCAGCAATGGTGGTAGAGGCAGATATGTTAGTGATATTTAAAACGCTTTTGCATATGCTGGGAATGGAGGGAGATGAATCTCGTACAGGCAGAAAGGATTAGTTTACCTTGGCATTATGTTTGGCACTGACATCATGGGTTGAAGAGCCTGTTCCTGTGCTGTACAGTACTATTCAATATTCATCTTACTTCTAAATGGCTGCCTTCTTACTTTGAAACTGACAGCTGGTTCTGCATATGTTGTCTTCTTATTCACCCTCATAAGCACGATAAGAATTTGATGTCTCAATGTGGCTCTTTCTCATTCTTCTTAACTCATGGCAGTATCGCTTATTTCTCGCCATAGAACAATTACAGTGGTGTAATGGTAGAGTTGCTGCCACACAGCGTCAGAGACCTGGATTCGATCCTGTCAACAGGTGCTGTCTGTAAGGAGTTCATACGTTCTCCCTGTGACCGCCTGGGTTGTCTCCCGGTGCTTCGGTTTCTTCCCACATCCCAATGACGTACAGGTTTGTAGGTTAATTGACTTCGGTAAAATTGTAAATTATCCCTAGTGTGTAGGATAGTGTTAGTGTATGGGGTGATCGCTGTTTGACACAGACTCGGTGGGCCAAAGGGCCTGTTTCCGCGCTGTATCTCTAAAGTCCAAAAGTCTATTTCTGCGTCTCATGAATCAATCTGGTGAACATTCTGAGTGCTTATCCATTGCTATCTATTTTATTTATTCTGCTTGTTACAACCTTAAAAATACTCCACAGATTTGTCAAACATGATTTCCCTTTCATAGATCCAGCACAAATCTTATTAATATTTTCATGGCTGTTTCCTTTATAATTGATTTGAACATTTTCCTACTGCTGATGCAAGGTTAACTGATGCAATATTCCATGTTTTTTCACTCCTCTTTTTCTTAAATAATGGGGTTACATTCGTGACATTCCAATGTGTGTGAACCATTCCAAACAGATTCAAAATCTCCAATGACTTTTCTGCTATTTCTTTATTTCCAATATAATTTCCTCCCTTTGACTGCAAGAAAGTCAAATTAACTTTTGATTATGTTTCTTTTTTTAAATATATCTTTAGTGATCTTTACAATCTGCTTTATGTTCCTCACTAAGTTATTTTATATTTTATCTTCACTTTATCAATGATTTTGTTCTCCTTTGCCAAATTCTGAAATTCTCCCAATCTTTTATGCTTACTGCATTTTATGGCATTGTTATAAGGCTCTTCCTAGTACCTAATTCTATAACTTCTCCATTGACTGACTGGAAAACCATTTTTCCTGCTGTGCTTTAGTCTTAAAGGAATATATATTTGTTGTGAAGTTTTAGTTTAAATTTTAGAGATAGTATGGAAACGGTTATGTAGGTGGAACACAGTGTTAGGAAAACACATTGCCTAGCTACTGTGGGTCTAATCTTGACCTGTTTAGTCAAACCATTATAAATTATGATGATGTTCAGAGAGTGCCGCAGGTTTCCTATGGCACTGGGATAATTTATTTATTGTATGCTATCTTAAATTTCAATGATCCCTATGTTACCCAATCTGATGTATTCTGGAATAATGTCACTTATGTAGCAGTCACTCTCCAGAGCAATTTTAGTTTACAGATGCAGCATAGAAATAGGCCCTCAGCCCACCAAGTCCACATTGACGCAGTGGTAAAGGCAGCAACTTTACCACTGTGCTGCCCTGGAATCTTGGTGATGCACAGGAAATGGCCTCGCCTAAAAGTTATTCAAAATGTACCGTGCAATAGGTCTCACATTTTGGAGTTTGGGAATTAAGAGTTGGGGAATAATTAATGAATGAATGAATGAATGAATGAATGAATAAGTTTATTGGCCAAGTATGTACACATACAAGGGATTTGCCTTGGTGCTCCACTCGCAAGTAACATCACGACATACTGTAAACCATAAAGCATAAAACACATTGAAACATTAAGAATTAAGCATTATAGTTTAAACATGTGAATGAAATAAAATACCAGCGCAAAAGGAGGCTACAGACTTTTGGTTATTGAGTAGAGCTACTGCTCGTGGAAAAAAAGCTGTGTTTATGTCTGGCTGTGGCGGCTTTGACAGTTCGGAGTCGCCTTCCAGAGGGAAATGCTTCAAAGAGTTTGTAGCCAGGGTGAGAGGGGTCGGAGATGATCTTATCCGCTCGCTTCCTGGCCCTTGCAGTGTACATTTCGTCAATGGGGGGAAGGTTGCAGCCAACATCCAAACTCAAAGAGTTCAGACTCAGAAACAAAGGATACAAATACAATTGAATTATCCCGTCAGACCATAGAAACCTATATTGAACTGGTGATGAATTCTCCGTGTGTCCTGACCCCCTCCAGACATCTGGAAGATCATTATAGAAGCAAGAGGAAGGACGTCTCAACAAAAGAGAACAAAGCATTTTAATGCCACTTGACTGAAGCAGTAACTAAGTGGAAAGTGCTGTTTCTGAATCAGTGGCGCAGTGTTTCATTACGAGAGTGGAAGGAATTGATGTCCATTTCCTGTGCTCTTTCCCAGTGTCTCCATTAACTAGCGTAACATGTTCACGATGCTGAAATGTTGACTGCAGTCCAAGACTACTGCCCACAGCAACCTCAAGGAGAAGCTAAAAGCGCTTCATAATGCTTTCTTTTGAGAGATGGATCAAAAGCACGCAATGGATTTTTAAAAATTCTTAATTGTTCCCTTAAGTGAAATAGCTGTGGATAATTTATGCAACATCAAAGCTTGTGTAAAGTCACAGTGTTACAGTGGGGGGTGTTGTTGACAGACTTTAAAACAAAATCTTTTTTGATTGGTAGTGTTTCTAAAATGGGGAAATTCCAGAGAACCACATGAAAAGGAAATCTTAATCTATAACAGGTATCTACATGGTTGCCCTGTTTGCCCCAACATTTAAAGTGTGATTTTGTATTAAACTTAAATTGCTGCTCCCACCAAATGCGAAAATTATGCACTGTGTAGATTTACAATCAATGTAAATGGTATTTATTTTGTTTATTATGCATGCCTCGATAACGCTAGGAATTGCTCAGCTCTGACAGAAACCTGCTTAATATATTCGTAGGAGTACTTTATCTCAATATCCTTTAGACAGGAAGGAATGTTGTACTTGTGCATCCTATGACACCAAGACCTCGATTTTAAATGTTAATCCAAAAATAGTTCTGATGAAGGATCTTCAACCTGAAATACTAACTTCCACAGATGATGCTGGGAATGAAGCAGTGAATGATTCCTTGCTGCATCTTTACAGGCCCATTAATGCAAATAAATATAGGGTAATCAATAATGCAATAAATTAATAATCAGTAATACCAGGTAACCGGACCATCATAGGGGAAAACCGGAGTCTGTAGTGCAACCAAATCAAAGTCCATAGTAGATCATAATTGCTGAAGTAGGGTTTGAGGCTAGTGTTGTGCAGCGTTCAAGAGCCTGATGGTTGCTGGGACTTGGAAGTCATGGTTTTCAGGTTTTTATAACTTCTTCCTAATGGTAGTAGTGAGATGAAAGCATGGCCAGGGTGGTGTGGGCCTTTGACAATATTAGCTGCTTTTCTGAGGTAGTATCTCCAGCAGATCATTTGGACGGTGGGGAAAGTCAGTACCTGTGATGGACCAGGCAATGTCTGCCACTTGAAGCTGCCTCCTTGCTTCTTGGATGTTCATGTTTCTGAGCCAGGCCATGATGCAACCAGTCGGAATGCTCGCGACCGTACATCTGTTGAAGTTCGAGAGAGTTTTCAATGACGTAGCAAATCTATTCAATCATCTGAGTAAGTAGAGGTATTGATGGGCTTTCTTTGTGACTGCATCAATGTGTTGGGCCCAGGGCAGAGATATGCACGCTCACGAACTTGAAGTTGTTAACTCTCTCCCCAGTCTTCAATGAAGACAGGCTCATGGATCCGTAGTTATCTCTTCCTGAAGTCAACAATTAACTCATTGTCTGAAGAAGGGTCCCGATTTGAAACATCGCTGTAGATTGGCTATTTCATACTCGCCAATTATAGTGCTTGTTAGTAGTGACTCCGCCTATTATGTGCTTTATACTATCAAGAGCTTGCTTACGCTAGTTAGTATGAGTAGCAGCTCGGAGATGTAATGTCTGCATATCCTTGCTGTAAGTAGATTTAATAAACATGTGTTGTACCTTCATGTGTGTTTGAGTCTGCTCATTACATGGTGTCAGAGAGTGAATCTTGCCCACTCCGCTCATGTTTATTGGGTTTTATCTTCTTTTGATTATTTTGTGTGTTTATTATCTTCATCATGGCAAATTCATGTCGCCGTCCAAGTCCTCTGATCTTTGATTCTGACATTGCTGAACACTGGCGTCTTTTCGAGTGTGACTACACTCATTATGCCTGCATCGTTCATCACAATGACCCCCACCCTCCATGGTGGTTGCAACAAAGAAAAACAAGGAGGAGATCCATATCTGCATCAACCCCAGAGATCTTAACACTGTAATCAAATGCCCGCATTACCCAACGTGAACAGTAGAAGAAGTTGCTGCCCAGATAGGCAACGCAGCAGTATTCTCAGTTGTGGATGCCAAAAGCTCGTTTTGGCAGATTCCACTGGACCCAGATTCGTCCAATCTCACTACGTTCGGCACCCCCTTTAGCCGATACAAATTTCTGAAATGCCCTTTGGCATCACCTCCGCCAGCGAAGCTTTCCAGCGCACTATGGAACAATTGTTTGCAGAGTGTTCATGCACCATAATTGTTGATGATATTCTCGTGTACGGATGCGATCTGGCTGAACATGACGCCAATCTGAAGAAAGTACTTGACCGTGCCAAAGACATTCAGCTCAAATTCAATCCGCTGAAGTTTCGAGTTCCAGAGGTTACTTATGTCGGACATGTTTTCACAAGTGACGGTCTCAGACCAGACCCGTCAAACGCTGCAGCTATCAACGAAATGCCGGTTCCTACTGACGTCATGTGCTTACAAAGGTTCCTCGGAATGGTCAACTACCTGGGAAAATGTATTCTAGCAAGTACATCCCTAGTTTGTGCAATCCCTCCTTTTATTTTAAGTACTAGAATCCAGGAATTATTTAAGTAAACATAGACACAAAATGCTGGAGTAACTCAGCGGGTCAGGCAGCATCTCTGGAGAAAAGGAATAGGCGACGTTTCGGGTGGAGACCCTTTCTCAGACTGGATTTTAAGTCAATCTTGGCTGCATTTCCTCCAGAGCCAATGTTTTCTTTCTAAGATTGAGTGCTTCAGACTGAAAACTGTATTCCAGATGTTGTTTAACCATTGTGTAGGAAGGAACTGCAAATGCTGGTTCTCACCGAAGTTAGGCACATAAAGCTGGAGTAACTCAACGGGTCAGACAGCATCTCTGGAGAAAAGGAATAGGCGACGTTTCGGGTTGAGACCCTTTTTCAGACTGAGAGTCAGGGGACACACACCTTGGCCATCAGTGCCAGCTCTGGTTTGTTCGGTACCTTTTCATACCTCTCGTTTCCCTCTCCCCTCTGAAGAAGGGTCTCAAGCCGAAATGTCATCTATTCCTTTTCTCCAGAGATGCTGCCGGACCCGTTGATTTACTCCAGCACTCTGTGTCTATCTGTGGTGGTTTAACCATTGCTTTGTGCAGAAGTAGCATGAGCTGCACACCTATGAGTATTTTATTCAACTCTATCCGTCTGCATTCTTATTTTTTTCTTTTTGTAACTGTCCATGAATTTTCAGTGAACTACGCACATCAACTTCTGCTGCTCACAATACTGGCTGCCTTTGTATCATTAGAAAATGCGATCACATTATTCTCTATATTGTCATCCAAATCATTATTGAATGCAGTGAATATTTGGCGCCTCACCTCAGATCTCCATCTACAACCAGTTTGAGTATGTCCACATCCGTCCCTTGTGTCTCCTGCTGCTCTTCTGACCACGTCAATAATTTGCATTGAGCTTAAGGACATTCAACAGTCTCTTATGAAAAACTTCATCAACTGCCTTCTGAAAGTTCACATAAATAACATTCACATACATTACACAGCTCACTGGTTTTATTAATTTGTCAAAATATTTATTCGGTTGTCAGGCATGACCTATCCTTCACAAAGCCATGCTACAACTCAAAATATTTTGTCATTACATTCTTAATTATGGGCTCAAATAACTTCCTCCCAATGTTTGTAGGCTAACTGGTCTATAATTCCCTGGTGTCTTCCTTTCAATTAAATAGTGGATTAACAAGTGCAATTTTCAATCTAAAGGAATTGATTCAGGGGAACTTTGGAAGGTTATAGTTTAGGTACCTGTAACCTGATAGTTCTTTAATTCTTTCAAACCTGGGATATAATTGTGCATCTGCTTTCATTCAGACTTGCAATGACATTTGCATATGTATGACCACAAGGGCCAGTAGCCTCATTATTATGATATTTAATGATGTATTTTCATGGACATTGTGTAAATACAGTGCATCCCCTGATTATGGCAGTTTGAGTAACAGAAATCCGTCCTTAAGGAATTCACATTAAGAAAAATAGAGCTTAGGCTGACACAATGGAGCAGCAGTAGAGCTTCTGCCTCACAGCGCCAGATATCCAGGTTCGATCCTGACCTTAGGTTCTGACTGTGTGGAGTCTGTAAGAGCGAATTTTCATTCCAAATTTCCCAAAAAATTGAGATACGGAATAAAAATTTGCTCTTACAGAATTTATTTGAGTGAAAAATCCCCCAATAAAAATGCAAAATGTGATCGAAACAATAAATGATGTCACGTGTTTGCGTTAGTGAAAATCACGATATTTTAGAAACACAACCGTTTGCAATGCAGTGATACACTGTATTATACTTTAAAATCTGGGATATAACCATCCAATCTTGAGGATTTATCATAGTGGTGTGAATAGCTTGCGTGTTTTTTTCTGACTTGTTATTTTTAGTGTGTCTAAATGTATGTTTTAATGTCTCTGGGTAGGTTTGATGTTGGGGGGGGGGGGGGGGGGATAGGGGGAAGCCATTTTCAGTCACTTACCTTGATGGAGATGCAACTTTTTTCTGTGTTGCATCTTCGCCCCCCCTCGCGGCTTAACAACTGGATTGGTGCGGCCTCTCCAGACCGGAGATTGGCCCAGAGCTTCAAGCAGCAGGCGCGGCACGGACTTACCATCGCGGAGCAGATGATGGCATCCTTTGTCGAGGATCACCAGTGTTGGAGCTCCGACCGCTGGGCCTGTGGACTTTAACATCGTGAAGCCACGGTCTCCGGTAAGAAGTGGCCGGTTCGGAGTGTGTTCCTATCCATCCCGACGTCAGAAATTCGATCATCCCGACGAGAGGGCATGATCATCTGTAGCGGCGACTGCAGAGGGTTCAAGGCCCCGGCCACGGGTGAACAAAGGAGGAAGATGACTGAACTTTATTGCCTTCCATCACAGTCAAGAATGCAGATTGCACTGTGGTGGATGTTTATGTTAAATTCTATTGTGTATCGTGTTCTTTTTACTTGTATGGCTGTATGGTAACTCAAATATCACTGTATCCTAATTGGTGCATGTGGCAATAAATGTGAACTTGAACTTGGACTTGATTGTCTTTTCCATTTTTGTTCATCCGTTTATGGTCAGTCTCAATTCCTGATTCAAATTTAGTGTTCCTATTTCTGGTAAATATCCTGCTTCCCCATTTGTGAATATTGATGCAAAGTAATTTAAGTGTCCATTGCTTCCTTATTTGTTTTTTAACTGTCCCGGTGTCAGTTTTGAGAGACCTCTGATTCTATTCATCATTCGCTTTGCAGGTTTACATTTTTCTTGTCTGTTTTCTGTCTGTTTTCTCTTTTCTTAGGATTTCTTCACATCGCTTAAGGCGAGACAGTGGTGCAATGGTAGAACTGCCCCCTCACAGCGCCAGAGACCCGGGTTTGATCCTGACCTTGGGTGCTGCCTGTGTTGAGTTTGCATGTTCTCCCTGTGACCGCATGGGTTTCCTCCAGGTGCTCCGGTTTGCTCCCACATCCCAAAGACGTATGAGTTTGTAGGTTACTTGGCCTCTGTCAAAATATTCCCCTAGTGTGTAGGGAGATAACTAGCGTGAACAGGTAATTAATGGTCGGCATGGTCTCGGTGAGCCGAAGAACCTGTTTCTATGCTCTAACTCTAAACTCTAAACTAAACCAGGCCACTGTGATTTTAGTACAATTGTTTATGTATTTTTATTTTAATATTGTGTTCCTGGTATAGTTCTTAGTTCTTAGTATTGTGTTTTTAGTATGGTCTCTTACTTCTTCTGCCATCTCCTAGTAAAGCTCTTGTCTCTTAGGAGTATAAATGATTCCAAATCATTTTATATTATTTTTTGAACTATTCCGTAGATTTGTTATTTTATCTATCAATGGGCTGTTTATATTACTGTGGGCATTGTCACTTCTTGCTTAGTCAGTCTAGATATAGGATTGTAATTTCTAATTGAGGTCGAAAGAGTGCAGAGAAGATTTACGAGGATGTTGCCAGGATTCGAGGCCCAGAGCTATAGGGGGAGTTTAGGTAAGCTAGGATTTTCTTCCTTGGAGTGCAGGAAGCTAAGGGGTGATCTTATCCAGGTGTATGAAATCAATAAGAGAATTGATAGGGTGATTGCACAGAGTCTTTTACCTGGGATAGGGGAATCAAGAACCCGAAGACATAGGTTTAAGTTGAGAGGGGAAAGAAAAGTGATGGGCAATTTTTTCATTCAGATGATGGTGGGTATTTGGAATGAGCTGCCAAATGAGGTAGTTGAGGCATTTGGAGGTAGTTAACACCATTTAAAAGACATTTGGACAGCTCCATGGATAGGAAATGTTTAGAGAGATATGGACAAATGTGGGCAAATGGGACTAGCTTAGATTGGGCATCTTGGTCGGTATGGCCGAGTTGGGCTGAAGGGCCTGTTTCTGTGCTGTACGACTCTATGAAGTCTACTTTCACCTTTTTGAGTGATTGAATTCTAGCATATCACTGCTGCCATTGGAAAATGCTGATGCATTTTATCAGTTTATTGGATATATTTAATTCATTAAACAATATTACATTTATGTATGGCCTATCAACTTGTTGGTTCTATGATAAGTTGTACCAAAAATCTGTCCCGACATATTCATGGAATATATCATTCTTCAGAAATTTTTGCTTACCCCCTCCATATCAAATTTTAAATGCCCATTAGGGCCGCATTTCCTTTGCTGCACTGTTCTCGAACCTCTAATATATTCTGCCATTTTACAGCTACTACCAGGGGACCTATACCCTACTCCCACTCTAGTCTTACATCTGTTGCTTAATTCGATCCATGGAGTCTCCGCGACCTGCTTACCTTTGGTTATATCCTCCCAATGCGTGATATTCCTACTCTGCAATGGTTAAGTCAGGGAAGTGCAACTTGTGCATTATATGGCTTTGTGCTTCAGTCAGTGAGGTGGCTGAGGATCGATCCTGACCATTGATACAATCCAGCATGAATCCACGCATTGAAGAGACGAGAAGAGATAATCGGCGAGAGGAAAAGGCCCCATTTTTCAAAAAGCTTTAAAGCTTCAATCTGCTGCGAAAATAAATCTGCTTCCATTTGGACAAGCGATAATTTAAAAATGACTTAAATAGCAGGCAATTTACCATCAATTCACTTGTGCTACGGTGCAAGATCTGTTCATTACTGCAGCATTTAAACTCTTCTCAAAATGATCTATAAATCAAATATAGACCAGCAGTTTCAGCCCCTATATTTCAGACCAAGCCAAGCAAATACCATCACCTCAGGTGGAAACATCTTTATGAAAGCGTATTTAGCTATTGAACAGCATGCAGAAAGCTTTTAAGAATGAATTGCTGTTGGAGGGAACTGCAGGATTCTAAAACGTGTATCGGTAATTAGCTGCAGAGCAATATATTGATTCTAAAAGCAATCATATTTGTTCCAAAGGAACTGTAGGTTACTAAAGCCCTAACAGTTATTGATTTCATCTTGTCCATACAGGTTAATTCTCCGATGCTGAAATTGTTTGGAATAAAAATAGGTTCATTACAGGAAAGCGAATAATCTAATTTCCTGCTTCTATCAAGTTATTTACACGAACATTGTAAAAATATTTCTCTGATGCATTATTGATTGCATTATATTCTGATTTTATTGCAAAGCTGCCGCTGGAAATTTAGAAATGTTAAATCAATATAATATACTGCATTAACTTGTAAAGCAAGATAAACCCTTTAATGCAATTCCTTCTTTGAAAAGAGAAAGACAAAATCCACAAGCTTTATTTCCCACTGTAAATGCTCCTAATTTTATTCAGACTAAATGTGTATTTTTGGGAAGCTCAATTGTTTCTTTGTGTTGTTGTGTGGCACAAGTAAAATCCTTCTGCACTGTTTGGCCAGTCTTTGACCTTTGCACTGGTAATTTCCATGTCTATATTGATGATCTATATTCTTGATCTAAATACACATTTGAAGAGCATTTTTTTTTTGACATTACAAGGTTATTAAAACACTTACAGGAAAAATAATCATCAGCTAGAGGAATGTTCACTTCCAGTGCACACAGGATTGAGCAAGAGAGTTCGACCAGGGAATGAGAGAAGGAGCAAATGTGGATTGAGGGACTGCTTTAGGCATTCAGACTCAGGAAGAATGCCGCCTTCAGTACTAACAAAGGGAAGGCCTGAAGGTCCAAGCCACCATTCAACGCATGGCCACTTACAGCTGCAAAAACATGAGTGACATTACAGGGTCAACAAAAGAAAAAAAGAGTTACCTGTTCTGGGGGACACACTATTGTAAGCATTTGCAATCAGCTTTATTTCACTGTGGGAAACTGTTTAAATACGTAGCAGAGTATTCTCTTCTCCCTTGCCTTCACCTGAAAACGATTCTATATTCAGATTCAAGGCGTCACGCAGTGGTAAACCTGCTGCCTTACAGTGCCAGAGACCTGGGTTTGATCCTGACTATGGGTGTCTGCTGTCTATACGGAGTTTGTACGTTCTCCCCGTGACTGTGTGGGTTTTCCCTGGGTGCTCCGGTTTCCTCCCACCCTCCAAAATCGTTGGTTTTGTTAAAAATTGTAAATTGTCTCCAGTGTGTAGAGTAGTGCTGGGGTATGGGGATCGTTGGTCGGTGCAGACTCCGAGGACCGAAGGGCTTGTTTCTGCGCTGTATCTCTAAACTAAACTGAACAAAACATTAATTTTACCACACACAAAGAAAGATCTTAAGAAAAGGACAGGGGAGCAGCAGCATGAGTTTGATCCTGACCTTTGATGCTGTCTGCAAGGAGTTTGCAGGATTTTCCTGTAGCTGCATGAGTTCTTCCGGATATTTCAGTTTCCTCAAATGGCCCAAAAGACGCACAAGTTAGTGGGTCGATTGCCCGCTCTAAATTACCGCTAATGTTTAAATAAGTGCGGGGATGGGGGAATGTGGGGAGACTATAATGATATTAGGGTAGGATTAGTGTAGATGGGTGCCTCTTGGTTGGATCGGGCTCAGGGAAGGGTCAGTTTCTGTGTTGTATCATTTTATATAAATATTTATACCAGTAGGATTGCAAACCACAGGATTGCCTATAGTTTTTTTTTACTGGAGGTTGTCATAAGTCATGTCACAAGTGATAGGAGCAGAATTAGGCCATTTTGCCCATCCAGTCTATTCTGCCATTCAATCAATCAATCTACTCAATCAAGGCTGATCTATCTCTCTCTCCAAACCCCATTCTCCTGCCTTCTCACCATAACCTCTGACACCCGTACCAATCAAGAATCTATTTATCTCCGCCTTAAATATATCCACTAACTTGGCCTCCACAGCCTTCTGTGGCAAATAATTCCGCAGATTCACCACCCTCTGACTAAAGAAATTCCTTCTCATCTCCTTCCTAAAACAACGTGCTTTAATTCTGAGGCTATGACCTCAAGTCCTAGACTCTCCCACTAGTTGAAACATCCTTCCCACATTCACTCTATCCAAGCCTATAGTCCTCGAGTTTGATTTGCCATTTCTTGCTTTGGGCTAAACTTGTTTGTCACACGAGGAAAAAGGGAAACTGCAGGTGGCAGCTATCAAAACTGGAGAGCTCTAATTAATATAGAAAATGCATATTGCACCCTGAGCTTGTTGAGCACCCTGAACTGTTAAAGATTTAAGAGGTGGACAGAAGCATTAATAGTGCACTCTGAAGTGCCAAGAGGCGTCACTATTGACGATACAAATAATATTTCAGCATTAGCTGGATCTGGAATGGAGGAGGAACTGGAACTGGAATGGAGGAGGAACTCGGGAAAATGACAGTCACTGTGGCAGTAAAAAATGCTGGAGAAACTCAACGGGTGAGACAGCATCTATGGAGCGAAGGAATCGGTGACGTTTCAGGTCGAGATACTTCTTCAGACCCTTCTTCAGACTTCAGAGTCGGTGACCCGAAACGTCACCTATTCCTTCGCTCCATAGATGCTACCTCACCCGCTGAGTTTCTCCAGCATTTTTGTCTACCTTCGATTTTTCCAGCATCTGCAGTTCCTTCTTAAACATCACTGTGGCAGTGATATGTAAGGGCCTGTCCCACTGTACGAGGTATTTCAAGAGTTCTCCCGAGTTTCCCCTGATTCGAACTCGGAGAATTACGGTAATAGCCGCTCGTAGGTACTCGGGGCTCTCGTGGACATTTTTCAACGTTGAAAAAACTTCACAAGCTTACCGCGTTTCCAGAGTACCTGCCGTTAGCATTACGAGCCGCTAAAAGACGTCCCGAGCTCCGACGTACCCGCTACGTACATTCTACGTACTTACCACAAGTTTTAAAAAAAAATTAACTCGGGAGAGCTCTTGGGTAAACTCGTATAGTGGGACAGACCCTTTAGTGAATTGAAGGAGGTGTGGACCACCATCTCAGATCCACATGGACACAACAAAGTAGTTGGTGAGATCATGGTTCTTATTTCCCAGATTTCACTTTATTTGGAAATAATCCATTAGAATGGAAAAGAGCTAATGTAACTCCATTGTTCAAAATGGGCGGGAGAAACAGAGAGCAGAAAATAGACCAGTTTGATTAACAACAGTTACGCTGATATTATTAGAAGGGAATATTAAAGGTGTTACAGCTGGGCACTTGATAAACCCAGATAATCAGATGGTCAATACGGTTTTAAGAGAGGGAAATCATGTCTAACCACTTTGGTAGAGTTCTTCAAAATAGGAACAGGTTCTGGTGATGAAGGGGAACTGGTGAATGTACTGTATTTAGATTTCCAGAAGGCATCTGATTAGGTTTTGCATCAAAACTTTTTGCAGAAAGTAAACAGTCATGATGTGGGTGCTGACATACTGGAGATTGGCTCAAGAACAGGGAACAGAAAGTAGACATAGACGGATCTAGTTCCAAGTGATAGGATGTAATAACTGGTCGGCCACAGTGACGGATACTGGAATTTCAATTTTTCTACAATTCATACCAATGATTTAGATGAAGGCGCCAAAGATATGGTCTCTAAATTTGCTGAAGACATCAACATTGGTAGGAAAGCAAGTGAGATGAGGATATTAGGAGGCTTCAAATGCATCGAGATATGTGAAGTGAATGGGCAAAGACCTGTTGAATGGAGTGAAACATGAGTAAATGTAAAATTGTCCTCTTTGGTATTGTCATATTTTTTAAAAGCACATTATCTAAATAGTGTGAGGTCACAGAGCACTGAGAGGCATAAGGATCCGGGGCCCTAAAACACAATTCAGTGGATAACAAAGCTCAAGGAAGGTTATTGTCTATTGGCAGGGGAATTAAACACAAAGGTGGGAGGCTATGTAAACAATTGGTGCGAACACATTTGCAGTATAGTATTGTTTAAGAGGGAACTGCAGATGCTGGAAAATCAAAGGTAGACAAAAACGCTGGAGAAATTCAGCGGGTGAGGCAGCATCTATGGAGCGAAGGAAATAGGCAACATTTCGGGTCTGAAGAAGGGTCTCGAACTAAAACGTTGTCTATTTCCTTCGCTCCATAGATGTTGCCTTACCTGCTGAGTTTCTCCAGCATTTTTGTCTACGTGCAGTATAGTATTGGTTTCTTTTTTTAAGGAAGGATATACGCGCAATTATAAACCAGTAGTCTGGACTAATACTCAGAATTATTAAATTGTCTTATGAGAAAAGGTTGGACCTTAGATTTTTGTCTACAGATGTTTCGGAGAATGAAAGGTGACTTGATTGAATCAAAAAGATCTGGAGAGGTTCTGACACGCTGGATGTGTGGAGAGTATTTCTTCTTTGGTATAATCCAGAACAAGGGTCACTGCTTAATAATAAGGGGCCACCCATAAAGTCAGATATGAGGCATTTTTAATCAGTTTAGTTTAGTTTAGAGATACAGCATGGAACCAGGCCCTGAGGTCATTGTGAACTTAATGACTTTGCCTTACTTGCTCATTGAGGTCGGTGTTACAGTCTTCATTGGTACCATTAGATTTATATTTAGGTTTACAATGTTTATTGTCACATGTACTGAGGTACAGTGAAAAGCAATGTTTTACATGGTATCCCAACAATTTTGACAGTACTATAACATAAATACAATCAGGTCAAACTCAAGTTCAATAGGTGAGCAAAGGGTAAGAAATTAAATGCAGAATATAGTTTGTCAGTATGGTAAAGTTTCTCAGCATTCACGGCGGGAGTGTCCCGGGGAGCCGCGCGGGCCTGATCCACCCGCCGAACAACCGTGCCGCCGACCGGAACGCAGCCCCGGTAGGCTCGACTCACCCCGCAGGCGACCCAGGGGACTGCGGAGAAGCCGGGTGGTGAGGTCTGTCTGGGGCGAAGGAGCCTCATCAGCGGTGACGATGGGAGCCTCGGTGGCGGCAGCAGGTGCCTTGGCGATAGCGGGTGCCTTGGCGGCAGCGTGAGCCTCGACACCAGCAGGAACGTCGGCAGTGGTGGGGCCTCGGCGGCAACAGGAGCCTTGGCGACAGCTAGAGCCTCGGCAGCGTTTGGAGCCTCGGCGGCAACGAGAGCGTTGGCGGCTGCGTGAGCCTCGACGGCAACAGGAGCACCGGCAGTGATGGGGCCTCGGTGGCAATGGGAGCTTTGGCGGCGGTGGATATCTCGGCGGCATCGGGGAGCCTCGGTGGCTTCGGGGGCCTTGGCAGCAGTGGGAACCTTGGTGGTGGTGGAGCGTTGGGGGGGGGGGGGGGAGGGAGGAGAAGAACAATGGGGACCCGACGTTTGGGGACCGCCGTGAGGGATGGTGGGAGAACAAAGGGGGACCTAAGGGAGGTGGGGGGCACTCTAGTTTAGAATCTTCTGCCCATGGGATAAGTCTGTGTTCGTTTGTTTGTTCATTTTTCCCGGTGAAGGCTCCGTGCACACGGCAGCTAGACAACATCCGCTTGTCTTTCTCTTTTTGAATTCACTTTTTATTTCACTTTTAATTTCAAGTTTTCATGTACCTGTTGTGTGTTGTGACTGTTGGCAGACAAATTTCCCTCCATGGATGAATTAAGTTTTATCATGTCGTATCGTATCGTATTGTATCGTAGCGCAACAGTTCCATAGGCAAAGTCCAATGTCAACAATAGGCTAGAGGTGAATCGGACAGGATCTTAGTTTATGGAAGGACCATTCAGAAGCCTGATAGCAGAGGGGAAGAAGCTATTCCTGAGTCTGGTGGTGTGTGCTCTGAAGCTTCTGTATCTCCTGCTGGACAGGAGCAGGGAGAGGGAATGACCGGGGTGGAACATATTTTTGATCATGTTGGCTGATTTTCCGAGGCAGCGTGAAATGTAGATGGAGTCAACGATGGGAAGTCTGATCTATGTAATGGACTGGGCTACATCTATAATTCTCCACAATTTATTGCAGACATTTCCTACAGAATGGTAAAATTGGCTGCCTAACATAGTGCCTTGTATTTATGTTCAAGAAAAGAGCCTAATGGGCATGTTTTAATGGGATACACCTGGTAACAACCTACAGCAGCACCTACAACAACCTACGACAGCAAAAATTGTCGCCACTGTCGGCGAAAAATTTTCAACATGTTGAAAATTTTGCGGCAGTCGCCTGTAGTCGCCCAAAAAATCACCTAAGTGGGACTAGCCCATAATGTCGAACATTTTTTGGTGACAATCTTTGTTGTCGTAGGTTGACGTGGATTGTCGTAGGTGATGTCGTAGTTTGTCGCCAGGTGTCGTAGGTGAATGTCATTAAAACTAGTCCCTGGCAATCGCCTAAAGAATCGCCTAAGTGGGACAGGCCCATTAGGAAGGTTCTCTGCCAGCGACACAAGACTCTCAGCCACTGCATCCCGAGACAGTTGCCATGGGTAGAGAGTGGCGTCAGGTCATAAGGGTTTTCTTCGATACACAATTGAAAGCTGGATGAAATATTCCTGCAACTCAAGCAACATGAAGGAGATAAATTTGAGTTGGAATTTCAAATGGGAAATAAGAGGTCTGCATACACTCATTCGAACATGCAAGCAAACACCATTGGATTACATAATCCAATTTCCAGGTCAGTATTTCCTGTTTAACCTTGTTGCAAGTTATTGAAATGCAAGCTGATATAAATGCCACTAAGGAAACTAACCACTTACTGAGCAGTTGAAGCTGCTGAATAGCTCCCACATCAACTGTGAAGCACACACACAGCCAAAACAAGTGATATCAAAAATAGATGGTATAGAAATAATCAATAGAAAGGGAAATAATAAATGGAATAGGAAAGAAAAGAACGAAAATAATTTAAAAAATATATATATTTAATTTTAAATTCTATGTTTTATACTTGTTTAACCTGAATTAGAGCTTGCAAAACTGAGATTCTATACTTGCAATTACAACGTCAGAGACCTGGTTTCGATCCTGACTGCAAGTGCTTGCCTGTACGTTCTCCCTATGACCGTGTGGGTTTTCCCCGGGTGCTCCGGTTTCCTCCCACACTCTAAAGACGTACAGTAGGTTAATTTGGCTTTGGCAAAATTTGTAACTTGTCCCTAGTGTGTCGGATAGTGCTAGTGTGTGGGGATCACTGGTTGGCTCGGACTCAGTGGGCTGAAGGGCCTGTTTCTGCTCTGTATCTCTAAACTAATCTGTTAAGATTTGGTACTGACATTAACAGTTATTAATACATCATTTAAAGAATCTCTGACAGCTAATCTAGGGTTAAATGATTTTGTACTGATACTTGAAAGGCTCCAAATGTGCTTCGAATTTAACCAATAAAAACGGAAAATGCTGGAAAATTTCTTCAGACAGCTTCTGCGGAAAGAGATTATCGTTTCAGGTCAAAGGCATTTTTTAACTTTGGTTATCGTAGAATTTGGATCTGCAATTCATAGGTAGGTTCTGTTTCAATGAGGCAGACATTTGTTTGATGCCTTGGAATTCCTGTATATAATTGTGCATCTGTGTTCACTCAGAACTGCAATGACATTTGCATATGTAAAACTAAAAGAGCTGTTAGCTTTATTATTACTTTCATAGTTAATTACATCCTATTGTGGATATGGCCCAAAGACATTGAATACCTGGCACATTACCACAGTTTAGGTAACAGAAATTAAGCCTTACAGACCATTACCAAAAGAATTGAGATACTGAATAACAAATCACTCATTGAACTTATTTGAGAAAAACCCCGAATAAACACAAAATGTGAAAGAAAAATAACCAAATAAACATAAAGTGTGGAAAAAATTAAAATATTGTCAAGAGTTTGCATTATGCAAAATGGTGCCAGGGAGTGTTTTCTAGGACTGTGTAATGCAGTGACACACTGTGTTATATGGCATTCAATGAAAATGGGGTACAAGTTTTCTTGAAGTGACTCCGTGGAAGAATGAAAGGTGATCTAATTGAAATACAAAGTGTTCTAATGCGGCCATGTTTTCCTTGGCTGGAATTCCTGGAACCAGAGGTCACAGTCTAAAAATAATGGATTGGCCCACCGAATTCGCGCCGACCATCAGTCACTCCGTTCACACTAGTTTTGTATTATCCCATTTACACATCCATTTCTTATAAACTACGGTCAATTTACAGAGGCCAATTAATCCAAATTAACCGGCAAGTCTTTGGGGGATGTGGGAGGAAACCAAAGCACCCGGAGGAAACCCACACGGCCACAGGGAGAACATGCAAACTCCACACAGACAGCGCCTGAGTTCATAATTAAACCGTAGTCTCTGGCACTGTGGGGCTACCAGCTGCGCCACCTTGTATGATGATGATATCGTAAACAGCATCATCCTGTGGTTACAATGTGTTGCAGTGAATAAAATGTTGCCTTTCACTATTCTAGAGTTTGTTTGGTGAGCTGACATCTGAAGATCAGCTATTCAGAAATTTTAGAAATATCAGTGAACTCCATTAGCCAAACAACAAAGAAGGAAGAGAGAGTGTGAATGCACAGAGTCTTTCATCGGAATCAAAATCGGAGGACATAAGTTGAAGGTGAGAAATGTAAGATTTAATAGTTCAAGTTCAAGTTCACATTTATTGTCACATGCATCAATTGGTGCAATGAAATTTGAATTACCATATAGCCGTACGAATAAAAAGAATACAATACACAATAGAATTTAACATAAACATTCACCACAGTGGAATCAACATTTCTCACTGTGATGGAAGGCAATAAAGTTCAGTCAATCTAGAACCCTCCACAGTCGCCGCTACGGACGGCCCGATGTACAGGCCTTCTCGCCGGGATGATCGAAACTCCGGCGTCGGAATGGATCGGAACACACTTTGCGGCTTGGAGTTTCCAAACCAGCCGCTTCTGACTATACGGAAGTATAGTAAGCTAGAATCTCCGCAGACCACAGCTCCACGGTGTTAAAGTCAGCAGGCCCTGCTGGACGGAGCTCCTACACTGGCGATCCTCGACATGGATCCCAGGCCCCGCGATGGTAATTCTGCGCTGTGCCTGCTGCTGAAGCTCTGGGCTCTGGGCCGGTCTCCGGTCAGAAAGGCCACGTCACTCCAGTTAGTAGGCCGCATGACGGGCGAAGATGCGACACGGAGAAAAGACGCATCTCCGTCTTGGTAAGTGACCGAAAAAACGGTTCCCCCCTATTCCCCCCCCCCCCCCCCCCCCCCCCCCCCCCCCACATAGGACATACTGAGAAAGATTAAAACATACATTTAGACACACTAAAAATAACAAAAAAGGCGAAAGGACTGACTGGCTGCTGGCGAGGCATCCACTGCGGTGGCACCATCCAATGACAATAGGAACCTAAGTAGCAACCTATTCACCTAGTGGGTGGTGGATGTATGGAATGAGCTGCCAGAGGTGGTAGGACTGGTATAGTACCAGATGAGGCAGGTACTGTAACAATATTCAAAATATACTTGGACTGATGTTCAGATAAGAAAGGTTTTAGAGGGATATGGGGCAAATGCGGGCAAATGGGACGAGCATCGATAGGGCATCTTGGTTGCATTGGTTGGGCTGATGGCCTGTTTCTGTGCTGCATGACTCTTTGACTCATGGATCCTTCAGACTTCTAGTTTCCAGTGGTATATAATCTCTGTTCATTCAGCAGCACAGTGCACTGCGGCTAAGTACTTCTACCCTGGGGAGGTCATTCCAGGAATAGATACAAGTCAGTTATTCCTAGAACGATTTCAGTGTGATGGAAGTGCTCAGGGTTGCTGAAGCAGCTTTGTCTCAGAACAGTTCAAGTGGTCGGAGAAGAGCTTCAGGACTGACTAGCATTTTAACAATAATCCACAAACACAGGAAAAGGCTACTGAAGAAAATACAAACTCACTGTCTGAATACAAATATGTATGACATTTCCTTTACACTATTGATTAGTTACTCCACTACACACTGCACTACTCCATGAGAACTCGAGATGGAAAAAAGTGGTAGTACTCATAATAATCCACGGGACTTTTATTTGGATAACCTTACTGTTAAACAGAAGGGCAAGGGCTATATTACACAGAAGTCAAACACAATATCTGAAGTCTTTGGCAGCAACTTTGAACCTAATTCATTTATTTATGTTAAAGTGGTGTAAGCTTAATTTCCTTTCATGTTGGGCTTTCTTCTTTCCAGCAGTGTCTGTTTGTTTTTGTCCTTACACTGTTACCCACAGAACGAGACCACCCAATCATTTCTGGAACAATATTCAATTAGTCCCACTTCCCCACTTATTACCAATGAACTCGAGATTGTTTTTTTATGTATAGCTCTAATTCCCCATTGAATATTAAAACCACTTACGCCACCCTAGGGTAGTGCAATCCCAATCAAAACAAGATAGACCACAACAATTGGAGGTCCAGTGTCTTGACCATGAAGCACAGTTAATCTTGGTGTGATGTACTGCCACAATTATCTGTTATATAATGGAGGGCTTGCAACATTCAACTTTGACAATGGGATAAAACAGGTGGTGTCAAGTCAGCCATGTCAAGCTTGAAAGTCAGGAAGAGATAGCAGCCTCACTCATTTCCTACCCCAAAATCGGCGGCACAGTGGCACAGCTGGTAGTGCTGCTGCCTGACAGTGCCAGAGACCCGGGTTCGATCCTGAACACAGGGGCTGTGTGCCTGGAGTTTGCGTGTGCTCCCTGTACCCGTGTGGGTTTCCTCTGGCTGCTCTGATTTCCTCCTACATCCCAAAGACGTGCAGGTTTGTAAGTAAAAATGGCCGGTGTAAATTGACCCTAGTGTATAAGTACAGTGTATAAGTTCTTGATTAGTACATGTGTCAGAGGTTAAGGGGAGAAGGCAGGAGAAGGGGGTTAAGAGGGAGAGGTGCACTAGATCAGCCATAATTGAATGGCGGAGTGGACTTGATGGGCCGTATGGCCTAATTCTCTCTTATCCCTTGTGACCTTGGGGAGTGGATGTGTAAATGGGATAACAGAACTAGTGTGAATGGATGATCGATGGTTGGTGTGGACTCGTTGGACTGAAGGGCCTGTTTCCTTGCTGTATCTCTGAAATAAATTGACGAATTCTAACCTCTTGAAATTTTCTAAAAATATCTTGTAGAATTCCATCTTCACTACAGGTCTGCCTTGTTTCTCTGTTGCCATTGAGGGAATTACATCTGAATTTCCCTGCCTCATTTGCCTCCCCATCAACGTGACTGCACTTCAAAAGTAATTGTTAATATCTGTGACATTAAATGTCCCGCATGGGTAGAAATGCATCTTTTTTCATTAACCGTCAGTGCTGAAAGCTGCATTTCCGTGATTTTTATTTGCATTCATAAGGTCATAAGTAATAGGAGCAGAATTAGGCCATTCAGCCCATCAAGTTTACTCCACCATTCAAGTATGGCTGATCTATCTCTCCCTCCTAACCTCTTTCTCCTGCCTTCTCCTCATAACTCCTGACATCTGTACAAATCGAGAATCTCTGCTTTAAAAATATCCATTGACGGCCTCCACAGCCTTCTGAGACATTCCTCAAAAATGTCTTACAACTTGCTTGTCTCCCTTATTCTACATCAGTGAAATACTAACACAGCGCTATTTGAGGTGGGGGTGGTTATGTTTAGCCCTTCACTCTGAACAATACATCCTTCACCACAAGGTGAGAACAGTATCTATATTCCAGTACGTTAAAGAGCAGCACAGTGACTGACTGCTACCTGAACCCTTTAATGCAAGAGAGTGTAATTTGAGAAGAAATCCTTCAAAACAGTTGCATTCCTATTATACATAATGCATGGGGAACAATGATCATCCCTCAGCCATCAGTACTGTAATCTTTCAGGCAGGTTATGGCTTTAGGTTGCAGATTGTATGATTTTGTACAAATTCCAAGCTGAGGTTAATGTCAATAACAAGTTGGCATTCATAAAATACCTTTAATGTAGGAAGCACAAAGGAATCTGAGGAAAAACATGTAGGCCTGCCTGCCAATAGTAATTGTAACAGGAATAATAACTGGTGTATATACGGCTCCTTCACATGGTGAAATATACCAAGGGGCTACACAGGCTAAGATCAATGCTGGGACAAAGGAGTTAGGGTAGGCGGGCAGCTCTTAAGAAGTTCACAAGTTCATAAGTTATAGGAGCAGAATTTGGCCATTTGGCCCATCAAGTCTACTCCGCCATTGAATCAGAGCTGATCTATATTTTCCTCTCAAACCCATTCTCCTGCCTTCTCCCCATAACCCCTGACACACTTACTAATTGAGAATTTGTCAATCACCACCTTAACAATATCCATTGACTTGGCCAAGAAGCACCTTATAGGAGGAGTGGGAGATGGAATGATGTTAGAAAGGGAATTCTGACCTGAGGACCAGCTGAAACCATGGCTCTCGGTGGTGGGGCAGAGGTAGTGGGGCATATCACTGTTCCTTCATTGGTGCTGAGTCCAAGCCTCAGAGCATGTTCTTCACGTTGGCAAGAGGTCAGCTCACAATCATGCCATTTTTCATGGTCAGTTATGGGTGGATAGTAATTGCTTGCCTTATTTTATACAATGTCCACATTATATAAAAGAAATGAAAGAGAATTTCAGCTGTGGTGGTTTTCCTGTCTCAGTCTGCATTATCCCAAATGAACTGTGAGTGCAAAAGCAGGAAAATGGGGGTTACAGTTCACCATGTTAACATTGCTTTGAAATGACACTTGGGGTTTGGAGGACATAGATGACTGAGTTTTGGATGATGTTGGGTTTATGGTGGAAGGTAAAAGGCCACCTTGGAGTGGGCTGGAATTGGCTTGTTTAGTATAGTTTAGAGATACAGCGCGGAAACTGGCCCTTCAGCCCACCGAGTCCACACCGACCAGCGATCCCCGCACATTAACACTATCCTACATCCACTAGGGCCAATTTTTACATTTACCAAGCCAATTAACCTACAAACGTGTACGTCTCTGGAGTGTGGGAGGAAACACAAGATCTCGGAGAAAACCCACACAGGTCACGGGGAGAAAGTACAAACACCAAATAGACAACACCAATGGTTCAGGATCGAACTGGGACTTCGGTGCTGTAAGGCAGCAACTCTACCGCTGCGCCACTGTGCCGCCATAGGGGTAAAATGGTTGATAGATCCAGCAGCAGAGGTCCACTAGTGAAGGTGCCTCCAGCCAGTTGTCTATGGTGATTCTATCAACAACAGCAATGGGCAACCAGAGAATAACACTATCTCATGTACTGCAGAAACAAGGAACTGCAGATGCTGGTTTACACAAAAGGATACAAAGTGCTGGAGCATCTCAGCAGGTCAGGCAGAATTTCTGGTGAACATGGATAGGTGACGTTTTGGGTTGAGACCCTTCTTCAGACTGATGCTCTTCAATCCCTTGTACGTTCCCTTCAACTCAACCTGTATTTATTAATTCAAGCTAAGGTCCCCAAATGGTTACTGCAAAGCACATATGTGATTTAGCACTTAAAACATTAATTGATTTTGCAAAATCTATTTTCTCTGAAATGATTACATTCCATGCAAATTTAATGAGATAACTAGTTGGCAATGAATCTTGTATTTTTGATATCTTAAAGTCTGAAATGTAAATATAGACTTTCTCTAGAATAATTCAGGAAGTGGAAATCAAAACTGGGCAGGGTTCTGGTCTGCCAGAGTTCCGGCCAGATTGTATTGCAGCTAAAATCCTTGAATGGTGAGGTTTGGTGGTTTACTCTAGCTCAGACTATGAGTTTGCTTTTAATACTTTGTTGGGTTCTGCGTGCAACTTCCTTGGACTAATGTGATGGATTAAGGTGCCCAAGGTTGGCGTGATGCATGATGAAGCTAAATGTTAGAGGGTATTGTGAGAACGTCCAACGTCTCTATATTAATGCCTAGACTTGGAAGAGGGAACCAATCTTAAATCATTGGAGAAATAAGGAACTGCAGATGCTGGGATACACAAAGAGACACAAAGATCTGATGTAGCTCGGCGGTGAGGCAGTATCTCTGGAGGACATGGATAGGTGACGTTTTGGGTGGGGACCCTTCTTCAGACACCTCTTCAGATATAGTGTCCGAAGAACTGTCCCAACCCAAAACGTCACTTATCCATGTTCTCCAGAGATGCTGCCTGACCCGCTGAGTTACTCCAGCACTGTGTGTCCTTTCATATCATTGGGACACGCACACTGTTATAAACACCAGTGCCCTGTGTCAACCCCATTGACCAAAGTTCTCATGGGAAGGATAATGATAGCTATAACAGGACTAGGTTTGTTTATAGAAATATAAGTTTGGAGATTTCAGAATGCAGTTCTTGTTCTTTATCTTTGCACATTGAGGATCCAAAAGACCCTCCATCTCCCCCCCCCCCCCCCCCCCCCCCCATTTTGCTTGGGAATCTGGGGTATTTTCCATAGAGAGCTCCAGCAGTGACCTGGTCAACCTGCTCCCTCTTCTCTTTATCTCCTTTGTGCTGGCATAGTGTTTGGATGAGGATTGGCATTGGGACATACCAAAGACACCACAGTTCCTTTTCCAGCATACCTAGAACCACAGCTACATGCAATTTGTGGCTATAACACCATTCATCCCATTTGGAATCCTGCCTGTGCTGGCTCTTTGAAATACTTTTTAATTAGCCAGACTGTCAAGCTCTTTGTCCAGAACTCTAAATATTTTCAGCTACAAAAATGGGCAGAGAAATGATAGTTGCAGTCTAATGCAAGCAAGTGTGAGGTGTTAAATATACAGTTAATGGCAATATCCTTAATGCCATTGATGTACTTAGGGATCTCGGGGTCTAAGTCCATCCTACCTTGAATTCCTTGAAAGTGGCAATGCACCTAGAGAGAGTCGTAAAGAAGGCATATGATATGCTTGTTGTCATTGGTCAGGGCATTGAGTATTAGAGTCAGAAAGTCATGATGCAGCTTTATAGGACTTTGGTTCGGCCACATTTGTAGTATTGTGTGCAATTCTGGTTGCCCCCAATACAGGACTAATGTGAAGGGTCTTTGGAAGGGTGACAGGAGGTTTACCAGATTGATGCCTGGATTTGAGGGTATTAGCTAGAAGGAGCAGTTGAACAGACTTGGATTGTTTTCTCTGATATGCTGGAGGTTACAGGGAGATCTGGCAGAAACATAAAAAATTATGAGAGGCATAAATAGGGTAGACCGTTAGAACCTTTCCCCCCACAATGAAATATCAAATGCTAGAGAGCATGATCCTGCTCTGGTTTGACTTCCCAAAATTGAACACCTCGCATTGATCTGTACTAAACTCCATTAAACAATCCTCAAGGTGAGAGGAGTGGGGTTTAAAGGAGATAAGTTTGCAGTGAGTGCCTGAAATGCATTGCAGGGGGTGATGATGTTGGCAGATGCCATAGTGCCATTTAAGAGTCTTTAGGATAGGCACGTGGATGTGTAGGGAATGGAGGGATATGGATTATGTGCAAGCAGATATGAGTTGTTCTTGGCAGCATGTTCGGTACAGACAATTGTGCACTGTCGAGTCTATTCTTGTGTTGTGTACTGTTCAAGGCACTATGCTCCACGTTCCATGTTTCCATTTCCATATCCGACATCATTTACTTTACGAAAGGGATTCATTAATCTGTTTCCATGTCCCCGTTGAGGTGTCTGCAGTAGATTATCGATCTCAGAAGAGATAGCAGGGATCACTGTTGCCCAGTAGACCTGTCTGCTGACGTATGAGAAGCGATCCACATTTTCCAGTGAACCTTTATTTGGTATCTACGATTGGAGGCTTAGTACTGAATAACGTCGACATTTCCAGCAAAGCATTTGAGTGATAGACACAAAGTGCTGGAGTAACTCAGTGGCTCGGGCAGCATATCTGGAGTAAATGAAATGGGGTGACGTTTCGGGCCGGGACCCATCTGCAGACTGATTGTAGGGGGTAGGAACAGGAAGCAAGAAAGGACCAGGACAAACCTGGGCTGGCAACACATGACATCGGGCAGGGTGGCTTCAATGGGACGATTGTTGGCTAGCGATGGTGTGAATATAAGAGGATACATCATCGTGAACTGTGGAACTGGTTAAATGACATTTAATGGAGGAAGGGGGGAGGGGAATGTTTGTATAATTTACCTAAAATTAGGGAATGCAATGCTCATACCACTGGGTTGTAAGCTACCCAAACGGAATATGAGGTTCTGTTCGTACAATTTATGTGTGGCCTCACTCTGGCAATGGAGGAGGCCCAGGACAGCATTTGAATGGGGGGGAACCTTTCATGCAACATGACCTCCACTACCGATTGTTGTCTTCATCCACTGATCAAATTGTCTGAAGTAAGCTTCACTCCAGTTTCATACTGTCCCTTATGAACATCTTGGTCTCTCCAGTGAAAAGAGAATGAGGGATAGGGAAGTAGAGTTCTAACCTTGAGGATTAGTATCAGCAGAGCAAGACTGAAGCTCCTCGACATCTTAGCACCACCGCCATTGTAATGCCTGAATGCCCATCAGTCCGAGGGAAAAACAACTCGTAGAATACCAAATATATTGGAGCTGTTAGCACTGCAAGGGTTAAATGAATCTAAGAAACTTGTGGAAGTGAAATTCCAACCTTTTTAATTCCAGCAACTTAATTCAGTGAGCAAGGGTTTTTGTTTCCTGTGGGGGGATGTTGTGAGCATTGTGCCTCAGGGCTCAGAGTTGGGGGTCACCACTGTTTCTAATTTACATCAATGACTTGGATTCCAAAGAGACAATTCTGAACGTTAATGCAACTTGATCAAGTTTGCAGATGACAACCAAGCAGGTCAGGGGCGTGGGGTGGGAGCGCAGGAGCAAGGGTGGGGCGGTGAAATGTACGAAGTTGGATCAACATGTGTTTGTAGGAGCTGCTCATGTGGACGCAACAATGACGCAAGATATTTAGTGCAGGGTGTTGCACAGGGGACAGAGAAATGATCCACACAGGGGGACCGAGTGGGTGAGGCATTGTAATCTTGTAGCCTGCTGCCTGTTTTTCCATCGGATGCACAACAACAGGCAACAAATCTGGTTGTCAAAACATCAGCGTCTAAATTAGACAAATGTCACGTACAGATGATACTGTTCCAATGAGATCACATTTTGATCCCCATATTCTCTCTTTATTGCTGAAAGGTCAGTCAGCAATGCAGCGCAGAGCTGAGTAAAAACATTGCCATCATGAGGAAACATTTTTAATGTGCCATTGGAAGACTTTGATGGGCATTTCAAGAAGGGCCAACGAGCCTTCCCTGTCCACAATTATAGGGTCATAGAGTCTTACGGCGTGGAAACAGGCCCTTCGGCCCAACTTGCCCAACAGCCATGATTGAATGGCGGGGTAGACTTGATGAGCCGAATGGCCTAATTCTACTCCTATAACTTGTGAACGTGAACTTATTGGTCAGGCAGCTGAAGGCCTGGCCTCCAGTGGCAAGAAATGAGAAAAAGAAGCATACAGCACGGAAATAGGCCATTCGGCCCAACTTGCCCACACCGGCCAACATGTCCATCTACACTAGTCTCACCTGCCTGCATTTGGCCCATATCCCTCTAAACATGTTCTATCCATCGAAATGTTTCTTAAGTGATCTTACACGGAAGAAGTGGCTTGGGGCTTGGCGGAAAGCGACCTTGCTGGAACAAGGCATCATCACTGGAGTGCCGGACGTTGGTCGAGGCCGAAGTCCGCAGACAGGAGGAGTTGAACAGCGTGCCAAGGCTGTGTGGCAAGCTAAACAGGGCCAGTGGATGAGATGGGAGAGTGTGGAAAAGAGGAAGATCAGCTGGAAGGACATGTGGGAGATGGAGGCGAGCAGGATGAGTTTCCTCATTCGGGCAACCTATGATGTCCTTCCTAGCCCAAAAAATCCTCAACCAATGGCTGGGCGAAGATCCATCATGCCCCCTGTGTTCAACACCAGCCACACTTAGGCACATCCTCACTGGGTGTAAAGTGTAAAGTAAGCCTCTCCCAAGGACGGTACAATGGAGACATAATCAAGTGCTCAAATGCCTGGCAGCGACTCTGGAAAGCAGGAGAACAACCAACAATGCCCTGCCGCCCAGAACAACCAACCCAGTTAAGACAATTGCCTTTGTTCGGAGGGGGGGGGAACTAAGATCTGCCCGGTAGAAGTTGGATGTCGAGGATTCGTGGCAACATCTACCTTAAGACTGATGAAGGACCTGGGGATCAGCGGACAAGCCCTACGCCAGGCCATCCAAGAAACATCACGGGTGGCAGAGCGGAGTAGCCAGTGGCTCTGGCTTAAGAGGAAAGACCCCATTTGGTCTCCCAAATAACCGACTAGACAGATGCAGAGGGGGGTGGTTCTGGGACGCCAGAATGCACCGCTGAGCCTACTGGAGACGTCGTGGGTTCAATCAGCGAAACGTCAATGAAAGTAGGTGCCCACTTGATAACCCCAATGACGTGTCTGCCTAGCCTTTCTCAACATCGGAGGAGCATAGGTGAGTGCAGAAGGCTCCCATCACCATCAGGAGTAAGTTGATATTTGGCACTTTGGACTTTTAACATCTGTGTCCTGTGTATTTGTAAACATATGAAGTGAGATTAATTTTAAGGAAATTCAAATTGATTTATTGAGATTGGAATTGGATTACCAGAACATAAGAAACAGAGACAGGAATGGATATTTTGCTTCTTATGACTGCTTCAACATTCAATCAGTCCATAGCTGACCTTTTACCTCAGCAGCACATCCTGCTCACCAGACTCAAAGACCTCGGCATTGAAGGCTCTGCACTCAGCTGGCTCCGTTCCTACCTTTCCAACAGATCCCACTTCATCTCTCTCCACAACCACACCTCTGCTACAGCCGCAGTCACTCAAGGCGTTCCCCAAGGCTCCGTACTCGGCCCCCTCCTCTTCATCATCTACATCCTCCCCCTTGGTCAGATACTCCGCCACTTCAATCTGGACTTCCACTGTTACGCTGATGACACCCAGATTTACCTTGGCACCAAATCCCCCCACAACCCCCCCCTCTCCCATATCAACTCCTGTTTGTCAGCTATAAAAACCTGGATGCAACATAATTTCCTCAAACTCAAAAGCGATAAGACAGAATTCCTCCTCATAGGCTCCAAAGCCACACTCAGCAAAATCAATAACCCCACTCTCACCATCGACGGCACCACTGTCTCCCCATCTCCCCAGGCCCGCAACCTTGGCGTGATCTTTGATTCCACCCTCTCCCTTGAGCCTCACATCCGCCATGTCATTAAAATCTCCTTCTTTCATCTCCGCAACATCGCCAAACTCAGACCCTCTCTCACACCGCCTGCTGCTGAAAGACTCATCCATGCCTTCATCTCCTCCCGACTGGACTATTGCAACTCATTTCTCCTTGGCATCAGCTCCACCTACATCAACCGACTCCAACTGGCCCAGAACGCAGCCGCCCGACTCATCACCCACACCAAATCCTGGCATCACATCACTCCAGTCCTCAAAAAACTTCACTGGCTTCCCATCTCCCACCGGATCACCTACAAAATCCTGTTCCTCACCTACAAAGCCCTCCACCATCTGGCCCCCCCATATCTCACTGACCTCCTCTCCCCCTACCAACCCTCACGGTCCCTCAGATCCACATCAGCCGGTCTCCTCTCCATCCACAAGTCCAACCTCTGCAGTTTTGGGGACAGAGCCTTCTCCAGGGCAGCTCCCAGGCTCTGGAACTCCCTCCCCCAACTGATCCGCAATTCCGTGTCCCTCACCATCTTCCAGTCCCGCCCCAAGACCCATCTCTTCACCTCTGCCTATCCTTAGCCCCACGTCCCCCTCCCTTTTCATCTGTGCATTAATTGCCTCATATTGTGTTTTGTATTGAATTATGTCTTTACTTTGTGTACTAGTCATGTCTCTACTATTTATTTCATTCCACTTACATGTTTTTCCTCTACATGCTCAATTTTTGTAAGGTGTCCTTGAGACTCTTGAAAGGCGCCCATAAATAAAATGTATTATTATTATTATCTATCAAACTTTGTTCTAAATAACTAAAGCTTCACATCCCAGAGATCCTCTGGACATTTCTTTTCATCTTGATCCTGAATTAATTACTGACCTCTTAGTTTGTATGAAATACCTGCTTCTGGATGGAATATTATATTTTATCGACGCAACAGATAAACACAGATTGCTGGAGTAACTCAGTGAGTGAGGCAGCATCTCTGGAGGAAAATGATGGGTAATGTTTAGGGTCAGGACCCTTCCTCAGAATGAAAGTAGTGGATGGGGGGAGGGGGATCATGTGAAGAGCATGGGGGTGAGAAAAGACCAGGACCAATCAGTGCTGGTATCAAATGACCTCAGGCAGGGAGGTGCCCTGGTAAGCCCATTGTTAGCCAGGGAAAGTGTGATATCAAGAGGGGTTCAGTGTGGTGAACCGTGGAACTGGTTAGATGACTAGGGTGGAGAAGGGGGCCAAGGGGGTAAAGGACTGATAGAAGTTACTTAAAATTAGAGAATTCAACGTTTGTAGTACCATTCGGGTGTAAGCTACCCAAGCAAAATATAAGGTGCTGTTCCTCCAATTTGTGTGTAGCCTCACTCTGGCAGTGGAGGAGGGAGGAATAGGTCAGTATGGGAATGTGAAGAGGAGTTGAAAGAGTATAAACCCTATCTCTTCTCAGCAATCCCACATCCCAGAAATCAATCTGGAGAACTTTCTATCACATATATATCATTACATAGGTTGGGAAACCAAGCCAAAGATAGTCGGAACCTTTTTTTCGGGATGGAAAGAGTAAATAAGAGAGGGCATCGTTTTACAATGCAAGGGGCAAAGTTTAAACGGGATGTGAGAGACAAGTGTTTATACATAGAGTGTGGTGGGTGCCAGGAACGTGCGCAGCCAGGGGTGGTGGTGGAAGCAGATACAATAGTGGTGTTTGTACGTAATATTTAAGATGCAGTACCATCCTGGCCCTATATAAATCCCCTAAGACATATATAATTTTGCAAGCATGCCATCCCCTACTCTCAATTTCTCAGTCCCCACTGCAAATGCTTCCAAATTGAGGCTTTGTACAATAGGATATCCAAGATGTCCTCTTTCTTTGGAAAAATGTGCTTTCTTCTCTTGCCATTGACAACCAGCTTGAAAGTGGCAACATAAGTAGATAGAGTGGTAAAGAAGACATGTGGAATGCTTGCCTTCATTGGTCAGTTCATTGGGCGTGAGTCGGCAAGTCATGAACAGTAGCTGTAAGTCTGAAGAAGGGTCTCGACCTGAAAGGTCACCTATCCATGTTCTCCAGAGATGCTGCCTGATCCGCTGAGTTACTCCAGCACTTTGTGTCCTTTCAGGAAGTAACAATGCCGCTTTACATAGCTTTGGTTAGACCACATTTGGAGTACTGAATGCAGTTCTGTTCGCCCCATTGCAGGTTGGATGTGAATGTTTTGGATTTGACATGTAAATGAGGTTTGTTGGAATGATGCCTGTATTAGCTTCAAGGAGAGGATGGACAGACTTGGGATGTTTCCTCTGGAATCCCAGAGGTTGAGGGGAGACCTGATAGAAGTACATAAAACCTTAAGAGGCATAGATAGGGTAGACAATCAGAACCTTTTTCCCCAGGGTGGAAATATCAGATACTAGAGGGCATAGCTTTAAGTGAGAGCGGTAAAATTTCAAGGAGATGTGTAAAGCAAGTTTTTTACACAGACGATGGTGGTGGTGGAGGCAGATACAATAGTGGCGTTTAGGAGGTTTTTGGATGGGAATAAGTAATGGAGCGATATGGATTATATGCAGACAGATAAGAGTTGATCTTGGCATCCGGTTCATCACAGACATTGTGGTCCGAAGGGCCTGTTCCTGTGCTATACAGTTCTATGTGTAGGAAGGAACCGCAGATGCTGGTTTTAACCGAAGACAGATACAAAATGCTGGAGTAACTCAGCGGGACAGGAAGCATCTCTGGAGAGAAGGACTGGATGACATTTTGGGTCGAGACGTCAACCATTCCTTCTCTCCAGAGATGCTGCCTGTCCCGCTGAGTTACTCCAGCATTTTGTGTCTATCTATACTGTTCTATGTTCTGCTGTTCTATGTTCTATGTTCTAACCATGATCTCCATGAGAGGAATCGATCGGGTAGATGCACAGTCTCTTGCCCAGCGTAGGTGAATCGAGGATCAGAGGACACCGGTTTAAGATGAAGGGGAAACAATTTAATAGGAATCTGAGGGGTAATCTTTTCACACAAAAGGTGGTGGGTGTATGGAACAAGCTGCCAGAGGTGGTATTGAGGCTGGACCAATCCCAACATGGTATATGGATAGGACAGGTTTGGAGGGATATGGATCGAATGTGGGCAGGTGGGACTAGTGTACTGGGACATGTTGACCAGTGTGGGCAAGTTTGGCCGAAAGGTCTGTTTCCACGCTGTATCACTCTATGACTCTGATTCTAATTAGATATAGATATTAATTAAAGTGTTAAAAACTCTTAACTTTTCAAGGGAAGTTGTCAACCTCTTTTAAATAAATGGGACCACATTAAATGCATGTCTGACTGTTAAAAGCTAATTGAAAATAAATATTAATTAAAATGTAATTTTACCAGTCAACATTTCCCAGTACACCAGTCCCACCTGCCCACGTTCGATCCATATCCCTCCAAACCTGTCCTATCATAGAAACATAGAAACATAGAAAGTAGGTGCGAGAGTAGACCACCAGGTCCGTCGAGCCCGCACCGCCATTCGCTCATGGCTGAACACTAAACAGACACACTTACCCACAAACAGTAGACACAAGACACAGAACACAAGACACTACCCTCCCCTTTATACCGCTATCACCCCTCTCCACCCCAAGAACCTCGTGATCTCCTGGGGGAGGCAAAAAACCGGATAAAAACCCAGGTCCAATTCGGGAAAAAAATCCGGGAAATTCCTCTCCGACCCCAATCCAGGCGATCGACACTTGTCCAGGAGATCACTCAGGTCTTACTATACTAACCATACCTAGGTCCATATCCCTGCCCTCTCCCCGTAGCCCCTTATCCCCTTGGCAGCTAAAAAACCATCTATTTTAGTCTTAAATATATTTAAAGTTTCTGCTTCCACTGCTCCCTGGGGCAGTGAATTCCATAAATTAACCACCCTCTGGGTGAAGAAGTTCTTCCTCATCTCAGTTTTAAAAGAGCCCCCCCTTATTCTGCAACTATGTCCTCTAGTTCTAGTTTCCCCGATCATTGGGAACATCCTCGGTGCATCCACCCGATCAAGGCCCCTCACGATCTTATATGTTTCAATGAGATCGCCTCTCATTCTTCTAAACTCCAAAGAGTAGAGTTCCAGCCTACTTAACCTTTCCTCATATGTCAATCCCCTCATTGCAGGAATTAATCTTGTAAACCTTCGCTGCACTGCCTCCAGGGCTAGTACATCCTTTCTTAAGTATGGACCCCAGAACTGTACACAGTATTCCAAATGTGGTCTCACTAATACTGTGTACAGTTGCAGCAAGACCTCCGTGTTTTTATACTCAATCCCCCTAGCAATAAAGGCCAAAACTCCATTGGCCTTCCTGATTGCTTGCTGCACCTGCATACTAACTTTTAGTGATTCATGTACTAATACCCCTAGATCCCTTTGCGTTGCATTACAACGCAGCTCCTCCTCATTTACAAAATAACTTGCCCTATCATTTTTTTTCCCAAAGTGAATGACTTCACATTTATTAGTATTAAATTTCATCTGCCAAGTTGTTGCCCACTCACCTAGCTTATCTATATCCTTTTGCAGACTCTTCCTATCCTCCTCATCCCCTACTTTTCCTCCCATTTTTGTATCGTCCGCAAATTTTGATATATTACACTTGGTTCCCTCCTCCAAATCATTTATATAAATTGTGAACAACTGGGGTCCCAGCACCGACCCTTGCGGAACCCCGCTAGTTACCGGTTGCCATCCCGAGTATGAACCATTTATCCCCACTCTCTGCTTCCTATTTGTTAGCCAATCCTCTACCCATGCTAATATATTACCCCCAATCCCATAATTTTTTATTTTTAGCAATAGTCTCTTATGTGGCACCTTGTCAAAAGCCTTTTGGAAGTCCAAGTATACCACATCCACCGGTTCCCCTTTATCCACCCGGGTTGTTACTTCCTCAAAGAATTCGAGCAGATTCGTTAAACAGGACTTCCCCTTCACAAAACCATGCTGGTTCTGTCCGATGAAGTCATGTTTATCCAAGTGCCCCGTTAGTGTTTCTTTAATAATTGTCTCTAACATTTTACCCACCACCGATGTTAGACTAACCGGTCTATAGTTACCCGCCTTCTGTTTACTTCCTTTTTTAAATATAGGTGTTACATTGGCCATTTTCCAATCCACTGGGACCGTTCCTGCCTCCAGGGAGTTTTGGAAAATTATCACCAATGCATCCACAATCCCCACCGCTATCTCCCTCAAAACCCTTGGATGTAATCCATCAGGCCCAGGGGATTTATCCTCCTTCACTCATTAATTTCCCTAATACCACCTCCTTGGTGATCTTAATAGTATTTAGCTCCTCCATTCCTACCGCCCCCTGTTTATCCAGCGTTGGAATATTTTTTGTGTCTTCTATGGTGAAGACTGATACAAAATACTCGTTTAATGCCTTTGCCATTTCCATGTTCCCCACCAACAACTCTCCAGTCTCACCCTCCAATGGACCAACGTTCACCTTAGCCACCCTTTTTCTTTTTATATAGCTATAAAAACTCTTACTATTAGTTTTTATGTTGTTCGCTAAATTCCTTTCATAGTCTATTTTCCCCGTCTTAATTAATCTCTTAGTTATTTTTTGCTGACCTTTAAATGCTTCCCAATCCTCTACCCTCCCACTATCTCTGGCTACCTTATATGCCCTTGCCTTCAGCCGAATACTATCCTTTATAGTTTTACTGAGCCATGGCTGACTGTTCTTACCCTTACCCCTTTTTTTCTTCATAGGAATAAATTTTTCTTGAAGGTTATACAGTATACCCTTAAATGTACACCACTGCTCATGTACCGTCTTATTCTTGAGTCTGCTATCCCAGTCAACTTTGATCAGCTCAGTCCTCATACCTTCATAATCCCCCTTATTTAGACTAAGCACCCTAGCCTGAGTTTCAACCTGCTCCCCTTCTATTTGAATATGGAATTCGACCATATTGTGGTCACTTGTTCCCAACGAGTCCCTAACTATGACATTTTTAATTAATCCTGCTTCATTACACAGGACCAGATCCAAGATTGCCTCCCCCCTTGTCGGTTCTGTGACATACTGTTCTAGGAACCCGTCTCTAATACATTCTATAAACTCTTCCTCTAGTCTACCCTGCTCAGTTTGGTTTGCCCAATTAATATGAAAATTGAAGTCCCCCATGATTACAGCAGTTCCCTTTTTACATGCGTCAACTATTTGCAGATTTATGTTCTGACTAACAGCGTCACAGCTATTTGGAGGTCTATAAATTACACCCACTAGTGTTTTTTTCCCCTTATTATTCTCTATCTGTACCCAAGCTGTTTCACTATCCTGATCCTTCAACGCAATATCCTTCCTCTCTATTGCCGTTATTCCCTCCCTTATTAAAAGGGCCACCCCTCCTCCCTTTCTTTCCTGTCTATCTTTCCTAATTGTCGAGTACCCCTCTATATTTAACTCCCAGTCCTGATCCCCTTGCAGCCATGTCTCCGTAATGGCCACGATATCATAACTATATATACTTAATTGCACCGTTAATTCATTTATCTTATTACGAATACTCCGTGCATTTAGATAAAGCACTTTCAGATGATTTTTACTACCCTTCCTTTCCGTTTTTGCCCCTTTTACATCTAGAGCTTTATCTTCACACATTCTGTCTCCTGTCTCATTTTGACTTACCGCTTCCCCACTGATACCCTGCTCTATTTCCTCTACCCCTGCCGTTATTACCCCCCTTGATACCTCCCCCCCGCTACTTAGTTTAAAGAACTCTCTACTGCCCTAGTTATATGATTTGCCAGGACCCCAGTCCCAGCACCGTTCAGGTGAAGTCCGTCCTTACAGAACAGATCCCCCCTGTCCCAGTACTGGTGCCAGTGGCCCAAGAAACCAAACCCATTATTCCCACACCAGTCTTTGAGCCACGCATTTAGCTTTTTAATTTTACGTACCCTCGCCGATTTGGCCCGTGGCTCAGGTAGCAATCCGGAGATCAGTACCCTCGAGGTTCTGCTTTTTAATTTATTCCCTAACTGCTCAAACTCCTTCAGCAGATCCTCCTTCCTCGTCCTTCCTATGTCATTGGTCCCCACATGGACCACGACCACTGGATCCTCCCCCTCCCACTGCAAATTTCTCTCCAGCATCGCAGAGATATCCTTAACCCTAGCACCGGGTAGGCAACACAGCCTTCGGGACATGTTCTGCTGGCCGCAGAGAACCTTATCTACCCCCCGAATAATACTATCCCCTATCACTACGGCATTTCTTCTAACTCCCCCCTCTTGAATGGCCTCCTGATCCACGGTGCTGCAGCCAGGTTGCTCATCCCTCCCACAGCCCCTGATCCCGTCCTTACATTGAGTAAGAGCCTCGGTCATGCTCGTCAGGGACAAGGGCTGTGGCTCCTGCCGCATCTCCTCCTGGTTCCCCCTACCTGCCTCGCTTATGGCCACACCTTCCTTTCCTTGCTCACTGCCTACTGAATTAGTTAAACTGGTCGGTGTGACCATCCCCTGGCACAAAACATCCAGGTAATACTCCCCCTCCCTGATGTACCGCAGCGTATGAAGTTGGGTCTCCAGCTCATCAATGCGGAGCTGGAGTTCCTCTAGCCTCAAACACTTACTGCAGCTGTAGGGATCTTCTACATCAATGGTGTCGACAAATTCCCACATCTCGCAGTATTGGCACATCTCCTGACCGCCCATCTTATATAAGTAATTAACTGGTCCTATTTAAGAATCCCCTACTGTATTGATACACCCCTTATTTATATAATCCTACCTCCTATAAATGGGAAAGTACTCACCCCAGCCGTAAATTACCTACTGGTTTGGCTGTCTAGTGGTAATTCCTTCCGCTCTTCCTATCTGGTCCACTGCTCCCTTGCAGTGCGTGGCAAACCTCTTTGCCTCTGTTAGTCTCTGTTAGTCTCTCGAGTCTCTCGAGCCGCGGCTCCGTCCGTCCTCCCTCGGCGACAGCACCTGTGGCACCGCGGTCGTGACGTCCCTTCCGTTCCTGCAGAGCCTTCCTGTCCTGGAAACGTCACCCATCCTTCTCCCCAGAGATGCTGCCTGTCCCGCTGAGTTTCCCCAGCAATTTTGTGTACCAGCTCAATACCTTTCTGTGTCAGGATGATGTGAACCTTGTTGGATGGTCAGATGTGGTTGACTATGTATTGCCCGAGTTCTTTTCACTGGGTACTTCGCAGGTGTTATTGTAGAAGCTGGGATGGTACAATTGCTTCAGTACACATGAACCATCCAGCAAAATATTAGCTAGAGTTCCTCATCACCATTGCCATTAGCTGGAATGTCTGCATGTGTGAATGGTGTTGGAAGCTGCCTTAGACATGGCAGGTTCTTTTAACACTCACTAACCCGACTTGAAAAATTATCGAAGAAAAACACAAAGTGCTGGAGAGACTCAGCAGCATCTCTGGAGAAAACGGATAGGTGATATTTCGGGTCGGGAGCATTCTTCAGACTGAAATTTAGGTTGGTGGGGGGAGTACTGGAGGTGAGAAAAGACCAGGACAAATCAGGGCCGGCAGATGGATACATCGTTGTTAAATGATTAGGGTGGAGGAATGGGGCAAAAGCAGGTCGGGAGTGTTAGTCGAAGTTACTAAAGGGCCTGTCCCACTTTCACAACCTAATTCTCGACCTCTGCCGAGTTTCCCCTTGACTCATACTCGCAGCATGATCGCCACAAGGTTGTAGGAGGTCGATGGAGGTCGTAGGTAGGTCGTAGCAGGCCGTGATGCTAGTCGTAGGTACTCGTGGCATCAAGTAGGTCGGGGCGTTTTTCTAGCCTGATGAAAAATATCCACGAGTAAAAAAGGTCATGAATTAGGTCGTGAAAGTGGGACAGGCCCTTTAAAATTAGAGAATTCAACATTCATAAACTATCAATTTGTTGTAAATTAGCAATTTGAGGCACCGTTTATGGAACAAAGCTGATGCAAGAAAGTCACCAAGGGCTAGATTGATGCAAATAAGTATTTGGTGGACAGCATAGCCATGGTGAGTGATTGACTGTGGTATGAGTCTACAATTAAATTATAATTTATTTTACGCTCCTCTTTGGATACACTAATAACTTTGATCTGAAGGGAATATTAGCTATAATGTTGAGCTATTTGCTATTCTACTATTCATATAACAAGCTTAGATCGTAATAATATTGCCTTATTCTCATTTTATAATGCGTTTTTGTTTAATGGTTATGTACAAGTTATCTCGGGTAAATTATGCCCAGAGGATTATTAAGGCTGAAAATTTAAAATAAAAGCAGAAAATGAAACAGTCATGTGGCTGCAACAATCACCCTAAGCTAGCATTTATTTCAAGAGGGCTAGAATACAAAAACAGGGATGTAATGCTGAGGCTCTATAAGGCGCTGGTCAGGCAGCATTTGGAGTATTGTGAGCAATTTTGGGCCCCATATCTGAGGAAGGGTGTGCTGGTCTCTGAAGAGGACCCAGAGGAGATTAACGAGAATGATCCCAGGAATGAGTGGGTTAACATATGGTGAGCTTTTGACAGCACTGGGCCTGTACTCGCTGGAGTTCAGAAGGATGAGTGGGGACCACAATGAAACTTACAGAATAGTGAAAGGCCTGGATAGAGTGGATGTGGAGAGGATGTTTCCACTAGTGGGAGAGTCTCGGACCAGAGGCCACAGCCTCAGAATAAAAAGATATACCTTTAGGAAGTAGATGAGGAGGAGTTTCTTTAGTCAGAGGGTGGTGAATCTGTGGAATTCATTGCAACAGAAGGCTGTCGAGGCCAATTGATATTTTTAAGGCAGAGATAGATAGATTCTAGATTAAGATGGTTGTCAGGGTTTATGGGGAGAAGGCAGGAGAATGGGGCTAGGAGGGAGAGATAGATCAGCCATGATTGAATGGCGAAGTAGACTTGAAGGGTCCAAATGGCCTAATTCTGCTTCTATCACTTATGAACCTATGAACTTATGAACAACTGAAAATCTTCAATATATTATCTTTGCCTTGTCGTATTTTTCTAGATAGTTACTTCACAGCAAAGAAGATATGTTGCGTGTTTTAAAGTTTTCTGGTTTCATTTTGAATGGCATGAAGTTATGTCAATCACACTAAGGATATCTCATCAACTAAAGTAAGAATTTATGTTGTTAATTTGTCACTATTTTATGCAAAGTGGTGGAAAGGTGGGGGGGAGGGGGGAACTAACAAGTAATTGCATTCCTTTACCAAGGATACAATTATTTATATAACAAGGCAGATTCAAATGAGGAAGACTTTTCGTTCGCTCGTGTTTCAGACGACATTCTGCCATCACTTTGCCGCAGCCAGTGCCACATCTGTGCGTCTGCGGAGATTGTCCGCAGTGCATGCCTCTCACCGCAAGCCAACAGGTGGGCCGTTGTCTGTACCTCTCCACAGTTGCACTTGTCAGAGTCCAAGAGGCCCCACTTCTTCAGGTTGAGTCCGCAACGTCCCACTCCAGTGCGGAGGCGGTTTTGGGCTTTCCAGGTAGTATAAGGCTGGTGGTGTCCGGGTGCCATCTGTTGTTTGGTTTTGGTGCCTGGTACGGTTGGCTCTAGTTCCATGAAGCTGTTCCGACTCTTCAAGCGTTTTTTGGCATGTTGGTGATTGTGCATGGGGTGACGGGGGTCTATGTCCGCATTGAAGCGTTCTACTGCAGCTGCCCGATCACGTCTTCGAGATGCCAGCCAGCTCGTACAGGTGTTCAAACTTTGTCAGCTTCAGGCATCCTGTGGTTTTCCTGCAGGCAGTGTTCAATGCAGAGTCCACCTTGCGTGCATGTTTAGAGCGGCTCCAGACGGGGCTTGCATATTCTGCCACTGAGAAACAGAGCGCCAGGGCTGCAATGCGGATTGGTGTCGGGTCACTTCCAAATGAGCTGCTTCCCAATTTTTCGATGACATTGTTCTGGGTGTTGACCTTTGCCTTGGTTTTCTCAACATATTGGCGAAATGATAACGTGCGATGGAGGACCACATCTAGGTACTTTGGGGCTTTGCAGTGTTACAACAGGACATCATTCCATCGCACCTGCAGTTGACGTTTCGCATCCCGGTTCAGGAGGTGGAAAGCTGTGCTTTGCGTTTTTATTGGGTTTGGGGGGTGCAGGGAGTTCTGTTGGGAATATGTTGTCATATTCTGAAGAACAGCCTCTGGTGCGGTCTCAGTCTGGCTGAAGCCTGAGGATTACGTTGCGTTGCATAAGTCAACGGCATACCGAAACGGCTTTGTTTCCGGGATGATGGGTTGGTCATTAGTGTATATATTGAACAGCTTTGGGGCAAGAACACTGCCCTGTGGTAGACCATTCTTTTGCCGTTTTCAACGGCTGTTCTGACCATTCAGGCATACGAAGAAGCGGCAGTTCGCCATCATTGTCATGATGAACTGGACAAGAGTCCTGCAGTGTTTGTTGCAGTTTGGCTTTCCTGGTACGGTGGTTTACAGTGTATATGCTGCGGATAAGTCTACAAATACTGCACCTGTGATCAGCTTCCCCTCGAAGCCATCTTCAATGTGCTGAGTTCAGCTGTTGTCCTGTTGTTGACTTTCCCTGGCGGAATCCAGCCTGTTCAGGTATCCAGACATTGTCTACATCTAGCGTGATGTGGTTCAGTATGCATCTTTCCATCAGTTTGTATGGGTGGCACTGCAGGGATATAGGCCAGTAGCTGCTGGGAAGATTGGCATCTTTGCCTGGTTTTGGTAAAGCAACAACCTTTGATTTCCACCAGACTCGTGGAATGGAGTTGGTTGCTATGCAGATGTTAAACATCTCCAGCAGCCATTCTCGTGCTCTGGGACCCAGATCTTGCAGCATCTCAGTTCTGATGTTATCTAAGCCAGCTACCTTGTTAGGTTTCATCACTTTCAGGGCTTCATGTTAGACGACGACATGAGGAAGGCTGATCGACCATCAGTCCATCCATCAGAATCATTGATCTACAGTTGCTGTTAGGCCATTCTACTGGCTCCAGAATGAATATGAAGCATCTGTCCACAATTTTGTTGCATAAAATGGTACTTCGTTTTGCACAAAATAATATTTTATATCGATTTTTATAGAATTAATTCACAGGTCTTCAAAGTCTGTGAAGAAGGGTCCTGACCAGAAACATCGTATGTCCACAACAGCCCACAGATGCTGCCTGACCTGTTGAATTCCACTAGTGGGTTGTTTTTTAAACTCAAGATTCCAGCATCAGCAGTCTCTTGCGTCCTCTGTGCGAGAAATAAAATCACTGTGGATTAATTCACAATTGTTTAAACAGTTAACAAAGAGACATGTGTACTGTATTATAGCGATATGGCCGTTCGTAGAAGTAGACCCAGCAACCATAAATTTAATTTTGTGTTTTAAGGGAAGCAGGTTTTATTTCTGTTGCTGCTTGTAATGGGCAATTTGTGTCCTCAGACTGCAGAATTTATTTGGTCTTTATGTGTTTAGGACAGAACTAAATTGGATAATTATTACTATATTTAAGCTCTTACAGCTCTCAAAGCAAACATAAAGATTACATTGCTTTCACACTATAATAAGATCAAAGCGGTAATGATGATAATCAAAACTTTACTATATAGCTGTAGCCTTGTAATATAATGGGACGGCATGTGGAGCAGCTGGTAGAGCAGCTGCCTCACAGCGCCAGTGATCCAGGTTTGATTATGACCTCAGGTGTTGTCAGTGTTTCGTTTGTACGTTCTCCTTGTGACCCTGTGGATTTCCTCCCGGTGCTCCAGCTTTCTCCCACATCCCAAACATGCGCGGGTTTGTAGGCTAATTGGCCTCTGTAAAATTGACCCAAGTGTGTAGGAAGTGGATGTAAAAAAGGCATAAGATTAAACTAGATTAGATTAGATTAGATTACTTTATTGTCACATCCGACAAGTCACCGTGATATGCTTTATTTTTCAAACCTAGGCATACAAAGAGTCGCTGTCAAAAGGGTGTTGACAAAGATTTTTGCCCCAATGGTTCCCCCCTTCCCCCCATAGTTCCCCCCTTCCCCCCATCTCCACCCCACCACCCACCCCTACACCCAAGTCGGGAACCTAATTTAAACTAATTCAGGTTCAATATGAACCTTCAAGAGAAAGTTCGATTTAGCTCTTGGGGCTAACGGAATCAAGGGAGAGTTAGATTTAGCTCTGAGGGCTAATGGAATCAAGGAATATGGGGAAAAAGCAGGAATGGGGTACTGATTTTGGGTGATCACCCATGATCATATTGAATGGCGGTGCTGGTTCGAAGGGCTGAATGGCCTACCCCAGCACCGATTTTCTATGTTTTTATGTTTCTATGCACACTTACAATAAGTTCCTGTCAATGGAAGAATGACAAAACACAAAAGTGCTGGAGTAACTCAGCGGGTCAGGCAGCTTCTCTGAAGGGAATGGATGGGCAACATGTTGGGCTGGGACTGATTGTAGTAGAGGGGAAGATAGCTAGATAAGTGGTGAGGACCGGACAAAGCCTGGCAAGTGATGCATTTGGATACAGGTCGGGGGGGTTTCTTTGGCAGATGGGTGGACAAAGGCAATAGATGGATAGGATAAAAAAAGGGTGTTAGATATGGAGAGATGAGAAGCAAAATTTAAAGCCAAAGGGAGCGTCGAGGACCAGAAGATACCAACGCATGGTGGAATATGTAGAACACAGAGCACAACACGACTACTGTTATCAGAAGTGGTGGATGGAGTGTAGGTATCTTAGTTAGAAACAAAGTGCTGGAGTAACTCAGCGGGACAGGCAGCATCCCTGAAGATAAAGGATGGGTGACGTTTCGGGTCGGAAACCTTCTTCAGAAGGGTCTCAACCCGAAATGTGCAGTATGTGCAAATCTAAAGTACTGACTCCTTCAGGCACAAACATGTTACGAGCACACCATCTAGGTTTCCTTAGCAGTGTTCTCATTTCATTATTATACGCCACCTTTAGTCTCTGTAAACTAGTCTTTCCGTAGTTTGACCACAGGTGTGTAGTATAGAGTGGTGTACAATATGCTCTAAACAGGGACATCTTCACCACATCTGTGCATGCACCAAACTTACGTGAGGGAATATTTGCCTGTACATACAGCATACGTCGTTGCTTATAAATATCCTCATCATCTGTCATTTGTTCTGTAATAAAATGTCCAAGATATTTTACCTTATTACAGACACTAAGATTATTGTCAGACAATTTAAAATCAGGACATTTTAGACATTTATCCTCTTTGGTTCTACAGATCATAACAGCACTCTTACCAGCATTATATTTGATATCATGTTCCACACCATACACAGAACATATAGTAAGGAGCTGCTGGAGACCAGCGCTAAATGGACTAAAGACCATAAGATCATCTGCATACATAATATGGTTCACTAAAATATTACCAATCATGCACCCAGTATTACAGGCTTTCAATTGCTTGGACAGATCATCAATATAAAGATTAAAAAGGACTGGGGACAAAATTCCCCCTTGTCTAACACCATTGCTAACCCCAAATGGAGCTGAGACCCTATTGCCCCATTTTACTTGCATAGCCTGGTGGGCATACCAGTAAGCCAGAATTCTCACAATGTATTTGGGCACCCCTCTTTGACTCAATTTAACAAACAACTTTCTATGATTAACATGATCAAAGGCTTTGGAAGCATCAATAAAGCACATAAGAATTAATTAGTTTTTACCTTTGTTTATTTACAATCCTAATGTGTCTCGCCTGCTTTTTATACTTAAATTGGAAAATACCACAACCATGCAGAATGCAAAGACATCATACAAGAGATGGACTACTCTGTGTAAACTTTATTTAGAAAATACTAAAATACAAAGAATTTTATGTAGAAAATAAATAAAATGTGAGTAAATGCATTTAACATGTGGAAACACCCAGGGTTAGATCAACCCCAGGAAACATTCCAAGGAGAATATTGATGTCTAATTATTCAATTGATACAACTGACAGCTGTGTCCCCACCCTGGTTATGACATAATCCCCAAGAGTCAGACATGTGCTGTACGGTATAGTGATTATCACTTCACAACAAAAATTGTGAATAAAGTCAAGGGGCGGCATGATGGAGCAGAGGTAGAGTTGCTGCCTTACAGAGCCAGAGATCGGGTTCGATCCTGACAACAGGTGCTGTCTGCATGGAGTTTGTACGTTCTCCCCATAATCTGCCTTTGTTTTCTGCGAGTGCTCTAGTTTCCTCCCACACACCAAGGACGTACAGGTTTGGAGGCTAATTGGCTTCGGTAAAATTGTTCACTGTCCCAAGTGGTTCAAGGCGGCTTGACCGATGTTGCAGCGGCCTCTGCAGTCCGTCTGTCTTTTTTTAATTTTTGTCCCGTTGAATGTATAGTTTATTGTGGTTTTTATATTGTTTTTAACTGTGTATATGTGGGGGGGAGGGGGGGTTGGGGAAACTTTTAAATCTCTTCCCTGTACGGGTGACCCGACCTTTTCTCTGTCGGGTCTCCGTTGTAGTTGGGGCCTAGCACCGTGGAGCGGCCTCCAACCTGAATGACCTTGGGGCTCCAGTTGCTGAGCCTGCGGACTTGCCATTGTGGGGCTGGCCGGCTTCTGAGCGTGGAGAGCTGTGGTGGCGCGCGGCTGTGGCCCGACTCCGGAGCTCAGAGGCTCCAGCCGCAGCTCCGGTGGACGGTGACATCGGGAGCTCACGGGTCCCCTTTTCAGAGCTCCCGCAACGGCACCTTTTCGCACCCGAGTTGCGGGGTTGAAAATGACCCGGAGCGGGGCCTTGCATCGCCCAGCGCGGCTTTAACGGCCGCGGGACTTGCCATCGCCCGCCGGGTGCTCCAACATTAAGACCCGGAGTGGTCTTTTTTTCACCAAGTTTTATTCCACCAAGGAGGTCTTACCTTCCACTACCTGCAACATCCGGCAACCAACTTCAACTAGCATCGCAACTGGCTTCGACTAATGACTAATGACCGATTTTTAAAACGGCAACCTATTTTTAGTCGCGGCCGGTTTTGAATTTTTTCAAATAATCGCCAGAACATAGACGAAGCAGAAACCACTTTCGACCATTAGGGAGACTGACAAAAACCTCCGGGAACCGCACGGAAACCTTGGGTGGGGCGCAAAGTCTCCAGAGGTTTCCGTTCAGGTTTCCTAAGTGGGACAGGGGCATAACAGCGCCAGAGACTTGTCAAGATTAATTGGCTTGGTAAAATAGTTATTGTCCCTAGTCCATGTAGGATAGTGTTAGTGTGCGGGATTGCTGGTCGGCACGGACTTGGAGGGCCAAAGGGCCTGTTTCCGTGCTGTATCTCTAAACTAAACTAAACAAAACTAAACTCTGCAATATCCACTATCTCCAGCTCTGAAACATCACCTGGTCTGCAGCTCTGCCACTGAGACTCCCAGTCAAGCCTTTCCCAAAAAATGCCTAATAGCAAATTTCAGAAGGTCATGAACTGATATTCCTGAAAGATGAAAGTTAATGTGGATAAGTGTAAAGTGATGCACCTTGAGAGGAGCAACTGGAACAGAGGCAGTACAATGTAATTGGGTCTTTTTTACGCAAAGGATGGCAGGTATATGGATCGAGTTGCCTGAGGTGGTAGTTACAATCAGTTGAGGCAGGCATATCAAAACATTTACTGTAAGAAACATTTGAACAGGTACATGTATAGGTTAGGTTTAGAGGGCTATGGGCTGAACATGGGGTGGTGGGACTAGTATAAATGGGGCATGTTGTTCGGTGTGGGAAAGTTGGGCCAAAGAGCCTGATTCCAAGCTGTAAGGTTCCATGGCTATGACTATTTTGGTTGGGGTGATATGGGGGGCAGGGAGGTGAGTGTGGAGGGATAGAGGGAGGAAGACAATTGTGAGTACCAGAGAAAAAGAATCGAGCAATGAATTCCCAAATCTGACAAGTCAGTAGGGCAGGTTGAGGAGGCTGTTAAAGAAAGCATATGGGATACTTGGCTTTGTAAATGATGATATTGAATGTGAAATCAAGTAAGAGAAGCTAAATGTTTCCAGATCAATGGGTCAGACTTAACTGGATAATGTACACAATTCCCAGAACCTCACTCTCGGATGAATGTCAAGCCATTGGAATGCGGGCAAGAGAGAGTTTAACTTGTTGAAAACACGTCCGATGTATGGAGTGATTGCAGATGGGGCTTATTCTCAGAGCATAAAAAAATTAAGGGACAACTTAAAGTTCAAAATGATAGGAACTGATTTCGGGTAGATGGGGGGGATAATGTTTCTGCTGGCAAATGAGTAGGTAACCAAAGATCATGGACCGAAAATAATTGCCAAGATCTGTGGTGGATATTGAGAAGCATATTGTCATACCAGAGGTTATTAAGATCTGCAATACAGAACCTTAAAAATGATAAAGTTACAGTCAAACAGCATGGAAACAGGGCCTTTGGCCCAACTTGCCCACGCCGCCCAACATTACACTACATTACAACATTACCGATCTACACTAATCCCACCTGCCTGCATTTGGACTGTATCCCTCTAACTCTATCCTATGCAAGTATGTGTCTCGTATGTGTGTGTGTGACAAATAAACTTGACTTGACTTGAAGTACCTGCCTAAATGTTTCTTAAACGTTATGATGGTACCTGCCTCAACTACCTTCTCCGGCAGCTCGTTCCATATACCCACCACCCTGTGTGTAAAAGATTTGTGCCACAAGTTCTTATTAAATCTTTCCCCCCCTCACCTTAAATCTATGTCCTCTGGTTCTTGATTCCCCTACTCTGGGTAAAAGACTCTTACCCTATCTATCTGTCTCATCATTTAGATCACATTTGGTGCAGATGAATTGCATGTAGATAAAACTAATTTCCAGTGTAATGGGGAAAATGTTCTTCCAATCAATTGACATTTGGATGGGCAGATGTATGTTTATCATATTATAATAAACCCTGCTCACATGTTGATGATATTTTTGTTAGATTGTTATTGGGGGAGGCCCATGCCTCAGCCTACAACATGCCTCACCGCCATTAAATGCATCCCTGTTGATGGATATTTGGACCCAGTTCTCCAATAACTTATTTTAAGCTTCTCAAGTAGAGTTTAGTTTAAAGATACAGTGTGGAAACAGGCCCTTTGGCCCACCAAGCCCGTGCCAACCAACAATCACCCACGCACTAGGGTGAATTTACAGAAGCCAATTAACCTACAGACCTACAGGTCTATGGAATGTGGGAGGAAACTGGAACATCCGGAGAAAACCCACGCCATCACAGGGAGAACTAACAAACTCCGTACAGACAGCATGCATAGTCAGGATCAAACCTGGGTCTCTGGTGCTGTAAGGCAGCAACTCTACCGCTGCACCAGTGTGCTGCCCCTGGAGTTGTAAACTTTTCCTGGTCTCAGTTCTGACAATCCTTACAATGTCTTTGAGCCTTACAACTCTCTTTCTTATATTCTTTCATTGATACTGTCCTTTGGTGAATTCCCCCCCAAACCTGCACCCTTCCCTCTCCCCTCCCCCCTCATTGGTTTAGTTTAGTTTAGTTTTAGTTTAGAGATGCAGCGATCTTCGGCCCAACGAGTCCGCACCGACTGGCGACCCCTGCACACTAGCACTATCCTACACACCAGGGACAATCTACAATTTACAGAAGCCACTTAACCTACAAACCTGTACGTCTTTGGAGTGTGGGAGGATACCGGTGCCCAGGAAAGACCCACGCAGGTCACGGGGAGAACGTACAAACTCCGTACAGACAGCACCAGTAGTCAAGATTGAACCCGAGTGTCACTGTAAGGCAGCAACTCTACTGTTGCGTCATTGTGCTGGCCTTTGTGGTCACGTCTACATCTGTGCCTGGTCTGGGAAATTCCAAGTCTGAACCCCTCTCCACCTCTGCTCGTTCATGACCCTCCTTGATCACTTTGACTATGCCTCTTAAATATGATTCTTGGTTTTCGATGCCAGTGAAGCATTATAACATGATTTCTTGCATTCAGAGAACATTATAAACTCATAGTGATGTTAAATAGAAAGCAATATTTACTTTTGATCCCATTGGCTCATTTCAGGTCACCAGGATTTGTTGGATACTTTTGTGCATTCCATTAATTACATCAGTCTTGACTTGTTATTAACAATACTGCAAATGACTTTCATAGTAATGTTATAAAATGTGGACACAAGCGAGTCTTCTTTTCGTGTCCATCTTGTTTCAAGTGTTGACATCGTTGTCATCGTCCGTCCTGAAAAGGACGCAAGCTTCCGGCGACAATCAGCGGAAGCCATCACTTGTCGCAATAGGTGAAGGTGGTCGCGGAATTAGCTCAGGATACTTCCAGTTTCCAGCCCCGCGACGTGGACGCTTCTGCTAAGGGGCCAACACTGGTATGTTATTTGGATAGTAACTTCCATAGTGTTCAGAGGAATAGATAGAGAACAATAAGAAATCTAAGATAAAAACAAAATGCTTGAGTAACTCAGCGAGTCTGGCAGCATCTCTGGTGAAACGGAATAGGTGACGTTTCGGATTGAGACCTTTCCCCAGTCTGAAAAAGGGTTCTGACCCGAAATGTCACCTATTCCTTTTATCCAGAGATGCTGCCTGACACGCTAGAGTTACTCCAGCATTTTGTGTCCATCTTTGGTATCAGCATCTGCAGTTCCTTCCTACACAATAAGAACCCTAAAAAATATAGAGGGACACCAGAAAAATGCAGGTGCTGGAATCTTGATCAAAATGCTAAATGCTGGAGGAACTCAGCAAGTCAGGCAGCATCTGTGGAGGGAATGGAAAGTTTAAAGGAGATGTGCAGGGAAAGATTTTGACAGGCAGAGTGGTGAGTGCCTGGAACCTGCTGCCAGGGGTTGTGGTGGAGCCAGAAATAATACTGGCCTTTAAGAAGCTTTTAGGTAGCCACATGATTATGTAGGAAAAGGAGGGATAAGGATCACATGCAGGCAGAGAGATTTTTTTAACTTGGCATCATCTTTGGCAAGGACACGTGCGCCAAAGAGCCTGTTCCTGCGCTGTGCTGTTCTATGTGCAGGAAGGAATTACAGATGCTCGTTTATACCGAAGATAGACACAAATGGCGGGAGTAACTCAGCGGGTCAGGCAGCATCTTTGGAGAAAAAGGAATAGGTGCTGTTTCGGGTCGGAACTCTTCTTCAGACTCTTCAGATTCTTCAGAAAGTCTGAAGAAGGGTTCTGACCTGAAACATCACCCATTCCTTTTCCCAGCGATGTTGCCTGACCCGCTGAGTTACTCCAGCATTTTGTGTCTACCTGTGCGGTTCTATGTTCTATGTCATCCGATTTTCCAAATGACTCAAACCTTGTCATCAGTTTCAAGTTACTTGGCTTCCTGTATTTGGGTCTCTTGCCTCAGAGCCTTCAGCTGGACTGAAGGCTGACCAGAGATCAATAGAAATCAAGCTGAATTTCCCTCAGCTTGTACTTTAATAATTTATCCAGAAGTAACAGCTATCCATATGGTGGACAACGACTGAACCACAGCTGAATTATACAATTACTTAGCCTTATCTCTTGTGCAGGTTTCAAGCTCACTTTTTGCTGTTTCAAATGGATACATACAATTCTTGTTTTCTTTCTTTAGTTGTTCCTCTTAAAATTATTTTTTTTTTAAAGTACAGAAGAAGTCAGTAAGTGTAGGAAGGAACTGCAGATGCTGGTTTACACCGAAGATAGACACGGAATGCTAGTTTCCCTCTCACCTGAATCTCAGTCTGAAGAAGGGTCTCAACCCGAAACGTCACCTATTCCTTGTCTTCAGAGATGCTGCCCGACCCGCTGAATTATTCCAGCATTTTGCGTCTGTCCACAAGAAGTCATTCGGCTATTTTTGGAAAAGTGGCCCAGATTTGAAGAACCGTCCAGATTAAACAGCAGGAGATGAACATTCAGTCTTATCTCATGTGGTGGATAAATGAGATATATAAATAGCTAAAAACCCATTGCTTTCTGATGCTTGTTAACTAACAATAACTTCTGCCGGACTTGAATCATATGTCTAAGAGAAAGAACAATAATAAATCAAAGGAACAGTGACAGTTCATTTTCGCACCATGTCAACATTTATTTTAGACTTCCAGAACGTACAATGTTTTTTGAACGTCTGGTTAGGCAGATGTGAACACTTCCCCAAAGACCGCCTCTGTGTCAGAAAGCACAACAGCTGCATTGTGTATTTAAAATATAGCGTTATAGGTAAATGCAGATTTTCCTGTGTGTTTGCAGTTCCCCAGGCATGGCACCATGGAGGATGCTGCAAAACAAAGGACCTGATTTTCTTGCATTCTCTGGTTTCTTTATCTTGCTCCCAAACTCACAGTCGGAATGGATAATTCCCATTTGTAGCGAATTCCTTCCCGATTTGTATGTTATCCTTGTCCACCGAGAATTCCAGTCAAGTGGATGGGTGACTTGCATGTGTACGGAAGCAAATTTCTTTCCGAAGATGCAAAAGCAAGGACAAAGGTAAAACAACATATATAAGGACGTAACACTCTGAAACTCGCACCGATTTAGCTTGCAACTGTTAGAATTATAACATACAACTGCAAAGAATAACTTCATATAAACAAATAAAACTGTTAATTCTATACAAAAATTGCCATCCAGCCTTAGTTTACAGTTTTGGATTATTCAAATATTTATATGGCAAAATATGACTTTGAAGTTTTCAGCAGCAGGTTTGAACCGTTCGGTTTTGAGATCTCATTCTAACTGAATGATCTATAGGTCTGCAGCCTTTTTTTTTATCAATTGAACATACGCTGTGCGTTGTATTATTAACAGCATGTAATATGAGTCAAACTGGCACCAGAAGACCCAGGAGACTGTAAGAAGCTTCAGCCTCAACAGAATCCTTTATTTTCAATCTGCATGTCGATCTCATGCCAGGCTGAAACTGCAGCTTTAAATAGCAACACACTGCTCCACTGAGGCAAGTTTACAAATCTCTGCAGAACTGCCCTGATTATGGCTTGTTTTAAGATGTTTCAATGCATTCAGTAGGAGGCTCTACGACACTTGAAGTCCAGCTGCTGGAACAAGACATCCTTTATTGTCTGTGTTGATTATTTTATTTTTTTGCAGCTATCTGTTCCTCTAAAGTGATCATTCTTGCTGAGTGATTGTAACAAAACATTTTGGAACTTGCTGGGGGAAAGTAAATCACCCAAAACATTACGATGAGTTTCTCACAGTAGTTAAAGTGGCTGGAATAATTCAGAATGTCATTTGATTCCTAAAGTATAAACAGATGGCGATAATGGGCGACATAGCTGTGTACAGCCTCACGGCAGTAGAGACCCAGGTTCGATCCTGACCTTGGGTGCTGTCTGTGTGGAGCTAGCACATTCTCCCTGTGACTGTGTGAGTTTCCTCCAGATGCTCTGGCTTCCTCCCACGTGCCAGACTTGCGGGTTTGTCGGTTAATTGTCCTCTGTAAATTGCCCCTAGTGTGTAGGGAGTGGATGAGAAAATGGGATGACATAGAGCTAGTGGGAACGGGTGATCGATGGTTGGCCTGGACTCAAGTGTTGCATCTCGAAACTAAACTAAACCAAGCTATAATATATGCTGGAAAAAAAGCTTTCAAACCACATTGATCCTTGCTGGAGCCACTTGAACGGACACCACTGCCTCCAGCTCTAAGGCCCAGCTTCTGTATAATGTTGCCAGTGGAGCCAATAAAAGCCGGAAAATTCGGAACTATGAAAGGAAAACAAAAATAATCTGGAAAACTTCTCTTGCACCTTCCTGGAGTAATTGAACCAATTCCAGATGATGGTGTCTTGTTAGCAGTTGGCATCCAGGTAGCAACAGGCCTCTAATAAAACAGATCCCATCCCCCAGCACAATCAGAGACAGCAGCTTATGGTCTAATCAGGAGGCTGGCTCAGCATTCCACCCACTTGCCTCTTCAAATGCCCTTTTTATTTTCTATTCTGATCTACAGTAACTGAAAGATGCATCAGAGAAAGTCTTCACCTGTCTGCTATCAGAAAATTGATCCTTTGAGTGGGAGTAGAGTAAAGATAACTCATTTATTAATTTCCAAATGTGAACGATACACGGGTGCAGTGAATGGACCTGCTGCCTCACAGTATTGGAGACCTGGGTCCGATCCTGACGTTGGGTGCTGCCTGTGCGGAGTTTGCACATTCTCCCTGTGACTGCCTGGGTGCTTCGGTTTCCTCCACATCCCAAACACATGTGGGTTTACAGGTTAATTGGCCTCTAAATTGCCCCTGGTGTGTAGGGAGTGGATGAGAAAGTGGGATAACGTTGAACTAGTGTGAACGGGCGATCGCTGGTTGGCATGGACTCAGTGGGCCGATGGACCTGTTTCCATGCTGTATCTTTCAATCAATCGGCAATCAATCAACCAATCAACCAATCAATCAATCAATCAATCAATCAATCAATCAATCAATCAATCAATCAATCAATCAATCAATCAATCAATCAATCAATCAATCATATTTGATTTTGTTCAACCATGTGAGATGCTTCTCGATTTGATCTGCACTTTCTAGTATTTCTTTGATCTTACCAAATGAGGAAACTGAAAATGGAGGTAAATGGAAAACAGAAAATGAAACTTCATTCATCTTCCCACACAGCTTGAGGAAGTTGGACCATCTTCCAGAAGACACATGAAAGTTGGCTTCTTTGCCTTCTTGTCAGCACTGCAATGCGTGGAAAGAAGCTGGTGGAAGGCCTTTTGGCCATCATGCTCATTATCTTTTGACAGCAGTATTTTGAGTAAGTGTTAGTGTCATTCACATGGTCACAACAGTGGAGGGGAAGGAATTCACTCGGTGCTGATGTGCTTATTATAATGAAAGAATACAAGAACATTTTGTTTCAAGTAACTATTCTCTGCACCAGACCAATTCCGTATCACAAATTATTGCACTACCAAAGTAGGCAACAAAACACTTGGCAACAAAAGGCAACACTGGGCGTGCTTAATTGGTCAGGCAGCATCTATGGAGACAGAAGCAGAATTACCATCTAAGATCACTGTTCCACTCCCTACACACCAGGGGCAATTTACAGAGGCTAATTAACCCTCAAACGCACACATCTTTGGAATGTGTGTGGAGACCGGAGGAAACCTACGCGGTCACAAGGAGAACTTGCAAACTCCACATAGACAGCAACCAAGGTCAGAATCGAACCCAGATCATCAGCGTTGTGAGGAATTTGTCCTTCTTTAGACGTAGAAAAAAAAAGTGTTTTAAGATGTTTCTGTACACTGTGGACGACATGATTGTAATCATGCACTGTCTTTCCGCTGACTGGTTAGCACACAACAGAATTTCTCTATACTGCTGAGTTACTCCGGCACTTTGCGTCCTTTTTGTAAACCAGCATCTGCAGTTACATGTTTTTACTTCTGGTGCATGGTGTACCTTCATCGTTTATCAATTCCTTCAGCCGTACAGTACTACTTTCAGTTGTGGGTGGAAGACCCTTCTGGTGTGCTACATTGAAATCCACTTTGCATGTTTCTGATTCACTGTAACCACTCTGTCCGGGATGTTATTTACAACTAATTAAGTGTGTCAGAATTGTGTTCATCATATAACAGATTACTGCAGATAGTAGGAACTGTTCATCATTTCATGTCATCGGTACCTCTAACATGCCCCATTCATCCAATACAACATGGGCCTTCTCCAAATCTTTAGGAACCCCTTCTATCCAGAGATGATGCCGGTCCCGCTGAATTGCTCCAGCATTTTGTGTTTATCATGGGTCATCTCCAAACAGTCAGCACTGTCACGACTCCAATTCAAGGAGAGGGAACACTTGCCTTTGAAGCGACTGTGAGTGAACAAAGTAGGGCAAAGCTGGGGAAGGGTAGAAAGTTTACTTTGGATTTCCTTCCTCTCAGTGTGGAAAATACAGACTGGGGTAGATTTAAGTTTAGAAGAGGCAGGCAATTTTTGCTTTCATAATTACAGAAGAAGGTGCAGGAAGTCCTGGCCAATATATAAACGATTAGGGCAAGGTAATATTGGCTGGTCTGAGACACTACGGATAGTCAAGTGTGTTTATCTTTTAACAAGGTTTCTACCTTATTGGATACCCTCAGACTATCCTTAATCAGATTTTATTGGACTTTACATTGCAATAGCCATTATTCCCTTTATCTGTACACTGTAGACGGCTTGATTATAACCATACTGTATACGGTATTTCCGCTGACCCGGATAGCACGCAACTAAAAAAGCTTTTCACTGTACCTTGGTACACGTGACTGTGAATTAAATTAAACTGTTCTGTGCATTTACATAAAATCTCACCAACATTTTGATGCATAAAAGTGCCGCATCTCCCTACCGTGCTCTTTAATCCATCAGCATAAAGATCGATGAAATGTGTAAAGCATCACGACCACAGCATCCGGTGAACGCTAGACTTTATTGCTGTGGTCAGGTTCACACTGTTGGGATTCAATGATTCGATAATACTTTATTATCACATGTACCTAGGTCCAGTGAAATGCTTTGTTTTGCACACAGCCCGGTAAAATCAGGTAGCAGACGTACACAAGTAGGCAGTACGCAAGTGTCACCAGGTTTTGACGCCGACAAGGTTACAGAAGTCCACCGAACATTCCTATCCACTGCCTGCCGTCGCCACACCTGGCAGCCCACCACCCCTTTCCCCCCGCTCCCCACCCTTCGATCTCAGCCCCCCCATCTCGCCGGGATCGGCAGTTATCGGTTATCAGCAGTGGAGCATTTTCCAATCTGCAGGTGGTATAAAATAACTTGTCATTCTCAAGGTTACATATGAGATCGCGAACACCACATTATGTTGCATTTCCCATTTTTATTAGATTAGGAACTGGAGCTCCTCATCTCTTCAGTATTGGTGTTGTGGCTTTTACTGTGGACATGGAACTGGGATAGTGGTCCAAAAGAGCCCACCCCAAACTGATCCACGTCCATGAAGGTCTCGACCCGAAACGTCACCCATTCCTTCTCTCCAGAGATGCTGCCTGTCCCGCTGAGTTAATCCAACATTTTGTGTCTATCTTCGGTGTAATCCAGCATCTGCAGTTCCTTCCGACACATCGATAAGTGCAAAGTACCGCACTGAGAAGCTTTCAGTGGATATTGACTGCTCATATCGTCGGCTTGTATTTGGTCATGAAACATCCTACAGCAGAAGTTCGCCAACTCATTTCAAAGTAGAAATCTGATCTCCCCAGGTGATAGAGAATGTTTATTATGAACAGCATTAAGGAAATAATCATGTTATATAATAATATAATGTTGCCTGACTCGCTGAGTTAATCCAGCACTTTGTTTTTAGTGTCGTTTACTTTAGAGATACTGCGTGGAAACAGGCCCTTAGGCCCACCGAGTCTGCATTGACCAGCGCTCCCCACACACTACACACACTAGGGACAATTTACATTTATACCAAGCCAATTAACCTATAAACCTGTACGTCTTTGGAGTATGGGAGGAAACCAGTCACGGAGAAAACCGACGCGGTCGCGCCGAAAACGTACAATCTCCGTACAGACAGCACCCATAGTTAGGATACTTTATGTCTTTTGGTATTATATGTTCTGACATTGTGTGATTTGTTGTCCCCTTTAAGAGGTCTTTTCATTGTGTGTATCTAGAATCAGGATGTCATGTGATCTGACAGGACCATGTCAACGCTTTGTAAACCCCCTCTCTCTGTACATATCCCACAACCAAGCAAACTATTTTACTGGCCAATTGCCGTTTAATTCCCTTCTAACGGCCACCTTTGACTCTCTGACTGGCACTGATTTCCATTTCAACACTGGCCTGTATAAAGATTATCCTCACATCTTCTTTTCCTTTCCTTCCTGTATCCCTAATCTTCGAACCAAATGCTAATGGGAATAACTTCTTCCCGTGTCTCCTGGTTAAAATTGTGATCTTCCCCACCTTTTAGGTAATGCAATGGGCAGGTAAAATCCATTTCTTAAAGCCACATAGCCCTTTCATTCATCTTCAAACTTCTCGTTATCTCTTCATTTTTTTCATTTCCAAAAATAAACCGTATTCGGAATAAAAAATAGACACGAAATCCGAACAGTTTAAAAACTTTTCAGTATTCTCAGCATCTATACATTCATTAATATCACATTCAGTGGTGTTCACAATTATCCTTAGACCAAGCACCCTTGCCACTCACGTAGCCCCCTGGGGTGATATCCCTTCTTTTGTTTGAGGGGTGTCCCCACCGGACTCTGCCTCTCAGTGTCCAGCAGCGGAAGGACCCTGGACCGTGGTCCTCCTCCACAGAGCCTTGGCATTGGCTGCACCGAGCTTCAGTGCGTCCCTCAGTACGTACTCCTGCAGTCTGCAGCGGGCCAGTCGGCAACATTCCCCGACGGACATCTCGCTCTGCTGAGAGGTCAACTAGTTTCGGGCAGACCAAAGAGCGGCTTTCACCATTGTCGGGAGTGACTTGCACTGTTCACTTCAGTCTTTTGACAAGATTTTACAAAAACAAGACACCTTTGACTATTTTACTTCGGAGTCACTTGAGTGACTACGTGAAGAACCCGTTTACGACGCATGCGTGTCATATCGCTACACGCATTGCAACGAGTCGACACGGGGGGAGGACGTCCCCATTAACGGGAGAAGAAAAAAGCCGGCAGAAGGCAGGTAAGGGACTCTGCGTTTCTATCTTTAATAGGAGAAATGGACAGAGTAAGGAGAAAACGGACTGCGAAAAAACTGCCAGAGGGAAGTTGCCAAGGGACGGACATCGGGCAGAAACAGCAGCCGACGGCACAAGAAACCTCGGTGGAGGAGTCAGCTGTGCCGGAATTGGTTCCCGTACCAGTAAAAACTACTTCTGGGCCGGGCGGGAAGGTCCTAAGGAAGACTCACCATCTGGAATACGAGTCCGACTTGGAGCAGCCGCGGGCGGCCAGTACCTATGAATACCGGGCCCGGGCTGAGCGGGTGCGTGAATCTGAGCACTCAGGAGAAAGCCGCTATGAGTGGGTGCTTGCAGAAGAGGAGCAATCACGACTAACTAGTGCCCGAGAGCACCAGGCTCGGGAACAGCGGTGGACCTACATGGAGCAGCCGGAAGCGGCCAGGAAACGTTCGCATAAGGGCCGGTGCGGCCGGCTGCGGGACGAGGACAGTCCGCAAACCAGTGCCCGTGAGTACCGGGGACGGGAAGAGCGGGCATATGGGAGAGAGCAGCAGACTGCGGACCGGCTGCAGGAATAGGTGCAGCCGAGAACGTCTAGTGCCAGTGAGCACAAAGACCGTTTGGTGCAGTTGCTACAGGAGATCCTCCATGGTGGTAGTCCCAGAAATATGGAGGCTAGCCACAGTGGGCAAGAGGTAAGTCCCACAGCGGTACCCCGTGTGCGGCGCAAGATATCTCTTACTCCTCGGAGGAGATGGGCAGGACCAAATTTGGTCAGACCCTGACCAAGGCACAGGTTTACATAACCCTGAAGGAGGGGAGAAAGGAAAACTGCTTGATATGGTGGCCGAGTTTTTTCAACCAAATCAAACTGGGGCAGATTTGGATTCTAGGATGGCAGCCAGTATAAATTATATGTCTGACCATCAGTTACAAACACAAACCTTTACAGAGACTCTGGCTAGACATCTGCCCCCATGGAATTGTAATTCTCTACAAGTACCCAGCGTATATGGAAGCATATGGGGAAGGCCACCCGAACACACGACTTGAAAATCCAGAAAGCCTTAAAAGGGCTTACAGCGGGGATCACAGCCTTTGCCCGCACCCTGGAGAAAACAGAATTAACAAAGGATCACCAGGACGCTTTAGCTTTGTTCTGTAATGTCCAATTTGAGCTGAATAGCATGAGGAAGAGTGCTATTCAGCCAGCATTAGACCCGAAGTTCGCGGTGATTTGCAAACAGAGAGCCCTCAAACCTCCAACCCTATTGTTTGGAAAAGATTTATTTAAACAGGTTAAAGAGCTTGATGAGGAATCAAAGACATTGGGGCCCATTAAGACTAGTGCAAAGTCTTACTTTCGGCAAAGATACCAACCATATGGACCACCTAGAAGAGGGGCGTTTAGCGGTGGCAGTGCTAAACCCAGATACAACCCGCAGCAGCCTTTTTTAGCGTATGGCCAGGGACGACCACCCTGGAAAATGCGGGAGCCTCAACCTCCAACACAACCTCTAAAAACAGAGCCCCCCTTTATAAAGAAACCAAGGAAATAATTCAAAAACCACCAGTAACCATGGAGGTAGGTGGGTCTGGTTCTCTTATAATAAAGGGGAGCACGAGAGTTGGAGGGAGGCTGCAATATTATACGAAAGAATGGAATAAGATCACAAGAGACTCATATATTCTAAACAGTATTCAGGGTTATCTGATAGAATTTATTCATTAAAATAACCTTCCAGTGCAACATACACCAGAAGGCACTTCGTACTCACGGAAGCCGAACAATCTATAGCTCACATCGAGCTGCAAAGATTGCATACAATAGGCGTAGTTGAACCTACAATACATGAGCCATTAGAATTTGTACCTAACATATTTATTAAAAATAAAAAAGATGGGGGTTGCCGGATAATCATTGATCTGTCAACCCTAAACACATTTGTTCAATATGTTCATTTAAGATGGATACCTTTATCACTGCTAAGAATTAGTGTCAACAGGGTGCTATATGGCAAGCATTCACTTAAAAGATGCTTACTATACAGTACCCATTAGAGGTGAACACAGACGGTATTTGAAATTTAACTGGATGGGGTCAACATAACCATAGGATATGGCATATCTAGACGACATTTTCATTGTTGGCAAAACTTACGGATTGGTTGGGGAGCCACTAATTCCGTTTCTAGCTGTGGAGGGAGATGGAAGACACAGGAGGCAGTTTTACTTAACACACGTGGTATAAATTACCTAGAGATGTTAGGGGCTTTTTATGGCCTTAAGTCATATTGCTCAGGCATTGAGCACCAGCATGTTCGGTTACAAATTGATAATACCACTGTGGTGGCATATATAAATTATATGGGTCGAAATATATCGACATCTTGTGATGAATTGGCAAATTCAATTTGGCTATGGTGTATCCAAAGATATATTTGGATATCGGCTACATACCTACCAGGGAAACTAAATTCAGTGGCAGACACCAGGTCACGTAAATTTAAGGAAAACACGGAATGGATGTTGAATAAAAAGGTATTTGCTGAAATTACAGCAAAATATGGTACACCAGATATTGATCTTTTTGCGTCCAGGTTGAATCACCAACTACCAAGGTATGTGCCATGGGAACCAGACCATGGGGCAGAAGCAACAGATGCATTCTCTCTGCATTGGGGGAAATGGCTTTTTATGCATATCCTCCTTTCTGCCTCATGGATGACATGACAATAAAGGCTATCTAATCTAATCTATCTAATCAATCGGGTACTAAGGAAAATTCCGATTGGCCTACTCAACCATGGTTCTCGGTTATACAGGGAATGGTATTAGAACCATGTACCATTATGAGGCATAGCCCTAATTTACTGATTCATCCAGTAACACAGGGTAGTCACCCATGCCATAATAGTGTGAATTTGTTGATTTGTAGAGTCTGAAAGACCCACTACTTGGCATGGGACTGCCAGACAGAACTATGAATATGATCATATCAGCTCAAAGACTGTCTACAAAAAAGCAGTACTTAGGACACATCAAAAAATGGGGGAAGTACTGCTTTGATAACAACCTTGATCAAAGAGCCAAGGACATTCCGGCTGTATTGGAATTTTTGACAAGCCTGCATTGTGATGAAGGATTAGGCTACAGTACCATCAATAGTGCCAGAAGTGCCCTTTCCAATTATTTATCGCTAGGAACGGAGCGGCACTCAGTGGGAACGCACCCCCTGGTAACTAAACTCATGAGGGGCATATTTAATGCGAAACCCCCTAAAACCAGGTACTCCCGAATCTGGGATGTGGGTGTCGTTTTGACCATGCTGGGAAGCTGGTCGCCTACTACAGCATTATCACTTGAAAAACTCACTATGAAGATGGTTATGCTGATGGCGTTGGTTACTGCACAACGAGTCCAGTCATTACACAAACTGAGGCTGGACTGCTTGATGATCTGCCCTGAAAAACTGGTGTTTGTCATTAATGATCTCATAAAACAAAATAGACCGGGGTCATCGGGGCAAGTAATAGAATTTATGGCGTACCCGAATGACGAACGCCTGTGTATAGTCACACATATCCTGCTATACATGGAATACACAAAAAATATTCGAGGGCAGGAAATGGCTCTGCTGATTTCATACAAGAAACCACACAAAAGGGTGACGACCCAGACTATCTCAAGGTGGCTGAAAAATGTCTTAAAGATGGCGGGGATAGACACTAATGTTTTTAAATCTCACTCCACCAGGGCTGCAGCAACATCCGCAGCAAAAAATCTGGAGGTGCCAACAGACCAAATCCTCAGGATGGCAGGATGGTCATCTGAGAAGACATTTCAGAGGTTTTATAACAAACCAGTTTTGGATCTATCATCGTTTTCAGAAAGACTCTTACGTTCAATAATATAATTTGCCCAAAAAACCAATGGGCTATGATTTAAATTTAATAAATTTATTTTTTTGTAACATCATACAGTTTTGTATGGAGGTGTTTTAAAAATTGTTAACAATACTTCTCCCAATAATCAAGGCAGACGTGAAGCATGGACTCGTTCCACGGCATGGTCACAGAGCTTTAAAATCTTCACGTAGTCACCCACGTGACTCCGAAGTAAAATAGTAAGATTAAACGAGAACTTACCAGTTTGAAGTTTGATCTGTATTTTATGAGGAGGAACGTTGAGGGAATACGTGCCCTCCGCTCCCACCCTCCTATGATCATATCATAAACTGGTATCTCTTTCATAATCTTACTATGTTAGGTCATTATAGGATATCTGTGACCTCACACCGCTGCTTTGAAGAATGACACGCATGCGTCGTAAGCGGGTTCTTCACGTATTCCCTCAACGTTCCTCCTCATAAAATACAGATCAAACGTCAAACTGGTAAGTTCTTGTTTAATCTTACTATTTTACCTTTGATTTTTCTCTCATTTCTTTCAAGCCAGCAACTCCCACAGACCATTGTGTGGAAGGAGGGAAGAGGGACAAGGGTGGGTAGGTGGGGTTTGATGAGGGTTGGAAGGAGAAAGCTTATAGCTTGCTTCCAAGGCCTTTGGCAAGAGTGATCAAGACCATGAATCTTGTGTGATCAAGACCAACAATGAGCAGGTATTTGAAAGGGGAACCTTGATCCACCTTCTCGTGGGGTAACATTTGACATCGACTGTGGTAGGAAAGCTGAGATATAGTAGCAAATCTGCCATATCGCTAGACTCCCTCTCCCCTGACTCTCAATCTGAAGAAGGGTCTCGACCCGAAACATCACCCATTCCTTCTCTCCAGAGATGCTGCCGGCCTCGATGAGTTACTCCAGCATTTTGTGTCTATCTTCGGTGTAAACCAGTATCTGCAGTTCCTTCCTACACATTGTGTCTGTCTTCCATTATCATATGCAGTAATATATTAAGGCTTTTAAAAAAGAACGTTTAAAAATGAAAAAAAATAAAAAAAAATTATAAAGGTTAATGGTAAAAGATTATTTTTCTGCAAAGGCCCAGCATTTTAGATTTGCTTTGAAGAGTCAATGGCGTGTTATTTGATTGCTTTTATATTTATTGATTCTTACCACAGCCAAAATTACAATGAAGATGGATATCCAATACCTTCAAGAACAGCTTCCTGGTCCTTTTAACAATTAGAATAAATTAAAAATCAGACTGTATCACTGGCCTTCAATATAATTCAATGCCTTACAACATTGAGTGCTATGACTGAATATTGACTAAATGATTTGTTTGTGTGTTAAAATGCTAGTGTGAAGGGCAAGTGCAAAAAAAGCCATTTTCTGACTTTCCTTATTATTGTCAAGGTTTGATGAGAGGCCAGACATGATGTTGAACTCACTCTTCCATTCTGTGTTTCAAGTCTCTCTCTCTCTCTCTCTCTCTCTCTCTCTCTCTTTTGGCGGAGTCGAGACCGTGAGTTAATTCAATTAACTTTATTAGGAATGGTAAAACAAAGGTATAAGACAGCCAACTAAGTGATGTTGCATCCACAAGTGTGGCGCTAGAGCGAATGAACTCGACAAAAGCGCGCGAAACCCTCTCCCTGCGCCCACGTGACTGGGGCAGCCAATCCGAGGGTTTGACTACCCCAAAGCACCAGCAGGTGCCGTTACAGGATCCCCCCCAGAACCCGAGGTACAGAACCGAGCAGGGACCCGTACACACGACTAGAGCGCGTGGTCAGCGGAGGCGGGGCAGACGTAACAAGGGGAACAGGCCGAACAAGGCCAGGAGACCTTAAGGGGGCGAGCGTGACAAGGGGGACTGGTTGAACAGGACCAGGAAACCACAAATAGGGGGAAAGAACGGGTATGACCGAGTCGGGGGAAACAGGCACAACCGGTGCAGCTGGATCGGCCGGCGGACGACCTCTACATCGGGGCAGTGCGACCACCACCGCGCTGATCATGTCAACGTGGGCGGGCTTGGGATGACCGATGGAGACGAACTCCTCCCGGCCACCCACGTCCAAGGTGAAGCTGGCGACACCGGACCGCTGCACCCGGAATGGCCCCTTATGGACCCGCTGCAAGGGGGATCGGTGGACGTCCCTGCGAACAAAAACATAGGCACAATTCTGCAGAACCGACGGCACATGCACCGCTGGCAAACCATGCCGTGAAGTAGGAATGGGAGCTAGCCCGCTCACCCGCTCCCGGAGGCTCGCTGGCGGGCAGAGTCCACCCGCCCACAGACGGCAGGGAGAAAGTCCCCAGGCACCCGCAGGGGTGAGCTGTACACCAGCTCGGCGGAGGAAGAGGCCAAGTCCACTTTGGGGGTGGTGCGGATACCGAGGAGCACCCACGGTAACTGGTCCACCCAGTCCGGACCCATGAGACGAGCCTTCAACGCTGACTTAAGGTGGCGGTGAAAACGTTCAACGAGCCCGTTGGCCTGTGGGTGGTATGGTGTAACCGCGGTCGTTAGAGCTGAGTGAGGGAAGATGATTAAGCAGAGGTGAACTGGGCCCCCCGGTCAGTGGAGATATCTGACCGGACTCCGAACCGGGCAATCCAGTTGGACGCCAGGGCCCGAGCGCAGGCTGCGGCGGAGGTGGCCGAGAGCGGGATAGCTTCCGGGCACCTTGTAAAACGGTCCACGATGGTGAGTAGATGCATAGCGGGATGTCGGCAACAGGCCCACCAGGTCGATATGGACATGAAGAAAGCGGCCTGCAGAGGCATCGAAATCCAGCAGCGGAGGCCGTACGTGCCGCTGGACCTTGGAGGTCTGCCAGGGGATGCAGGCACGGGCCCAGGCCGCCACCTGCTTGCGGAGCCCGTGCCGAACAAACTTGGCCGCCACCAGTGCAGAGGTCGCCCGTATGGATGGGTGGGCTAGTCGACGGATGGAAACAAAAACCCAACGACGCCACCTGGTGGGGACGATGGGGCAAAGCCGGCCCGTGGAGACATCGCAAAGGACCACGGTGCCCGAAGCTCCACACGCGGAATCAGCCAACTGGAGGCCAGAAACAGCGGTACGGTAGTACGCCATCCCTGCATCCGCACGCTGTGCCGCAGCCAGCTCGTCGTAGTCCACGCCCTGGTCTACGGCCGCAATGGAGGGGAGGGCGGGGCGAGGCAAGGCGTCAGCAATGGTGTTGAGCTTGTCAGCGACATGCTGGACGTCCGTGGTGAACTCCGATACGTAGGCGAGGTGCCGCTGCTGGCGGGCGGACCACGGGTTGGCGACCTTACCCAAGGCAAAGGTAAGGGGTTTGTGAACCGTAAAGGCAGTGAATATACGACCTTCGAGGAAATAGCGGAAGTGCCTGATGGTCAGGTACAACGCCAGGAGCTCCCAGTCGAAAGCGCTGTAGTTGCACTCGGGTGCTCGCAGTTGACGGCTAAAAAAGACCAGCGGCCGTCGACAAGCCGCTCCAGGACGCCGCCCACAGCTGAGTCTGGGGCGTCCACGGTGAGAGACGTGGAGGCTGAGGCCCGCGGGTGGACCAACATGGTTGCGTTGTCCCGGGCCACCTTAGCACCCTCGAATGCCGCTTCTGCCTCCGAGGACCACTCAAGCTCCCGCGGCTTGCCCGTAAGGCACTGGAACAGGGGGCGTGTGATGTTGGCAGCTGTCGGCATAAAACTGTGATAAAAATTCATGCCGACAAATTCATGCAACCCCGTGCGCAGTCGGGGAAACTGCCGAATGGCTTTGACCTTTGAGGGTAGTGGGGCGGCGCCTTGAGGTGGAACGGAGGGCGAACTGGCACTTGGCGGGGTTGATTACGAGGCCATGGTCGAGGAGGCGCTGGACGAGGATCCGCAGGTGCACGATGTGCTAGTCCAGGGTGGGGGTTGCGACCAGGATGTCATCGAGGTAGATGAACACAAAAGGCAGACCCCTCCCGACCCTGTCCATAAGCCTTTGGAATGCCTGCGCGGCGTTCTTTAATCCAAAAGGCATTCGCAGCCACTCGAACAAGCCGAACGGGGTGATCGTTGCGGTATTGTGGACGTCGTCCATGTGAACGGGAATCTGGTTATAGCCCCGGACAAGGTCGACTTTTGAGATGAAAGCGGCACCCTTGAGGTGGGCAGAAAAGTCTTGGATGTAGCGGTCTGCGGTTGTCATGGCATTCAAACACTGATAGTCCCCACATGGTCTCCACCCACCAGATGCTTTGGGGACCATGTGTAGTTGGGATGCCCATGGGCTGTCCGAGCACCAGACGATCCCCATATCCTCCATTAGCTGGAACTTGTCTCGGGCGATGCTCAGCTTGTCCGGTGGAAGTCGGTGCGCCCGGGCATGTATTGGAGGGCCCACGGTGGGGTTGTGATGGACAACCCCGTGTTTGGGGGCTGTCGCGTTGAAACGGGGAGTGAGGAGCTCAGGGAAATCGGTGAAGAGGGAGGCATAGGGGCCATCGACCTCAGAGACGGTGCTGAGCTGTGGGCTGGGTGAGGGTGGGGGCCGCGGGACCACTGGGGCCAAGGGCCGTTTGTGGAATCATGTGCCTGTCCCGCACATCAACTACGAGGCAGAACGCCCGCAGGAAGTCGGCGCCCAGGAGCGGCTGTGCGACGTCGGCCACGATGAACGTCCACTCATACGGGCGGGAGTCAAAAGCGAGCGAGAGGGTCCGCATGCCATAAGTACAGATGGTGCTCCGATTAACGGCCGTGAGCACTGGGCCCCGCTTATCAGCATGGGTGTCACGTTCGGTCGGCGGGAGGATACTGACTATAGCCCCGGAGTCGACGAGGAAGCGTCTGCCGGAGAGATGGTCGCGGACGTAGAGGCGATTGTTTGGGCCGATCGTAAACGCCTCCACAGACGATTGGCCGAGGCATTTCCGTGAAACGAGCAGGGTTGACAGCAGCGTCGCGCCTCAGCACCCCAACGGAGGTGATAGAAGCACCATTTGTGCTTACCCCGATCCCCGTCGCGCTGCTTTGGCTCTGCGATGGTAGCTGTGGGCGGGGCGTCACCGCGGTCTCACCGAGGCGAATGGCGCGCTGGCGCGGAAACCCGGTTGATGGCACCGCCGTCTTGCTGTTTTGCCAACCAAAGTTCGTTGGCCCTTTCGGAGAGTTGTATGGGATCGGCGAAATCGGCGGACGTCGTCCGGCATCTGCTCTCAGAAGGCCTGTTCAAAGAGCAGACACGGGCAGTGGCTGTCCATCAGGGCAAGCATTTCCGCCATCAGCACGGACGGCTTGCGATCGCCCAACCCGTCCGTGTGTAGGAGGAGGGCGGCGTGATCTCGGCGGCTGAGCCAGAACGTGCGACGAAGGAGCGTCGGGGTCACCAATTTGGCGGAGTTGATACCGTTAGTTAATTCAATTAACTATATTACGGACGGTAAAACAATGAGCCTGC